>NW_006159659.1:4936905-4980932 GCF_000334495.1 Tupaia belangeri chinensis | reverse complement strand
ACAGACCAATTTTTTTTTTTTTTTGAGAGATTTTTGCTATAGGACGCATGTACTTGCCAGAGAGAGAGGCAGAAAGTGAGAAATCACAACCCCCCCCCTGCCCCCCGGGGACATGGAAACACTGTAATCTCTTCTCCACTGTTCTTTTGGCATTTTGGGTACACATGCACACATATGCGCCTGGTGTAAGTTTCAAGCTACTGGGTCTGGAATTTGAACTGTGGTCAGCCACGTGGGAGTCTAGTGACATAACCATTATGCCACCTGCTGGTCCCATTGACAGACCAATTCTAACATTTAGATGGAAGTACAAACAAACCAAATTAATTAAGACAATCTTGAAAGAAACAGAAACTTTGTGATATTTATTCTACCATGTCTTAGTATGAAACTATAACACAGGATTTTTTTGGTAAAGTGTAGACAAATAGAATGTGAAACTTAATCAGAAGTCCATATTGAAATCTACACACATTGGTATATTCAACATATTAGTAGAAAATGAAAAGTGCTCAACAAATGGTGTGGGACAATTGGGAATTCATAATGAAAATAACGAAATTGGGAACTTAACCTACAAATGTCAAGTTCTGGGACTGTTAGCATTATAGTTTTTTTTTTTTTTTGAGAGGTTTTCTATAGGGCACATGTGCTCACCAGACAGACAGAGACAGACAGAGAGACAGAAAGCAAGAAATCACCCCCCAGGGGGATGGCCACGCCACAATCCCTTCTCCTCTAGTCTCCTCTCGGGATCTTGCGCACATGTGCATGGTGTGAGTTTTAAGCCACTGGGTCTGGGACGTGAACCATGGTCAACTACATGGGAGTCCAGTGACATAGCCATTACGCTGACTGCTGGTCCCTGTTAGCATTATAAATGTAAGCTTTTTAGAAGACAATATATAAGATTATATGGGCCAACAGGTGGCATGGTGGTTTATGCACTGGACTCCCACATGACCAACTGTAGTTTGAGTCCTGGACTTGGCAGCTTGTACAAAAAAAAAAAAAAAAAAAGAAAAAAAAAAGATTATATTTATGACCATTGGTTAGGAAATGGTTTTTGAAAGAGGACATATGGGACTGGCAGGTGGCATGGTGGTTAAGGGTGCTGGATCCCCACATGGCTGACTGCTGTTAGAGTCCTGGACCTTGTTGTCTCACTTTCTCTCTCTCTTTCTTTCTTTCCTTCCCACTCTGTCCCTCTCTGGTTATATTTAAATAAATAAATAAATGGATAAATAAAGTTAAATAAAATAATTTTTTAAAATGAAATAGAATGAGGACACAAAAGCTACACACTATAAAAAGATGAATACGTATTTATTTTGCTGTAGGGCATGTGCACTTGCCAGAGACAGATAGACAGTGAGAGAGGGAAAGTGAAAAAGTACCCTCCCGGGGGGATGACCATTCTGCAGTCCCTTCTCCATTCTTCTCTTGGGATTTCGGGTACACATGTACACATGTCCAGCATGTCTTTCAAGCTGCCAGATCTGGGACTGGAACTGGGCTGTTGGCCATGTGGGATTCAGCCACCTCAATGCCATCTGCTGACCCAACACTAAAAAATTTTTGTTCATTTATACCACCATCTGGAGATGATATCTTTAGCATATATAGATAACAAAAGAGTAGAGTACAGAATATGCAAGAATTCCTATAAATGAGTAAAATAATCAAAAGGAAATTTGAATGGGCATTTCATGGAAGAGAACGTAGGAAGGGTCAATAAAAAGGAAAAGGAGCTCAACGTCATTAGCTATCAGGGAGATACCACATTAAAAGCATAGTGTTGCTGTATTAGTCCATTTTTGTATTGCTGACAGAAATACCTGAGACTGTGATTTTATAAAGATGTATAGGTTTATTCAGTTCAGTTTGGAGGGCCAGCCTTCTGGTGAGAATACAATATGGCAAAGGGTAAGGTTCTGAGCAGGGACGCTGTCCATAAGTTTCTGTGTATGAGATCTCATTCCCATTGCATATACCTATCCATGAAGAGTCAGTCATAGGGTCCCTGTTCTAATGACATTATCACACTTTGGGATACTTGAAAGGAATTAAGCTTTCACCAAACACCATTATAACACAATCAAGTCCCATCATGAATTTCTAGAAGACATTCATATTAAAAAAATATAAAATCTTTGGGGTTCAACCATTATCCAAACCATAAAAATTGGTAAACTTGATAAAAAAAAATCTGACAATTTCAAATGGTGAGGATATAAAGCAATAGTTTTATACTGGAACATTACAAAAATTGTGTTTTCCAGAACACAATCATTTTGGAAAACAATTGCTAAAGTGGCATTATGTAGAGTGTAGAGTGTGCACATATCGTTCGACTCAGCAATGCTACATTTACATATATACCCTGAAAGAGTCTCCACACTAGCAGAATAGACATTAGAAATAAAATTCTCAGCTCCACCTTCCTTTCTAAACCTGGAACCCTGGGGATGTGGTCAACAAACTGCTTTAATAAGCCCTGCAGGTGATTTTAATGGACACTGAAGACTGAGAACCATTGTACTTGAGAGATCTTTTAAAATGCTGTAATTTTTGGGAAACAGCAGTTAGCGTAATGGCTATGTCGCTGGATTCCCAAATAGTCGACCGTGGTTCGCGTCCCGGACCCGGTGGCTTAGAACTCACGCCAGGCGTGTGTGCATGTGTGCCCAAGATCCTGAGAGGAGAATGGAGGAGAAGGGATTGTGGCGTGACCATCCCCCCTGGGGGGTGATTTCTCGGTTTCTGTCTCTCTGTCTCTGTCTGTCTGGCGAGCGCACATGCCCTATAGCGAAAACCTCTCAAAAGAAAAAAAAAAGCTGTAATTTTTAACAGCCTTTTTGAAGTATGATTTACATACCATAAAGTGTTTTTTTTTTTTTTTTTTTTTTTTTTTTTTTTTGAAAAAAATTTTTTATATGGGCCAATTTTTTTTTGAGAATAATTTTTGCTATGGGCACATGTGCTCGTCGGAGATAACAGAAAGAGAGAAAGTAAGAAATCACTCCCCACCCCTGGAGGGATGGCTACACGTATTTCCTTTCTTCATTCTCCTCTTGGGATTTCAGGCATGCATGCACATGCACCTAGTGTGAGTTTCAAGTTGTTGGGCTGGGGACTCAAATCACTGTCAGCCATGTAGGAGTCCAGCACCTTCGTCACTACAACATCCACTGGCCCCTACCATAAAGTTGTTTTAAGCATCCCTAGAGAAACACTTGCATCATGAGAGATGTGTATTGGATATTCATTAGAGTAATATTTATAACAAAAATCTGGAAGCAATCCAAATGTCTGTAACAGTAGAATGAATAAGTAAATCTTTTTTTTCTTTTTTAATCTTGCCAGAAGGCGTGTATGCTCACTGGAGGATGGCAGAATGGTCACGCTGCAGTTCCTTCTCCTTCATCTGTCCTGTCTTTCAGGATTGGAGCATGCATGCACATGAGCCAGGAATGTCTTTCAAAATGCTGGACCTGAGACTCTAATGGTGCAGTTGGCCATGTGGAATCCAGCTCCATTAACTATTAGACCATGTGCTGGAAAGAGAGATCATATTATATAGCTTTTATTACAGTATATTGTTACAACTATCCTATTGTTAGTTATTATTGTTAATATTTTACTGTGCCTAATTGATAAATCAGACTGTATAACAGGTGTGAATAGGAAAAACATAGTATATACGGGGTTCAGTACTGTCAGTGATTTCAGAAATTGAACAGAGATCTTGAAATATAGTTTTCTTAGGTAAGAGAGTATTACTGTAATTGCTTCATTACTATTAAAAAATGAACAAGGCATCAATAGTGATGTATCTTAAAAACACAAAGAGCATTTCAAAAGCAATTTTAAAAGAGAAAATCTTATGAGATTCAAAAGTATGCAAGATTAAACATAATTTAGGGATACATTTTCTATAAAAAATAAAGATTACCAAAAAATACTGGTACTGGACAACTTTTTTATTTTTAAACAATTATTCTATTTTTTAACTTTCATTTATTATTCATTTATTTATTTTAATCTGACTAGAGAGGAACAGAGAGAGAGAGGGAAGGATAAGCGAGAAAGCAAGCCACCAGATCCAGGACTTGAACCGCAGTTGGCCATGTGGGAGTCCAGCACCCTTAGCTGCCATGCCACCTGCCAGTCCCGACAACTTCTTAAATAGGATGGTAACTACTTGAATGTTCATTTTCTTACTAAAAACTGAAACAATGCATGGGGCTGGCAGGTGGCGTGATGGTTGAAGGCACTGGACTCCCACATGGCTGACCGTAGTTTGTGTCTCGGACCTGGTAGCTTGCTTTCCCACTTTCCCTCTCTCACTCTGTCCCTCGCTGGTCAAATTAAAATAAATAAATAAAGTCAAATAAAATAATTCTTTAACAAATAACAATGCATATGTTATGCTTGCACTTCATATGTACAGAAGAGTTCAAATAAAAGTTAGAAAAATTGATTTTGTCTAAATAGGTGTTTGTGTCACTTATACTTGCTATTGATTGAAAGGAAAAAGAAAGCATGCTAAAAATGTGAGGAAATGGGCCAGCAGGTGGCATGATGGTTAAGGTCCTGGCTTCTCAGGGTCGACTGTGATTTGAGTCCTGGACCTGGTGACCTGAAAATCACACCAGGCCTGTGTGTGCGTGCCCATGATGCCAGGAGGAGAACAGAAAAGAAGAGACTGCAGCATGGCCATCCCCCATCCTCTCACTGTTTCTGTGTGTCTTTCTGTGGTAAAAAGCACCCTGTGGTAAAAAACAAAGAAAAACAAAAACAAGTTGAGGAAACTTGGGCCAGGTGGTGGCATAGAGGTAAAAAATGACTGGATCCCACATGGCTGACTTTGTGGTTTAAGTCCCAGACCCAGTGGGTTGAAAATCATTGCCAGGTGCGTGTGTGTGTGCACCCAAAATCCTGAGAGGAGAATGGAGAAGGGATTGCCACATAGTCATCTCCCCTGGGGGGATGATTGCTCATTTTTCTTCTTTCTGTCTCTCTCCAGCAAGCACATGTGCCGTACAGCAAACTTAAAAAAAAAAAAATGAGAAAACTTCATTGCCCTTCAAAATCTCAAACCTGGAAAAAGCTTGTGACTTTTGATTGTTTACTGCCACCTGAATCCTGCACTTGCATCAACAGGGAGTGGGGTGTGAAAGTTGTGCATTTCTCCCCAGAAATGTCATTTTCCCTAGTGCCATTAAAACGAGGCCAGTGGTGGTTTCAGGATAAGAACATCTTCCAAAGAGGTACACTAGAAGCTCGGAGATGATGGCTAAGGTGGATTCTACCAAGGATTTCTATCAGAAACTGCCTCATCTGATTGACTGTGCAAGAAATGTTCTCCACTGTTGGAAGTTGGAGTCATTACTATTTCTGCCCAGTAGGATTTAGTATGTGTCATGGGCCATTTGGTGTGGTCTGTATATTTCCCTTTGTCACCTTTTAGAAATGAGAGGTTTTATTACATTTATCCTATTCTATTCCTTTCACAGTAATACTGAGTTTGATGATGAGGAGTGGTAAACACTTTTCCTTTCCCATAGCTATCAACTGCTAAATCATTAATAATAACTGATAGAGAAGACTGCAAAGACTCTAAACTTCAAGTTGGATGTAGTAGCTGGCTGAACTTCTGGGGATGCCTTCCTTAGGGGGTCTGATGAATGCATTCAATGTAAAATGTCAGTATGGAAAGAAGGGTGTGTGTGGATTTAAGCAGATTAAGGGTAAGCCATTGCAGACTCTGTGAACTGGCTAACCGAGTACATTTTTAACCCAATACACATTTATTATTAAAAAAAACCTAGTTAATGGATTGTTAGCACGTAGGCTTACCAGAGAGAGAGAGGGAGAGGAGCCCTTACCCTCCATTTCTTAACATACTGTCAGGATTTGGGGCATGGACACACACACACACGTGAACGCAGCGTGTTTTTCTTTTTTTTTTTGGAGAGGTTTTTGCTATAGGGTATGTGTGCTCGCCAGACAGACAGAGGCAGAGAGACAGAAAGCGAGAAATCACCCCCCCAGGGGGGATGGCCACACTGCAATCCCTTCTCCTCCGTTCTCCTCTCGGGATCTTAGGCACGCACACACACGCGCCTGGCGTGAGTTTAAGCCACCGGGTCTGGGACTCGAACCGGGGTTGAGTACATGGGAGTCCAGCGACATAGCCATTACGCTAACTGCTGGTCCTGGCAGTGTGTTTTTCAAGCCATCATGTTTGGGACTTGAATTGTGTGGTTGGCTGTAAGGGAACCAGCTGCCTTAACAATCAGGCCAGAGAGCTGGCTCCCCAGCACACATTTCTAACCCTTCCCTTGACCTCCATCATAGAGCCTGAAAACTTAAGTACGTATCTGCTTTTCAAACCTTCTTTATACCTCAAGGTGTCCAGGTGAATAGCTCATAAATAAAAATCTTTTGCAAGGGAGTTTCTAGAAAAACTGTTCCTTATTTGATAAAATGAATAGCTGATGTTAGTGGCTCTCCTTTTCCCTTCCTAGAATTTGGATGTAAATTCTGGACTGTGACAGGTTTCGTAATCATGGGGAAAATGCTTTGAATCAATGTCAGCAATTGCCCACCCCTGTTTGTTTCTTACTTTCTTTCCTTCTTTTGCTATAGAGTGTGTACTCAATGGATAAAGAAAGAGGGCAAAAGTGAGAAATAACTCCACTCTGGGGGGCATAACTACGCTACAGTCCCTTCTCTTTGATTCTCCTCTCAGGATTTTGGGAAAGCACACACTTGTACTTAGCATGTTTTTCAAGCTGCTAGGCCCCAGACTCGAACTGCCTATTTGGGATCCAGCCACCTTAACTCCACATCACTTGCTGGCCCCCTTTGTCCTTTCTTAATAATAATAAAAAAAAACTTTAAGTTTAATTAAGTCACTTTTAGTTGGACTTCATTATTTGCAGAGGAAAGCATTCCTAACTTACACATCACTACAAAATTCTGGTAATCTCTATTTCATAGTTTTATTTATTTATTTATTTATTTATTTAATTTTAGAGAGAGATTTTTTTGCCATGGGGCACATGCACACACTGTAGAGAGACACCGAGAAATCACCCTCCAGGGGGGATGTCCACATCACAATCCCTTCTCCTTCCATTCTTCTCTCAGGATCTTGGGCACGCACACATACGTGCTTGGTGTGAGTTTTAAGCTGCCAGGTCTAGGACTCGAACCGTGGTTGACTACGTGGGGGTCCAGTGACATAACCATTACACCATCTGCTGGCCCCTACTTCATGGTTTTATGAGCATCAAATAAGGAAAATGTCTAACACATGTCTAGGCAAGTTTCATGTTCCCCTATTCATCCTACTTCCTACATCAATTTAGCTACATTTTGGGAGGAAATTATAGTTTATGGCATTGTTTTATTAAAGTAGAAGTCAGAACCATATACAGTATTCTAATTAGCAAAGGTGTCAGTTTTACGTATAGCAAGGATAACATTTTTTGGTTTATTCAGTACTGGTGTCATGCCAGTATTTTTACATTCTTTGGTCAGAAGACTTTACTGCTTCAGTGTCTTCTTGGAAGAGTACATAATTGCACTATCTTAATTATTTCCCTCTAGATTTGTTAAGTTGTATTTACCTACATAGACAGTCCCCTGCCACTTTTCGATAAGCTCACATGGCCTGGTATTTCCTGCTATTCAACTTTGTTAGTTTAGTTACTGTTTATAAGCAGGGCTAAGCACTCAGAAAGAGTCTTTGATTTATTAAAGTTAAAACTGCTTTTCCTGAAATTACCAGCTGAACTTGCTATTCAAAGTAGTTAAATTATGTAAGAAATTGTGTGATCAATAAAATAAGGATGAAAAGGAGTGGAAAACAACTGTAGACACCAGAGACAGTGTGGGAGGAGGGTGTGAAAGGGCAGAGAGTTAGAAATAGAGATTAAAACACACACACACACACACACACATATGAAACTAGAAATGGAAATTATTGATAACATGCATGATTAAGCCACTATATAGTATATTCTGGATGGGAAATCACATTTTGTATGCTGTGACGATGCTTAGGGAATGAATGTAAATTAATTAAAAAATGTTTCAGAAAAAAAAATAAAAAAGAAAGAGGTAAAACCAGCAGCAGCAAACCAGTGGTGACTTGAGAGAGTACTGAGAAGGCATCTCTCCCCAAAATTAGGAACTTGATTTTATTTATCTGACTGCAAATGCCTTTTAACTTTCAAAGGTATCTATAAAATGCAAATATGCATGAGGCTTTAAAGCTTATTAGCTAATGACTGATTCTTCTTTATTTTTGGAGAGGTTTTTGCTATAGGACGCGTGTGCTTGCCAGAGAGACAGAGAGACAGAAAACGAGAAATCACCACCACCACCCCCCGGGGGGATGGCCACATCGCAATCCCTTCTCCTCCATTCTCCTTTTGGGATCATGAGCACACATGTACACGTGCCTGGTGTGAGTTTAAGCCACCGGTTCCAGGACTTGAACCGCAGTCCACTACATGGGAGTCCAGCGACATAGCCATTACGTTAACCGCTGGTCCCAGTTAGTGATTGATTTAAAATACCTCAGTGGGGCATAGTTAATAAAACAGAGAGAGGAGGGGCCCGAGTGGTACAACCATAATGCAAGGCTCTGTGATGTCAAACGACCCACATGTGAATGCCTTGGGACTGAGTTCTGAGGTTTCTCTGTATATACACCTAGCGTGTGCATGCCCATGATCTAGGCTACCTGAGGTAAGGGTGAATCATAGTGTGAAGACTCTTTTAGGGGTGCCTGCCTCTCTCATGGAAGAAATAAATCAATAAACTTAAAAAAAAAAAAAAAGGATGGCTCAGCTACACAATGATAGTGTGAAGGGAAACTGGATCCTACATGGTAACAGTGGTTGGGATCCCTGGCCTGGTTTGCCTGAAACATGCATGTACACACTCGACTGCCCAAGATCCGCCCAGCTGGAGGACTGGAGGAAGGGGACTGCAGTGATCAGATGCACGGAGAGTGCATTTCTCTCTCTCTCCTGCTCTATCATGAAAAAGAAAGACAGGAAAGAAAAAAGTAAGTAAAGAAGAAGTCAAAATGGGAATAAGCCCAGAATAGGAGAGTAACTTTAGAAAGAGGAAAAGAGCACTTCAAAGGGGAAGGAGTGCCCAAATCCTTTGTCTACATAATCCGTATTTTGCTTTTGGACCTGAAATATGTAGGTCAGTTTTCTTAAAACCAAGCATTAAAGTTCAACAAATAATTTTTCTTACTGTGTACTGACTCTCCCTCCCAATTTATAGAGGGTACTGAAGGCAATACCCCGTATTGTTCATGACTCCTGAGAAATGATGGATTTCCTACTCCTTTTCCAGGTTGCTAAACCAAATTATGGCCACATAATTATGGCCATAATCACATGGCAATTCAACTTTATTTTTTAAAATTTTTTTTAGAGAGACTTTTGCTATAGGGAGCGTGAGCTCACTGAAGAGACAGAGAGAGACAGAAAGCGAGAAATCACCCCTCTGGGAGGATGGCCACAGCGCAATCCCTTCTTCTCCAATCTCCTCTCGGAATCTTGGGCAAATACGCGAGCCAGGCGTGAGTTTGAAGCCTGCGGGTTGGGAATGGAATCACGCTCCTACGTGGGAGTCCACTGATGTAATCATCACGCCATCTGCTGGTCTCAGGATTATTAATTTTATACCACAGTTTTAAAAAACACAAATACTGAAAACACAGCTGGCGTTTATGAGGATGCGGGCATCGAGATAACCTGAACATTCCCCAAACCACTTACATGCCAAGAGATGAGTTCCATGGAAAGAGCTGTGTCCAGGAATAAGCTATTTCCTGCATGGAGGCCTGCCCGCCCAGGCAAGGGTTCTAGAGGCGATAGGGGCAAGGCTTGTGGACAGCGGCAAAACACGCACCGGGTTCCGGGCTCCAGGCTGCCAGAGCGGACACAGAGGTTCCGGTGCCCTCGCGTGCTGCGCCAGGTAGCAGCGCGCGCGCCCTGCGCCGTCACCGCGCGTGCACACCTGTTGTTCCGGGCGGGGCCAATCCGGAGGCGTTCCGGGGCGGGGCGGGGCCTGCTCGGGTTTCTCGGGCTTCTGCACGCGCGCGGCCGGGACTCGTTTTGCTTCCCCGCCGGCCATGGAGCGGCTGTCGGTGCCGCCCCGCGGCGGCCGCCGGCGGTGGACGAGTACCTGGAGTACCGGAGGTGAGCCGCGGTTTGCGGCCTGCAACCCGCCGCTCCGCTGGGGCAAGGACGCCGGGGGCTGGCCGGGGTCCCTGTCGGAGGAGGTCTGGTGGCGCGGACTGGAGCCTCGCAGGCGAGCGCTGGAGCTCCTGGGATCCGTTTTCTGGCTTTTGGCGGAGGCCTAGATTCATTTAAAATTTTGCCTTTCTGTAATTAGATATTGTAATGGCTCGTAGTTCTGTAAAATAATATCTCTTCCGAGGCCATTTAAGAGGTCCCTCCGTTGCCTTTCAAGGACTATTAACTCTAGATTTATGCAAAAGACCAATCATGTTATCTAAATGGACACTCAAGAATAAATTTCACATCGAGTACTCTGGGCCTATAATTGTTAGCAGACATCACGTTCGCGCGTTATTCAGGAATAGGATAAGCCGGGAACTTCTAACTACTGCCAACCCCTAGGTGCTGGTTTCGAGAGATAGATACTTGTGTGTGTGTGTGTGTGTGTGTGTGTGTTTGTGTTTTTTATTTTTATCTTTTTTGGAGAGATTTTCGTTATAGGGCGCGTGGACTGGCCAGAAAGACAGAAACAGAGAGAGAGAAAGCGAGAAATCGCCCCCCCCCTCCCTCCGGGAGCGGGGGTAGCGACACTTCTGTAATTTTGGTTCTGGGAAAACTTTCAGCAAGCTGGAAATGCATCGGGTCTTTTTTGCTCTGGGCTCTGGATGAGATTCATTGTTCTGGGACCTCAGGAAGGCTAATGAATGCACCTGGAGCGTTGTGTTCTTTTAAGGGGGACTCTAAACAGAGGTTTTCGGCAGTTGGGAAACTAGGAGAATGGGCATTTCTGGAGGACGGGGAGTTGAGGCTGAGGAATGCCTGGGTGGGACGAACAGTGAATCAACCAATCAGGCTCGGCCTGAGAAACCCAAGCTGGAGGAGCTGCTTATGAGTGGTCGCCCCAAATCACCTGGCTGTCCATCTAACTGCCCTACTGTTTTGAGTAATCCTTAGAACTGCCTTGAAATTCTGAGCCAGAAAAGTGAGAGTGAGAGTGATGGGTCAGTATCAGTGGCAAGGTCAGGTAGGCCAGGTAATACCATTAGTTTCGGGTCCAAACAGTTACCACCAGCCCTCATGCAGGGCACAACCCGGCCTAGTTCCCTAGGACTTCTCTGTGGGAGTAGGTTGATGGGTCCTGATGTTGACTGATATCTTAGATTCAGCATTGCTTCAAGATGACAGTATAGGTCCGAGAACATGTGCTTAGATGATTCCAGCGTTTTTTAATATTATAGAGTGTGCTTACACAGACCTAGGTGGTAGAGCTACTACACACCTGAGCTGTATGGTGCTACCTATTGCCCTTGGGCTCCAATCCTGTATAGTATGTTACTATACTGAGTACTTACTATAGGCAGTGGTAACACAGTTGCTCTGGTAAGTCAGTGAGTGAATGGTGAGTGGAAGTGAAGGCCTAGGACATCGCTGTAGACTTTATAAACACTATGCAGGTAGGATCCACTCAATTTATAAAAACTATCTTTCTTAGGGAGCAGCAGATGGCATAACGGTTATGTTGCTGGACTCCAACATAGCTGACCACTGTTCAAGTCCTGGATCTGGAGGCTTGAAACTCAGGCTGGGTGTGTGTGCTTGTGTGCCCAAGTTCCCAAGAGGAGAATGGAGAAGAGATTGTGGTATAGCCATCCCCTCCGTAGGCTGATTTCTCGCTTTCTGTCTCTGTTTCCCTGGCGAGTGCACGCACCCTATAGCAAACATCTCTAACAAAAAGTATTTTAGTAACATTCACTTTAGTTTGCTTTATAAACCTTTTAAATTTGTTAAAACTTTTTGACTTTTGTAGTAACACTTGACTTAAAACGCACGTTGTACAGCTGTACAAAAATATTTTCTTTTATGTTTTTATAAGATTGTTCTGTTAAAGGTTTTTTTTTTTTTAACATTTCTTAAACTTTTTTGTTAAAACTGGGAAAAAGCACACATTTTAGTCTAGGCCTACAAAAGATCAGGTCATCTAATGTAAAAATGGAGTGGGAGGGTACTTGGCAAGGCCTGTTTGCTCAGATTTTTTTCTGAATGAACCAGCATATCTTGTCCCACTGGAAAGACCATGCTGAACAAAACCACATGAGGTTAAATCAAGCAGGAGAGAAAGTGATGCAATCAACAGATGCAATAAATATGATGTATAGAAGGCTGCTGCTGGTGGCGTACTATTTTATAGTAAGCGTGTGCGTGCATGTGTAGTGTGTGTTTTAGACAGGGTGTGATATGATTTTGTGTGCATGTTTATATATGTGTGTGTGTGTGTATATATATATATAATATATATACATATATATATATAATATATATGTATGTTTTGGTTTTCATCCAGGATTCCTGACTCTTAAGTATTTGGCCTCTTGTCCTTGGTTCCCAAAGTAGCTTCAGAACAGCATTAGGGAGAGAAAAGTGAAAGACACAATGACCTTCTCCTTCACTCCAGGGTAGGTCAGAGAGACCCCAAGATTCCCCTAGACTTAAGATCCTCATTACAAAAGGGTCCTGCCCCATACCCAGGAGGAAGGAATTCACATAGGCCATGAACTTGAACAAACAGGCTTTGCTAGGTTCCCACCTAGTCTATTAGCTTTTATGTATGTGTGATGAAGTCTCCATAGAAACCCTAAAGGACAGGGCCAGCTGGTGATCTGGTGATTAAGATGGCTGGATCCCACACAGCCAGCAGTACAGTTCAAGTCCTGGACCCAGTGGTGAAAAACATGCTGGACCATGTGCATGCGTGTCCAAAATCCCAAGAGGAGAATGGAGGAGAACGGATTGTGATGTGGCCATCTCCCTGGAGGGGGTGTGATTTCTCATTTTCTCTCCCTCTCTTTCTTTCTGTCTCTGTTTCTCTCTCTCTTCAGCAAGTACACACACTGTATAGGAAATTTAAAAAACAAAAAGCCCCCGAAGGACAGGGTTCTGGAAGCTTCTGGACAGATGGAGGTTCCTGAAGGGTGGTGGGCCAGAGAGGGCATGGAAACTCTGTACCCACTCCTGTTTGCCTTGCCCTATGCATCTCTTCATCTGTATCCTTTACAATATGTAGTAAACCAGTAATCAGTGTTTCCTTGAGTCTTGTGAGCCACTCAGCAAGTTAATCAAACCTAAAGAGGAGAGGGACTGTGAGAACCCCAACCTGTAACTTTGGTCAGAAGTTTTGGAAACCCACACCTGCTTCTAGAATCTGAAGTGGAAGGGGGGGGCCATGAAGGGGAAGGCAATCTTGGCTATTGAGCTTCAACCTGTGGAATCTGATGCTGTCTCTAGGTAGATAGTATCAGAATTGAATTGACTTGGGTTAGAGGATGCTCAGCTGGTTATCTGCTACAAAATTGTTTGCTTGGTAATGAGGAGAAATTCCCACATATTTTGGGATCACAGAAGTGATTTGTATTGTGAAAGAGAAAAGAGGGGAAAACATGGTGGTGTTATACGTATGGAAGGTTTTGCTGTGTTGTGGTCCTTCTGCTTCAACCTTCAGAATAGCTGGGACCACACCCACAACTCAAACCTAGGCCTCCCATGTGACCTCAGCCTGCCTAGCAGCAGCAACAAGCATGCACTACCACATCTGAGCCACAGTAAAATTATTATTTTAATAAGTAAAGATAAAAAATTATAGCAAATACATAAACTAGTAGCAGTTTTTTATTATTATGATCAAGTATCAGGTACTATACACACATAATTAAATTTGCAAATTTGCAATACACTTTTTTTTTTTTTGAGAGGTTTTTGCTTTAGGGCGCGTGCACTCGCCAGACAGACAGAGACAGAGAGACAGAAAGCGAGAAATCGCCCCCCAAGGGAGATGGCCACGCCGCAATCCCTTCTCCTCCATTCTCCTCTCGGGATCTTGGGCATGCACGCACACGTGCCCGGCGTGAGTTTTAAGCCACCAGGTCCGGGACGCGAACCGCGGTTGACTACGTAGGAGTCCAGCGACATAGCCATTACGCTAACTGCTGGTCCCAAATTTGCAATACACTTTTAAAGAATTATTTGTTTATTTTTATTATTTTAAAATTTGCTATAGGGCATATGCACTCACCAGAGAGAGAGAGAGGGAGAGGGAGAGAAAAAGTGAGAAAGCAAGCTGCCAGGTCTGAGACTTGAACTGTGGTTGGCCATGTGGGCGTCTAGCACCTTAACCACTGCACCACCAGCTGGCCCCAAATGTTCTGTACGCGTGTATGTGTGTGTATGTGTGTGTGTGTATATGTATAATTATTTAATTTTATTAATTATTATTATTTAATTTGGCCAGAGAGAGATACAGAGAGAGAGTGGAAAGTGAGAAAGCAATCTACCAGGTCTGGACTTGAACTGTAGTCGACCATGTGAGAGTCCAGCTCCTTACCCACCACATCACCTAGTGGCCCCAATGTGCTGTATTTTTAATGATAAGAAAGTATGTGCACATGCATGGAGGGGTAGGAGTGGGAGAGAAAGCATCCTTGACACGGTCTTAGCATGCCATGATCCCTTTTCCTGAGCTCTCCAGCTCCTCAGGATCCACGTGTGCACTCGGTATGTTCTTCAGGGGCACCTGAGATCCACACTGTGGTTGCCGTATAGCTTCCAGCATTGCGGGCACTAGTATTAATGCTATGCCACAGCATCTGGGCCTGTGCCATACTTTTATGTGACAGTAGGTGTGTCTATACCGGCTTCACCACAGCAAGTGAATAATGTATTGCACAAAGACAATATGACAGCTCCATCACTAGGCGAAGGAATTTTTCAGTTCGATTATAATCTTTTTGTTATTTATTTATTTATTTATTTTTAGTTGGCTATAAGGGTGCGTGTGCTTTTTGGAGGTTGAAGAGAGATGGAGAAGAGAGACACAGAGAGAGAAAGTGAGAAATAACTTCCCAGGGAGGATGACTTGTTGTAATCCCTTCTTCTCCATTCTCCTTTTGGGATTTTGGGCATGCAAACACACACACTTGGCATATTTTTCAAGCCACAGCATCTGGGACTTGAACTATGCAATTGGTCACATGGAATCTAGCCAAGTTAACCTCCGTGCCACCTGCTGGCCCACTATTATAATTCTACGTGACCACTGTAGTTTATGTGTTTTGTCATTGATGAGAATGTTGTCATGTGGCACCTGACTATATTTAGATTTGAGGACTGTGGGTTTCCAGGTGTTTCTTACAGAACCTGCAAAATGGTTGGGATAGGCCTGGTGGGAAATTCTTTTCAGGAGCATAAATAACACTTTCCTGTAAAAGATAATATGTAGCATTCTATAAACCATGCTTGGCATGACTTTTTAAAAGGGAGCATTTCTTTTTTTTTTTTGAAGAGGTTTTTGCTATAGGGTGCTTATGCTCGCCAGAAAGACAGAGAGAGACAGAGAGATAGAAAGCGAGAAATCACCCCCCCAGGGGGGATGGCCATGCCACAATCCCTTCTCCTCCATTCTCCTCTCGGGATCTTGGGCATGCACGCACATGCGCCCGGTGTGAGTTTAAGCCACCGGGTCCAGGACTCGAACCACGGTCGGCTACATGGGAGTACAGCGACATAGCCATTATGTTAACTGCTGCTCCCAAAAGGGAGTATTTCAAGGATAATTTTTTTTTCAGTTTTGAAGAACTTTTTAAAATTGTGCTTTGTTTGAGAGAGACAAACTTAATTTCTTTACATAGAGATATTGAGTGTTTATAGGTTGGCCCCATTCCACAATGGTTAATGTGTTGAGCATTGGGAGCCAGATCACATATGACCGACTGCAGAACTAGATGCCACATGGCCAACCACAGTTCAAGTCTCAGCCTGGGTTTCTTGGATAAACATGCCAGACATGTGTGGGCATGCCCCAATACAGAAAGAATGGAGAAATGAAGAAAATGAGATTGGAGTGTGATCATGCCCAATTGGGGGGTTCTTTCTCTCACTGGCTACACAAGCCCTCTGGCTTAATTTTTCCCGTAAAATTCTGGGGTCTTACTTTTGAACCTGACTTCCGATTACCCAATATGCAGATGTGGATCTGAGCTTGTACAGATCTATGTGTTTTTAGTTTAAGTGGTAGTTTAAATTTTAAACCAGTGTTTGGAATCAGGTATGAGAATTAGTTATGTTGGCCTCTGCATTGATATTTTTGTGTTCTTTTTTTGGCTACGTCCTATTTTTTTTTTTTTTTAAAGTTTTTTTAGGTTTTTGCTACAGAGTGCATGTGCTTACTGGTCAAAGACAGAGGTAGTGAGAGGGGAAAGTGAAAAATCACTCCTCAGGGGTGATGGCCACGTTGCAGTCCCTTCTTGCTCCTCTTGGGACTTTGGGCATGCATGCATATGCGCCTGGTGTGATTTTCAAGGGGCCAGTTCCAGGACTTGAACAGAGGTTAGCCATGTGGGAGTCCAGTGCCTTAATTATCATGCCACTTGCTGGCCCCTTGGCTATTTTTAAAGTAGAACAAATGTTA
Organism: Tupaia belangeri chinensis; assembly: GCF_000334495.1. NCBI lineage: Eukaryota > Metazoa > Chordata > Mammalia > Scandentia > Tupaiidae > Tupaia > Tupaia belangeri. The sequence continues at coordinate 4,964,195 of NW_006159659.1, read as the reverse complement.
GAATTTTTAGCAGGTTAGGATTTAACATTTAATGAGAAGAATGAACATGTTTCATTCAGAAACAAAGGAGAGATGGAGATACATAGTGGTAATTCTCCATTGATAAACATTGATCAGTAAAGTTAAATATTATGACTATATTGATTTTATTTGTAATTCTTTTTTTTTTTGGGGGGGGGGTTTCTACTATAGGGTGTGTGTACTCACAGAGAGAAACAAAGAGATAGAGAGGGAAAGTGAGTAATCACTCCCTCGGGGTATGGCCATGCTGTAGTCCCTCTTTTCCTCCGTTTTCCTTTTGGGATTTTGGTCAAGCATACACACATGATTTTCAAGCCGACAGGTCTAGGACTTGAACCACGCAGTCAGCCATGTGGGATCCAGCCTCCTTTACTTCCTGGCCCTGTCATTCTATTTTATATAGGAAGTATAGAGGAGAAAAGATTTCTTCCTCAGTTGTCACTAACCTTATGGCTGAGGTACTTATTATAAAAGAGATTTATAAGAGAAAAACATACATATTTATTTAAAATAATATAATTTTTATGTGATGTGGGGACATTTAGAAAATGAAAAGCCAAAGAAATGGAATCCTGTGTATTTTTAAAGTTTAGGCTTGATGAAGAGTGGGCAGTTATGGAGAAACATGGTTAGAGGACAAAGGTATGATCTAATAACTAGGGAGAACTTCGTAAGACCTGTTTGTTCAAATTCTTTTCTGTATCTCTGCGTCTTCAGAGATAGGGATATTTCCTCCCTCTGGTCATAGGAGGGCACTTCTGGAATGAAAGTTTTATGACTTCAGGAAAAAAGGGTGAGGGGAAGGTGAAGGTGGGCTTTCTCCTCCTGCTGTGTGCTCAAATGCCAAGGTGTCATATTTTGGGATATACCTGAATTGCATCAGAAGCAAACATTTTATTACTATTGTAATTTATTAACATGTGCCTAAAGGGAAAAGTCAAAGTTGAATGAAGCAGCCTTTTGACTATACAAGTATACCTCAATCGTAGAGTTTAGCATTTTTAACCTTGAAAATAAATACTCACAAGTTAAGAGAAGTGTTTATTATTTTAGAATTGTTGGTGAAGATGATGGAGGGAAACTTTTCACTCCTGAAGAATATGAAGAATACAAAAGAAAAGTTTTACCTATGCGCTTACAGAACAGGTTATTTGTGAGCTGGCGGTCACCAACTGGAATGGATTGTAAACTAGTCGGCCCAGAGACATTGTGCTTTTGTACACATAGGTAAGATATTTTATTGCAATTTTCTTTTTTTACAATTATTTTATTTAACTTTATTTATTTATTTAAATTTGACCAGAGAGGGACAGAGCATGAGAGAGGAGGAAAGTGAGAAAGCACGGCACCGCATCCAGAACTCAAACTGTGGTCGGCCATGTGGGACTGCAGCGTCTTTAACCAACACGCCACCTGCCAGCCCCATTGCAATTTTCCGATCATTAGAAAATTAAGCAACAACAACAACAACAAAAAACTAGTCAGATAGATCTTCCTTTTATTGATAACTCTGTGGTGATTAAGAAAAAAAAATAGGCCTTTATATAAGTAGTAGACATTATCTAAAGTTTTTTTTTTTTTTTTTAGTTGTAATCTTGAAAATTCCATCATACCCTATTAGAAGTCATCATGGAGTCTATCCCTATGCCATTCTTCTCTTGCCATTGGTAAAAACCATACCAGCTTTCCTGGGGTCTTCCAATGCAAGTGGGTAGCAGAATCTACCTCTCCCATCACTGGCCGTGGTAGAGGACAGATGGTGAGTCTGCATGGCTTCTTTAATAGTTGCTTACATTGATCTACATGGATTTTGCTGCCCATCTACAAATAGAAACATTTCTTTTTTTGTTTGTTTGTTTGTTTTAGAGAGATTTTTGCTATAGGGTGCATGTGCTCACTGGTGAGACAGAGAGATGGAGAGAGAGGAAGTGAGAAATCACCCCCTCAGGAGAGATGCCCTGCTGCAATCCCTCTCCTGTATTCTTCCTTTGAGATTTTGGGCATATACACACACACCCAGCATGAATTTCAAGTTGACAGGTCTGGGACCTGAACTGTGGTTGGCCATGTGGGAGTCCAGTGTCTTAACCACTATTCCATCTGTCGGCCTTAAAATTTTAAAAAAGAATTACTTATTTAATTTTATTTATTATTATAATTTTTAATTTGCTATAGAGCAGGTTTGCTCATAAGAGTGAGAGGGCAGCGAGAAAGCAAGTCGCTAGCTCTGGCACTCGAACCATGGTTAGCCATGTAGGAGTCCAGTACCTTAACTACCACACTGCTTGCTGGCCCTTAGATGCATTTCTCCTTTTTTTTTTTGAAGAGGATTTTGCTATAGGGCGCGCAGACAGACAGAGAGAGACAGAGAGACAGAAAGCGAGAAATCACCCCCCAGGGGGGATGGCCATGCTGCAATCCCTTCTCCTCTATTCTCCTCTCGGGATCTTGGGCATGCACGCACAGGCGCCCGGCGTGAGTTTAAGCCCCTGGGTCCAGGACTTGAACCGCGGGCAACTACGTGGGAGTCCAGCAACATAGCCATTATGCTAACTGCTGGTCCCTCTTAGATGCATTTCTCTTCAGATTTACTAATTGCCCTTCATACCAGAGGGAACTACTATGTCGACACCTCTTTTTTTTTTTTTTTTAAAGAATTATTTATTTAATTTTATTTATTATTATTTTTTCAATTTGCTATAGGGTATGTTTGCTCACCAAAGAGAGACAGAGAGAGAGAGAAAGTGAGAAAACAAACCACCAGGTCTAGGATTCAAACCATAGTTGGCCATGTAATAGTTCAGTGCCTCAACCATCATGCCATGCCACCTGTTGGCCCTAAATACCTTTTTAAACAAACAAAAATATGTACAAGGATACTGATTTTTATTACAAATGGCTTGGTTCAAGAAAAGCATGTATATGAAAGGAAATGCATGAGGTTCCAGTCATTGAGGTGTGTTACCTGTACCCGAGGTTTGCATTTTGCTGTGTGTTTACTTTTTTTTTTTTTAAGAGGTTTTTGCGTTAGGGTGCATGTACTTTTTTAACAGAGAGAGAGAGAGAGAGAGAGAGACAGAGACAGAGACAGAGACAGAGACAGTGAGAAGGGAAGTGAGAAATCATCCCCTGGGGGATGGCCATGCTTTAATTCCTTCTTCTCTGTTCTCCTTGGATCTGGGGCACACATGCACACATGCTCAGGGTAATTTTTAAGCCACTGGTTCCAGGACTCGAACTGCAGTCGACCATGTGAGAGTCCAGTGACGTAACCCCTGTGCCATCTGCTAGCCCCGCTGTGTGTCTGCTTTTAATTCAAGTACCATCTCACAGTAAGGGTCAAAATGACCAAGCACAAAAAAAAAAAAAAAAAAAAATCACTAAACTTATTATGTACTTTTTTTTGGCAACTTGAAGTTCTTTTCCTTCTCTTCATCCTATCTTTCTTCTCTTCCTCCTCCCTCTTCCTCTTCCTTCCTTCCTTCCTTCCTTCTTTCCTTCCTTCCTCCTTATTCTTATTTGACAGAGGGCACACACACACACACACTCAGTGGAGGGAGGGAAGGAAGAAGGGAGAGAGAGAGGAGATAGAGAAAGTAAGAAAGCACCCCCTATGGGGTATGGTCACACTGGAATCCCTTCTCTTCAGTTTCTCCCTCTTTTTGGGATTTTAGGGACCCATACACATGCACCCAAAATATTTTTTGGGATGCTGGGTTCAGGACTCAAAACACACAATTGACCATGTGGAATTCAGCGGCCTTAACTACCATGCTACAGGTCCAGCCTCCTCCCTTACTCCACCACCCTCTTTTTGTTACAGAGTGTTGTCATCTCACCATCCTCTGCCCAGCTGAGACCGCAGGCATGCACCATCACATCTGTTTCTCTCTCTCTCTCTCTTTTTTTTTTTTTTTTTTTTTTTTTTAAAGATTTCTGTCAAGTGTCCTCACCAGAGAGAGACAGAGAGAAAGGGAAAATGAGAAATCACCCACGATGGGGGATGGCCAGGCTGCAATCTCTTCTCCTCTGGGATATGTGCCTGGCTTATTTTTCAGGCTGCTGGGTCCAGGACTCAAACCGCAGAGTCAGCCATGTTTGATTTGGCACCCTAACCACTGTGCTGCCTCCTAGCCGCTACACATCCATTTTGCTTTTAGACAGGGTCTCGTTGTGTTACCCAGCCATCCTTGTGCTCAAAATCCTCCTGTCTCAGCCTCTTGCATCACCCTCTTGAGTCACTGGAATTACAGGCCCGTTCCACCACACCCAGCCTTTATAATGGGCCCCAAATGGAACCTGGGTCTCCCACATGAAGCAGCATCTTAGCAGCTCAGGACCTGACTAGGTAAACAACTTTTAACTTTCTATTTAAGGGAATCATTGAAGAGGAACTGCCCTGTTTGTTTCTGAGGCTCTTCTTTCAGGAGAGACTCTTTGTATAGTTGCTGTTTACACAGTTGCAGTTTGCCAAAGGTTATTAGGCAATTGCTAGGATGAGTAATGTATCTAGAGTAGATTGTTTTTAAACTTGTGTAGCAACTCCAACTAAAAACACTGTGAAGGAATGGAGGGTGAGAGGTTGATATCTTTCAGAACTGAAGAAGAATTTGATAAATTCATGATAGGTTTATAATTTATTCTTGTACAATTTCGATGTTAGTTTCTTATTTATGTGTATTTATGCAGTATAGAGCTGGTCCTCAAAAATCAAACCCAACTTCAGTGGAGAAGTTATGCTTTAGTACTGGTCACTAAGGTCTCATTCCAACCCCCCCCAGCCATTAAAGTGATTCATGAGGCTAGTCTTCTAATGTAATGTTTAAAGCCCTGTGCATGGGGAGCCAGATACCACATGGCCAACAGTGGTTTGAATCCTGGCCCCAGTGGCTTAAAAACATTGGCCGTGTGCGTGTACACACATGCCCCAAACAGACTGGGATGAATGAGGAATGAAGGGGAAAGGATTGTGGTGGCAATGAAAAAAATAGTGACATATGATTATTAAGAGAAATGGAGAGGGGCAGCAGGCACATGGCTGATCATAGTTTGAGTCCTGGACCTGGCAACTTGAAAGTCATGTCAAGTACGTGTGCGTGCCTGCCCCAAATCCTGAGAGGAGCATGGAAGAGAAAGAATTGATGCTTGACCATCTACCCCGGGGTGGGGAGTGATTTCTCATTTTCCCTCTCTCTCTCTTTCTCCCTGGCAAGTGCGCACACCCTATGGCAAAAGTTTGGGGAAAAAAAAAACAAAGAGAGAAATGAATGAATATGTGGAAAAGTAGAAGACTCACCTGGCTGCATTTAATACTTTTGAACTATATGTGTATAATTTTTTATTTATGTGTGTGTATAAAATACTAAACCATTTTTTTCTGGACAGAATAACAGAGCTATGTTCCCGCGTGGTTATGTAGTAATCACAAACAAGATTGCTAATACCTGCCCACAGTTTCGGCTAGTGCAGTGGTAGTGTAGTCATCGCATATTCTGTACCTCTTCCTTGATTATTTTTTTAATTTTATTGACCCTTGGTCTTTTGTTATTCTCATCTTCTTTTTAATTTGACCTTAGTATTTTCTTCCATTCTCGGCTTCTTAGGGTAGAAACCTTTCTTTTTTTTCTATGTAACATGTATATGTATCCATTTTCTTCAAAATAGTTCTTTACATGCATCCATTTTTTTAAACTTTTGCCAGAGAGCATGTGTACTTGCCATAGAAATCCAAAGAGAGAGAGAGAGAGAGAGAGAGAATGCATCTCCCATGGGGGATGGTCCTGCTGCTGTTCCATCTCTGTTTTTCCCTCTTTTCAGGATGTTGAGCAAACATGCACATGTACCTGGTGTTTTTCAAGTAGCCAGGTCTTGGGCTTGAACTGTTGTCAGTCATGGGGGATCCAATGGGTCCAACCACCATGACAGAGTGGCCTGAAGAAAGTGTTTCACTGCCAAAAAAATGTTTGAAAACTGTTTTCTACTCATTCACTTATCCGTTCCCTTAAGTGTTTCTATATAAGAAGTCTTCAGAAAGTTCATGGAACATCCATATTATGAAAAAAATATGCTTGGATCTCAAAATTGTTTGTACCACAGTAAACTCATACTTTCATTTCATTTTCTACAAGCTTTTTCTTTTCTTTTTTTTTTTTTTTTGGAGAGGTTTTTTGCTATAGGGCGCATGCGCTCGCCAGACAGACAGAGAGAGACATAGAGACAGAAAGCGAGAAATCACCCCCCAGGGGGGATGGTCACGCCACAGTCCCTTCTCCTCCATTCTCCTCTCGGGATCTTGGGCACGTACACACACGTGCCTGGCATGAGTTTAAGCCACCAGGTCCGGGACGCGAACCGCGGTCGACTACGTGGGAGTCCAGCAACATAGCATAGCATTATGCTAACTGCTGGTTCCCTCTACAAGCTTTTTGAAGTCTCCTCATATATTCTTGCTGTTTTAAGTACTGTTGCTAATGCTGTCTTTATGCACAAAGCCTTTTTTTTTTTAAACACATGGAGTTATTTTATTTTCTTAGGTTATATTGTCCAAAATGTACTTTCTGGGTTAAAGGATAGAACTGTACTTTAAAGTTCTTGAAACTTCCTTGAAGTTTTTTGAAACATTATTAAATAATTGAATTGGTTCTTTTGTGATATTATCAACAACTATATGTAACTATAAAGTATGTAATTGTATGTTATATATACTTTTTAGAAAGTTGACCCTTTTTGCTAAGTAAAAAAGAATTATTTACTTAATTTTACTTATTCATTCAGTCATTTTCATATGACCAGAGAAAGACAGACACACAGAGAAGGAAAGTGAGAAAGCAAGCCACGAGGTCTGAGACTTGAACCCCGTGGTCAGCTATGTGGGAGTGTCCAGTGCCCTAACCACCAAGCCACCTGCTGACCCAGTATCTCATTGTTAGTTTAATTTGCATTTAGATTAGCATTGCATTTAACAAACTTATGTTATTTTACTGACTATCACCTTATGACAAGGAACAAAGTGGTCTATTTAAAAAAAATTAGTTAAGTATTTTAACAAAGCATTGGCTTTAAAAAAATAACGGTAATTTATTTTGATGTAAAAAATTAAAATTTAAATTATATTAAAATTGGAGGGGCAGTGGGTGACGTGGTGGTTAAGGCTCTGGACACTCCCACATAGCCGACTATGGTTTGAGTCCCAGACCTGGTGGCTTGGTTTCTCTCTGTCTCTCTGTCTCTCTGGTCAAAATTAAAAACAAACAAACAAACAAAACACACGCAAATAAAATAAAAAATAAGTAATTCTTTTGTTCTGTGCTCCCATTTTATTGCAGTGCTATTCACAATAGCTGATCAATTAAGCGTCCATGAAAGGATGGACCAACATGTGATATAGAAACAATGGAAAACTAGCCTTTAAAAAGAATGAAATCCTGTCACTTGCAGCAACATGGATGCCCTGGGAAGACATTTAAGCCCCACACAAGAAATATTGCATGATCTAAGTCATGTGTAGAATTGAACATAGTTGTTTTCATAGACGTAGAAAATAGTAGTTACCAGAGGCTGGAGGAGGGGGAAGACAGTTGAGATCGGTCAAATGGTACGTTAGATGGGAGTCAATTCTTAGCCTATAGTAGGATTATCAGCAATGTGTACTTTAAAACAGCTACAAGACAGGATGTTCACTGTTCTCATTACAAAGAAATCATGAATGTTTAAGGTGATGGATAGGGCTTTAACCTGATTTGGTCCATACACAATGTATGCATGTATCAAAACCTTAGGCTGTATTCCAGAAACACGTACGATTACTGTGCTATCATAAACGAGACTGAACAGGATGTATAATTTGAAACTATTAAGACGCCTTTTTTTTTTTTTTTTTTTGAGAGGTTTTCGCTACAGGGCGCGTGCGCTCGCCAGACAGACAGAGAAAGACATAGAGACAGAAAGTGAGAAATCACCCCCCAGAGGGGATGGTCACACCGCAATCCCTTCTCCTCCATTCTCCTCTCGGGATCTTGGGCACGCACGCACATGCGCCTGGCGTGAGTTTTAAGCCACCGGGTCCGGGACGCGAACCGCGGTCGACTACGTGGGAGGCCAGCGACATAGCCATTACGCTAACTGCTGGTTCCCAAGACGCCTTTTAAATAAGGGATAGAATATCCTGTATGATTCCACTGGGGGGGCTTAATGCCCCAGAAATCCTATTCTAATATTCCTTGAGTTATTCCACATAAAAAATATTTAAAGCAGTGTGAGATTATTAAGTCTGAAGACTTATATTACTTGTCACATTTCCATATTGTGCCTTGAGATCAGGCCAGAATTCCTTATTAACCTGAAACATAAATTCCTATTTAGTAACCTGATAACCTTTGTTTTAAATGCTAATAGGATCCCACAAAGCCCCCAGTGGTTAAAATGCCAAATTAGATAATCACAACATTTGATGTGAGCTCAGCTGGTCAGATTCAATCCAAAACAAGTAGTACTGCGAATCACATTTTCCCAAAGGGGAATTTTATTGATTACCTTATTCCCTCACAAATAGACCAACTGTAATCAAGTGAGGGGAACACTCACCTTGAGATTTTGTTGTCTTCATAATAGGGAAGATGAGGCTTAGAACTGGATCACTTGACCCTTTCTCTTCTTATCTCCTCCCTAGTTCAAAATGCTTACATCTCTTACTCGCCAGCATTCTCTTAGATCTGTAGTTGGGCTCAGCACATGCAAGCCTCGGCACAATCTTCTTTTTGGTTTTTGCCTTTTTCCGAAAAATAGGCTTAGCCTGTCCACCGTAGCCACTCTGCTTCTTGTCATAATGTCGCTTTCCCTGAGCACACAGAGAATCCTTGCCCTTTTTGCACTGTGTCACTTTATGAGGTTGGTGTATGCCACACTTTTTAGAGAAAGTCCAGTGAGTTCTAGGGACGTTCACCATGTTTGCGGGCCTGCTATCTGCACAGAAAAGCTAAAAATAAATAATTCTTTTTTTTTAAAATAAATAATTTTTTTTTTGAGAGATTTTCACTGTAGGGCGCGTGCGCTCGCCAGACAGACAGAGAGAGACATAGAGACAGAAAGCGAGAAATCACCCCCCAGGGGGGATGGTCACGCCGCAATCCCTTCTCCTCCATTCTCCTCTCGGGATCTTGGGCACGCACGCACATGTGCCCGGCGTGAGTTTTAAGCCACCGGGTCTGGGACATGAACCGCGGTCGACTACGTGGGAGTCCAGTGACATAGCCATTACGCTAACTGCTGGTTCCCTAAAATAAATAATTCTTGAAAAAATAAGAAAATTGGATCATCTGGTGTTATGGTGGTTAAGGTGGCTGGATCCCACATGTCTGACTGTGTGGTTTGCGTCCTTGACCTATTGGCTTGAAAAACATGCGGGGGCATGTGTGCTTGTGTGTTCAAAATCCTGAAAGGAGGGAGAAATGGAGATGGGATCATGGTGTACACCCCTTGGGTGGGCTGTCTCACTTTCCCTCTGTCTTGCTTTCTCTGTCTCTTTCCAGTGAGTGTGTGTGCCCTCTCGCAAATTAAATAAATAAATAAATTATGTCAGTGTATGTTTATTGAATGTATTTCAGTTTTAAATAGCAAACCTATGAAAATAAATAATAAGTTTGATAAAAAATTTTTATGAAGAATTGTTTCTTACTCTTAGAAATCTGTTGAGGTAAGTACATGGGGACTTCAAAAAGTTCATAGAAAAAATGGAATTAAAGTATGAGTTTATTTTTATCCAAAAAAATAAAAATCTATGACTTATTTTTCATATTTTACACAAATATTTGAAAAGGCTCCCTTGTATTTTAAGAGGATTACATGGTATTTCTACTTATTGTTGTGAAAGTTGTTAAATACCTAAAAAGTAAAATCTAAGAGTGAAGGTTTCTTCTGACCAAAGCAACACAGCTGACAGCAATACTATAGTTAGGGGAGTTTAGTTTTACCTGACTACAAGAACAACAGAACAATAAGGAATAAAATGAAAAAAGAATCATATTTGCATTTAGCAGAATATAAATCATAATTTTTGACACTACCTGCATTATGTTTATATTTTTCCTCTTTTTTTTTTCCAGATATAAACAACATAAAACTGACTTTGAAACGATTCCCCAGCAGCGCCCCATCAGTCTTCCTTGCCGAGTGACTGGCTGCCCATGCAGAGCTTACCTGTATGTCCCCTTGAATGGCACCCAGCCCATTCGTTGCAGATGTAAACACTTTGCTGATCAGCACAGCCCTGCGCCAGGCTTTGCGTGCAACGCATGTAAGTGACATTATCATACACAAACACAGTTATTTTAAATGATTTCTCTTTTTTTATTTGCTTTTTAAATAAAATTTAAATAATGATTTTATTTTATTTATTCCTTCATTTATTTTTAATTTGACTAGACACACAGATACAGAAAGAGAGAGAGAGAGAGAAAGAGAAAGTGAGAAAGCATGCCACCAGGTCCAGCTCTTGAGGACTTGACCCATGGTCGGCCATGTGGAGTGTCCAGCAGCTTAACCTCCATGCCACCTGCTGGTTCCCTCTTTTTTAAAAAAAATTTTTGAGAGAGATTGTTTTGCTATAGGGCATGTGTGCTTGCTGGAGAGACAGAGAGATAGAAAGTGAGAAATCACTGTTCCCCACCCCGGGGGGGATGGCCATGCTGCAATCCCTTTTCCATTCTGCTCTTGGGATCCTAGGCATGCATGCACATGTTCCTAGGGTGAGTTTTAAGCCTCCAGGTCTGGGACTTGAACTGAGGTCAGTTTCAAGAGAGTCCAACGATGTAACCATTATGCCATCTGCTGGTCCCTTAATTTCTTTTTTAAAAAGTTAATTTCTTTTATGAAAGAGAGGCAGGGAGAGGCAGACAGACAGGCAGCCAACCCCTATAGAATCTTCACACCATTCTCCACCCCCATTTTCTGCCAGCCTGAGTTATGGCCCTGTGCATGTAGGTCCGGTGTGCGTAGGGAGCCCTAGGCCCATTAACCTGGGACCTCTCTTGGGTCCAGCAGAGCACTGCATTACTGCTGTGCCTGTGACTGGTTGCTAATTTCTGTATTGATTTTTTTTTTCTTCTTTTTAGGTTTTTGCCATAGGGCATGTGTATCTGTTAGACAGAGACAGAGATATAGTGAGAGGGAAAGTGAGAAATCATCCCCCCACCCCCCAGGGGAATGACCAAGCCTCAGTTCCTTCTCCTCCATTCTCTTCCTGGAATTTTGGGCACACAGACATGTGCACTTGGTGTGATTTTTCAAGCTGCCAGGTCCAGGACTCGAACCATGGTTGGCCATGTGGGAATACAGCACCTTAACCACCATGCCACCTGCTGGCCCCTCTTTATTGACCATTTTAATATGTCTTTTTATTAGTTTTATTTGGTTATAGAGTTAATATTAAACAGCTAAGAAAAATTCAATGGATAGATACTCTAAAATTTCATGTTTTATTGAAAAACAGAGTTATTGGTGTGATTGGTAATCCTAAATCCTAATCTCATGTAATTAAAATAATTTAAGCAATAGTAATAGATTAAAAAAATTACTAGATGTGATCTGATGCAAATTTTGAGTAGTAGGAGTTTAATCAACTAAATGCTATATGTGTATTAAAAAGATTTTATAAATCAAAAATGTTTTCTAATTTGCTGGTAGATTATGATGTTATTGCCTACAACATAGGGTGAGAGGAAAAGCAAATATGATCATTTTAATACTTCATATACAATAGCACCCTTACCTCAATACATCTACCCAAATCCCAACCTCCACCCTGTGTGTGTTTGTTTTTGTCGTTTGAAATAGTAGAGTATTAGCCTACTATTTCCTTTGGAAGATAGTTATTTTAGTTGTTTTCGTAGTAGTTTGAATGAAAATGTTGTGGCGGAATATCTAATAAAACCCTTTTAATGACAATGTCAGGAATAAATGTATTTCATTGGCCTAGAATGGGAGTAGTTAAATAGAAGTTATTTTCTTATGTTCCTTGGTTCCCATACACATTTGTTAGATGTATGACTTGGTAGAGGTTTTAATGGTGTATTCCTGGCTTCCATTCCAATATGGCTTGTTTTTATATTACAACTTTATTAAATAGGTATAACTCATATACCATATAGTTCACCTATTTACAGTGTACAACTTAATGTCTTTTTTCATTTAGAGTGAATGTCGTGCTACTATCAGCACAATACATTTCAGAATATTTGTGTTGCCCCAAAGAAAAACTCAATTTTCTTTTATTAGAGAGATTTTTGCTATGGGGTGTGTGCACTCACCAGAGAGACAGAGAGAAAGAAAGAGAGTAATCACACCCCAGGGGAATGGGCATGGTGCAGTCCCTTCTCCTCCACTCTCCTCTTGGGATTTTGGGCACGCACGCACATGTGCCTGGCATGAGTTTTTGAGAGGTTTTTGCTACAGACAGACAGAGAGAGACATAGAGATAGAAAGCGAGAAATCACCCCCCAGGTTGGATGGTCACGCCGCAATCCCTTCCCCTCCACTCTCCTCTCGGGATCTTGGGCACACACGCACACGCACCCGGCATGAGTTCTAAGCCACCGGGTCCGGGACATGAACCACGGTCGACTACGTGGGAGTCCAGCGACATAGCCATTACGCGAACTGCTGGTTCCCACCTGGCATGAGTTTTAAGCCTCAAACTGCAGTCACTATGTGGGAGTCCAGCGACGCAACCACTACACATCTACTGGTTCTGAGAAATTCCATTTTCACTAGGAGTCATTCTTTATTTTTTTTCCCTCTGCCTCAGGCCCCAGACAACTCAATAATATATTTTCTGTTTCTATGGATTTATCTATTCTGGACATTTTGTATAAATAGAGTCATCTAATGTGTGATCGTCTATGCTTGGCTTCTTTTACTCAATAATGTTTTCACGATTCACTCATTTTGCAGCATGCAGTACTTCTTTTTTATTGCTGAGCAGTATTCCCACTATATCTTTCTATGTCTGAGGGTTCCAATATGGCTTTGTGGGTGAATTAATCTGTAAGGGAATTTTCATATTATCTCTTCACCTGTCTGGGCTGTTCCTGTCACACCTGCTTTTAACTGAGTTTTTGAGGAAAGGGACTATATTTCTTGGCTCTCCAGTGTTTAAGCCCATTTCTTTTAGCCCTAGTTGCTTTTTGTAATTGTTTTTCCCCTGCTATTAATACATACCTTATAACCACCTTAGCATATTTTAGAAATAAGAACAGTGGCTGGGAGGGAGTTCAGAGGTCAGAGTGGCAGGAGCCTGAGGATCTAGATTCAGCCAGCTTTGGCCAAGCTAAGTGTTTTTAGGGTAGATGTGTAATACTTATATTAAAAAAACAAATAAAACAAAACACCCGACTTGCTTTACGTCTTCATTCAGGTGCCAAGTGTTCAGGATTCCACAGCTGCTTCACTTGTGCTTGTGGGCAGCCGGCATATGCCCACGACACGGTAGTGGAAACTAAACAAGAAAGACTGGCGCAGGGAAAACCGGTGGGACGGGATGTGCCCTACGCAGCAGCCGGAGGATTAACTGGGTTCAGCTCACTGGCAGAGGGCTACATGCGACTAGATGACAGTGGGCTTGGTAAGTGACATTTGAAGTGTGAGCCCGTCGTGGTGTTCTTCAGTGTGCTAACAATAGTGAAGACTTATCTTTGTTGAGACATAGAAATATATATTGTGTGCCCGGCGTGTTTTTCATGCTGTGATTTGAACCTGTGGATCTGAGCCTGTGGTCAGCCAGTGGCCTCCAGCCTTGCAAGACACTTGCGTTACCACTGTGTCACAGTGTCTGGACCTGGTCCTTTATACTCATTGTTTTCATTCCAGAAAATACATTTATTTTTATTTTTTTTAAAGAGATTTAATAGGGGGACCAGCAGTTAGCATAATGGGTACGTCACTGGACTCCCATGTAGCCGATCGCGGTTCAAGTCCCAGACCCGGTGGCTTAAACTCATGCTGGGCGTGTGTGCGTGTGTGCCCGAGATCCGGAGAGGAGAATGGAGAAGGGATTGCAGCATGGCCATCCCCCTGGAAGGTGATTTCTTGCTTTCTGTCTCTCTCTGTCTTTCTGACGAGTGCACACCCCCTATAGCAAAAACCTCTCCCCACCCCCCAAAAAAAAGAGATTTAATGGGAGTGACTAGCATAATGGTTATGCCACTGACTCCCACATAGTCAACCACTATTCAAGTCCCAGACCTGGTGGCTTAAAACTCACGCTGGGTGCATGTGCGTGTGTACCCAAAATTCAGAGAGGAGAATGGAGGAGAAGGGATTGCAGCATGGCCATCCCCCTGGAAGGTGATTTCTTGCTTTCTGTCTCTGTCTCTCCAGTGAGCACATATACCTTATACCAAAAAATCTCTCTAAAAATGTTTTATGGCCACTATACAATATACTGTCATTACAGAACATCTGAAAAACTCAAACCTGCTGGCATAGTGGTTAAGGCACTGGATCCCACATGGCCAACTCTGCAGTTTGAGTCCTGAACCCAGTGGCCAAGAAACACACTGGGTGCGTGTATGTGTATGCCCAAAATCCTGAGAGGAGAATGGAGGAAAAGGAACTGTGGTATGGTCATCCCCTCAGGGGCCTGATTTCTCACTTTCCCTTTTCTTTCTCTCTCCAGTGAGTGCATGAGGCCTATGGCAAAAACCCAAAAACCAAACCAAATCAAAAACCAAATCAAACCAAAAATCTCAAGGCAAAATATCACTCTCCCAGTACTTGTACTTAAATCCCAATACTCAAATCCCAATCCGGATCCAGTTGTTTATAATAGATGAATGACATTTCTTTTATTTGATCTGAAACAGTTCACCTGTTACCCTGTTGTATACAGTTTTTGCTTTTATAACCATCTCATCTTGGAAATATAGGCATATATTCATGGATGTATATATGTAGTCATATCCATAATAAAGTTTATCTGTATATGTATGCATACACATATATCTTGCACACATGTTTAAAATAATATGCAGAATTGGAAAACCATTCACACAAACATAATAAATAAATAAATGAAAAACAGTAATATAGAGGAAACTTTAATAGGATATATCCTGAACTATTGAAGGTAACTGTATCTTTTAGAGAGTTGAATGGGATTGGGGAGTGGAATAAATACGTTTCATGTACATTAAACACTTCTGTGTGTGTGTGTGTTTAATTGCTAGAGGGAATGTGTACCAGTCAGAGAGAAAGAAGGCACTTTTCAATGTGGCATGGTCATGCTACATGGTCATGCTACAATCCTCCTTTTTCCATGTTGCCAGGATTCTGATTTACATGCACATGCACCTGGTGTGTTTCCCAGGGCCAGGACTTGTGGAATCTGGCTTCCTTAACCACTATGCTACAGGGCCAGCTCTACTGATTTTTAAAAAAATAAGAATGTATTTTTTTCCTGCTGTTTTTATCACGAGTCTCATTACTTAATTGTGAGTGTTTTAAATAAATTTTTAGTTTATTTTGCAAATAATGGTATTTTTGTCTCTTCCTGTACAGTATTTATTGCTCTTTTTACTCTTTCTCTCTCTTTTTTTTTTTAAATGCTGGAGGTCATGTGCACATGCATGAGAAAATCAGAGATTGAAGGGGAGAAAGCACTCCTGAATGAGGCCTGGTCACACTGCAATTTTTTTTCCCTCCAGTTTTGCATTATGTCAGGATCCTGGATATGCACACACATTTTCAGTGTGGAGTAGTGGGGCTGTGGCTCAAACTCTGGCCATATGGAATCTGGCTTCCTTTGTGTAGCACCAAGCCTCTCTCTGTTATTTTTTTAACTTTTTTTATAGGATGCATGCACTCACCAGAGACAAGACCAACAAGGGAAGTGAGGAAGCATCCCTCCGGGAGGGTGAGCTCACTACGATCTCTTCTCCTTCATTGTCCTCTTGAGACTTAGGGCATGCACGTACACGTGCCTACCATATTTTCCAAGCCACTGCATCCAGTACTTGAACTGCACAGTCAGCCACATGAAATTCAGCCACTTTAACCTCTATGCCATCCATTGGCTCCTCTCTTTTTACTTTTTATTTTTTGAGAGGTTTTTGCTATAGGGCGTGTGCACTCTCCAGAAAGACAAACAGAGACAGAAAGCGAGAAATCACCCCCACAGGGGGGACTGGCCAACCCACCGCAATTTTTTTTCCCTCCAGTTTTGCATTATGTCAGGATCCTGGATATGCACACACATTTTCAGTGTGGAGTAGTGGGGCTGTGGCTCAAACTCTGGCCATATGGAATCTGGCTTCCTTTGTGTAGCACCAAGCCTCTCTCTGTTATTTTTTTAACTTTTTTTATAGGATGCATGCACTCACCAGAGACAAGACCAACAAGGGAAGTGAGGAAGCATCCCTCCGGGAGGGTGAGCTCACTACGATCTCTTCTCCTTCATTGTCCTCTTGAGACTTAGGGCATGCACGTACACGTGCCTACCATATTTTCCAAGCCACTGCATCCAGTACTTGAACTGCACAGTCAGCCACATGAAATTCAGCCACTTTAACCTCTATGCCATCCATTGGCTCCTCTCTTTTTACTTTTTATTTTTTGAGAGGTTTTTGCTATAGGGCGTGTGCACTCTCCAGAAAGACAAACAGAGACAGAAAGCGAGAAATCACCCCCACAGGGGGGAATGGCCACGCCGCCGCAATCCCTTCTCCTCTATTTTCCTCTTGGGACCTTGGGCGTGCATGCACATGTGCCCAGTGTGAGTTTTAAGCTAGCAGGTCTGGGACTTGAACCGTGGTCGATTATGTGGGAGTTCAGTGACATAGCCATTACACTAACTGCTGGTCCCTCTTTTTACTCTTGATTAATCAAAATGGCTAGTACTTCAGGATACTGCTAAATAACAGCGATAGTAGCTGGCATCTTACCTTCTTGTGACTTCTAGTATCTTATCATTTAAGTATCTTCATTGTATAAAGAAAGCACTTCTCATTCTTTTGGCCATTGAGGGATGGAGGGGTGAAGGAAGGTGAGAGTGAGGAAATGTAAGATGTTTTCCTGATTTCAGGTGTGAGGAAGCCCAGGGCAGAGGGACTTATGCTCTATTAGTCATTTAGAGTTCCAGACAGATGACCTCTGATTGGAATTTGGTTTCTTTATAATTCAGAAGCAGTACATAATTCCCAGCTATTGGGATGCTTTGAAGGCAGCTGAGCTGTGAGGTAGTCAGCCTGTCATAGCATCTATCATAGCAGAGGGCAAAGTGACCTCAGAGAAGAGCAGGAGGTGGGTCCCCTGAGCTGCAGCAGAGGAGGTGGGAGCAAGCATGAGACCGTCAGGCCCTATCAAGCTGAGAAACCAAGTTACAAGTCGTCTCTGCCTTGAGCATTTCAGGTCAGTATCACATGCAGCCACCAGAGGGCAGCACAGGGACCCTAATGGACCTGAGCTCCCTGCTTTGATATTTCCACATGCTATGTGACAAGAGTAGCTGGGGACAGGAATCAGGAATACCAGCAGCGGTCCCACACTGTTCACATTTTAGGTAGGGCTAACTTTTAACCAATCAGGACTAAGTTTCTTTCTTTGTCTTTACTCTTGATGTGGGGGTAGGGGAGTAGTGGAGATGGTTTGTAAAGAAGATGGAGTAGTTTCTGGGAACCAGCAGTTAGCGTAATGGCTATGTTGCTGGACTCCTACGTAGTTGACCGCGGTTCGTGTCCCGGACCCAGTGGCTTAAAACTCACGCCGGGCGTGTGTGCGTACGTGCCCAAGATTCTGAGAGGAGAATGGAGAAGGGGCTGCGGGGTGACCATCCCCCCTGGGGGGTGATTTCTCGCTTTCTGTCTCTATGTCTCTCTTTGTCTGTCTGGTGAGCGCACACGCCCTATAGCAAAAACCTCTCAAAAAAAAAAATAAAAATAAAAAAAAAGAAGATGGAGTAGTTTCAAATTTTCTCTGCAGCTTCCTTTCTGTAAGTCCAAGAGTCAAGGTTAGCAGTTGTCTTTGTGGTTTGGGATTGGGGATGTTTTCTCATTTCATTGAAGGAGAAACTTTCTTCTTTATTTTTCATACTTTGTTTTTAGATGGTATCCTAGCAAGGAATAGAGTAAAAAAAATATTTGTTCTACTCTCTTTAGCCAGAAGTACCTTATGACAAATGTCTTGCTTTAAATAGTGTTTTATAACTGTAGTAGAGTTTTGTACTTCTCTGCAGACACATTGTTACATTAGCACATAATTTGTGTGTGTGTGTGTGTGTGAGAAAGGTCTCAGAGCAATGCAAAAATACTTTTTTTAAACAAAGAATTATTTTATTTAACTTTATTTTAAAAAAATCAACTAGAGAGGTACAGAGTGAGAGAAAGAGAGGGATAGAGAGAAAGCAAGCTGCCAGGTCTGGGACTCGAACTGCAGTTGGCCATGTGGGAGTTCAGCACCTTTTAACCACCATGCCACTTGCCAGCCCTGTAAAAATACTTTTATCCGTTTTCCTTTACTTATGTGGCAGATAAAAAAAAATATAAATAAAACTTTTCTTTTTATAGTGAGGATTTTTGTAATGATTCTGTGGAGATTCTAATTTAATTCATGTTATAAATAATAATTGTTTGTTTTCTCATAATTGAGATTTAATTTTATTCTCCATGCATTTTGTTCTCAGGTGCACCTTCAGTTGAATTTTTAGATTCTCCAGTTACATCCACGGATCACCCATTTCTAAGAGCATTTCAAGCACCGTCTAGTTCTTCTCCAGAAACACTAACAGATGGTAATGAAATTAAATTGAGAAATATTTTTGGATGTGGTAAATAAGAATATAGAGCTTTGATTAGTTTTTTAGGCTTCTCAGCCTTTTTTTTCCTCCCAGTATTACCACCATTTGACTTCAAGCGAATCTATCATTTTATAATTTTTGGCTTTGTAATTTACAAGAGGGTGCATGAACTTGCTGGAGAGAGACAGAGAAAGAGAAAGAGGAAAAATGAAAATGTACCTCCCATGGAGGATGGTCATTCTGCAATACCTTCTCCTCATCCCTCCCTCCTTTTGGGAATTTGGGACTCCATGTGCATACATCCAGTGGAACACTGGGTCTGGGACTCAAGCTGCATAGTTGGCCATGTAGGATCTAGCTGCTTTAACCACCACACCATTGGCTGGCCTGTTGTACTTTCTTTTATATTGGCCAGACCCTAAGAAAAGGCAAGCAGCTTCATTTTTGTATTGGGAAAAATAGCTAAGTCTCAGAATTATGAGGATTCTGAAAATTTTGGTTTTAGGTTTTAAACCTTATTCTGGTACATGTTATTGCTCTGGTGTTTTAATAAAGGGGCCCTCTGATAGAATAATTACCTTGATCCTTTGAGCATTCCCAATGGTGATGTAGTTCAATGATAACCATAGGTTAGCAGGTTTTATCATGTAAGTAAAGAATAAATAGGGCCAGCTGGTATTAAGGCACCTGGATCTCACATGGCCAACTGCAGGTTTTGAGTGCCCCTGGTGACTTGAAAAACTTGCTAGGTGCATGTACATGTGTGTGCATGCCCAAAATCCTAAGAAATGGAGGAGCAAGGATTATGGGGTAACAGTCTCCTTTGGTGGGCACTTACTCACTTTCCCTCTTTCTGACTGTCTCTGGTGAGTACACTTGCCCTCTAGCAAATTAAAAAAAAAGAGTAAATAGAATGTATTTTTTAGGCACAAGTATTCTATATCTCTTTATTGAAAAGAATAAAAACACCAAAGGAGAAATTTGTATGATTTATTAAGTATTTAGGACTGGGACCAGCAGTTAGCATAATGGCTATGTTGCTGGACTCCATGTAGTCGACCACGGTTCGAGTCCTGGACCCAGTGGCTTAAACTCACGCCGGTGCATGTGCCTGTGCGTGTGTGCCCAAGATCCTGAGAGGAGAAAGGAGGAGAAGGGATTGCGGCGTGGCCATCCCCCCTGGGGGGTGATTTCTCACTTTCTGTCTCTCTGTCTCTCTCTTTCTGGCGAGTGCACACGCCCTATAGCAAAAACCTCTCCAAAAAAAAAAAAGTATTTGGGACTTTATTTTTTTTTTTTTGAGAGAGATTTTTGCTATAAGGCACGCATGCTCGCCAGAGAGACAGAGAGAAGAAAGCAATAAATCACACCCCCCCCGGGGGGGGATGGCCATGTCACAACTCCATCTCTTCAATCTCTTCTCAGGATCTTGGGCATGTAGGCACATGCACCCAATGTGAGGTTTAAGCTGCCAGGTCCAGTGCCACAGTCGATTATGTGGAGTCCAGTGACGTAACCACTATGCCATCTGCTGTTCCTGAGTATTTAAGGTTATTTAAAAAAATTCTCTCATGCTGGGTGCATGTGTGTGCCTCCATGACATAGCAGTTAAGTGTTGTGTAAGCAAATTGGATCCCACATGATTGACTGTGGTTAGAGTCCTGATCCCAGCATCTTGAAAATAGGCCAGGAGCATATGTGTGTTTGCCCAAGATCCTGACAGGAAGGAGAAATGGAGGAAAGATGACCACACCCTATTGGGAGGTGCACTCTCTCTGTCTCTCTAACAATGCACATGACCACTGGTAGTTAAAACTAACTAAATAATTAAAGTTACTGTTGGTTGTTGAGAAAGTCATGACACTTTTTTGCATAGAAAAACACAGAAAAATACATCACGACTTTTCTGACGACCTAATATTTCCCTTTAAAAAATCTGAAAAGTACTAGAGGCATGTGCACTTGTCAGAGAGAGGGAGAGAGACAAGGAAGAAGAGAGAGGGAGAAAGCATTACCCTCTACACACAGTGGGGCATGCTCATACTATGACCACTTCATTTCTCCATCTTGTTGGGTTTTTGACATGCATATAAATGAATCTGGTGTGTCTTCGAGCTGCTAGGGCCTAGATTTGAACTACCATTGGTCATGTGGGGACTGGCTCCCTTAACTACAAGGCCAGAGGGCAAGTCCCTAAAATATTTTTTCAATGATAATTTTCTTTAACTTGTTTGAATTTTTGTATACCTTGATACTTTCCATAAAGTTTTTTTTTTTTTTTTTTAGATTTTCATTATAGGGTATGTGTATTTGCTGGAGAGAGCCAGAGAGGGAAAGTGAGAAGTCACCCCGAATGGAGTATGGCTACTCTGAAGTCCCTTCTCCATTTTCCTGTGAAGATTTTGGGAATACACGTGCTTGGCGTTGTTTTCAAGCCACTGGATTTGTACTTGAACCATGGAGTCAGTCATGTGGGATTCAATGCCTTACTCACCATGCCACTTGCTGGCCCTCCAAATTTGCCAGAGGGCATATGTGCTTGCCAGAGAGAGAAAGAGACAAAGACAAGGGAGAGGGAGAAAATTAACCCCCATGAAGAATGGTTTCGCTGTAACTCCTTCTCTTCATCTCTCCACTCTTTTTTTCTCCCCCCTTGTTCGTGTTTTTTTTTTTTTTTTTTTTTTTTTTTATGATTTTTGCCATGTGTACTTGCTGGAGAGAGACCGTGAAAGGGAAAGTAAGAGAAAAAAACCTTCCCCGTGCTGGGGGGGGGGGGGAAATGGCCACACTGCAATCCTTTCTCCTCTAAGTTCCTCTTGGGATTTTGGACATGTACACACATGCTCTTAGTGTGTTTCTCAAGCTGCCAGTTCTGAGACTCGAACCACATTTGACCACATGGGCCACCACACCACCTTCTGGGCCCAAGACTTCTTAATAAAAACAATATACAATGGTGCTAGCAGATAGCCTAGTGGTTACATCACTGGACTCCCACATAGTCAACTGCAGTTTGAGTCCCAGATCTGGTGGCTTAAACTTCACACTGGGCACATGTGTGTGCGTGGCCAAAATCCCAAGAACAGAATGGAGGAAAAGAGATTGTGTCATGGCTGTCCTCTCTGGGGGATGATTTCTTGCTTTCTATCTCTCTGTCTCTTTCTTTGTCTCTCGAGCAAGTGCATGCACCCTATAGCAAAAATCTCTCTCTCTCTTTAATATATATATATTTAAAAATATAAAAACTATAGTATGCTTATCTATATATCTATATCTATCTATACACACACACACACACACACACACACACACAGACACACAATGAAGAAATAACGATAAAACAATCAAAACCAAGAAAAAGGACACAATTGTGCCAGCTTTCAAGGTTGATAAAAGTGCTGTGTTAAACCTCAGTTTTAACTGAGCATAGTGGTGCCAAGATACAGAGAAAGGTGAGATTAGGTATATAGTTTTCTTTATTAGAAAGGGTGTAGCATGAGTTCCTCATGCTAATGAGTGTTATACTGATGCTGGATTTTTTTCTTTAGTTTTTGCTATAGGGCACATGTACTAACTGCACAGAGAGAGAAAGAAATCACCTCGTGGGGGATGACCATCCTGCAATCCCTTCTCCTCCCTTTTTCTCTTGAGATTTTGAGCACACATGCACCCATGCCTGGTGTGATTCTCAAGCCACTGGGTCTGGGACTTGAACAATGCAGTCCACCATGTGGAATCCAGGTGTCTTAATCTCTGTGCCACCTGCTGGCCCAACCAATACTAGATTTTATAGAAGTCTGCTTAGTGATCCTCAATGATGCAGTAGCTCAGGTCCTCGAAAGCAAGTACAACATGTGGCTAGTTGTTCTGATAGTCATCTATTTAAAAAAGTATTTTTAAATTTGCCAGAGGGCACATGTGCTTGCCAGAGAGAGAAAGAGACAAAGACAAGGGAGAGGGAGAAAATTAACCCCCATGAAGAATGGTTACGCTGTAACTCCTTCTCTTCATCTGTCCACTCTGTCAGGATTCTGGCCATGCACGCACACTTGTTTGGCGTGTTTTTCAGGCCTTCAGGGCCATGATTTGAACCATATGGTAGACCGTGTGGGCACTGACTCCCTTAACCACTAAGCCTTCTAAGTTACCTTTGATAAGAGTGTATACCGTTAAAATACAGCTCTATGAAGGTGAGTCTACAAGAGGTTTAGCTCAAACAATCCATTCTGATCCAGTGATAGACCCAGAGTTTCCAGAGAATGAATAGATTGCACACATTCTAAATAAGATTTTTTATTTTATTTTTCCCAACAAGGCTTTTTTTAAAGACAGTCTGTGGTGATTGTCTGGAGTTACATGTACTTATGTTGCTATTTGAGAGAATTTCCATGCTTTAGAAACTAGAAAAACAGGTATGTGGATTGATACTCAGTTGGAAATGAAAGGTCCCAATGAAAACATTCCCCTGCTGTGAAAGTGAACTTTTCCATGATATTAGGCTCTTGGGTGCTTACAAAGAAAACCAGATTTTCCCTAACAAAGCAATTTTAAATTCCTTTTAGCACATAAACTAGTGTTTGGTTCAAAGTGAATACCATGAAAAATAGCTAAAACTATGTTAATTTTGAAAACATTTGAAGCAGGTTGTATTACCATCATAGTGACTAATACAAAGCCTCAATAATTACCCGTGTATATTATCTCATAAAATGTTGCATAAATTTTCAGTTATAAAATATAAGAAGTCCTTGGACAAAATTGAGTGTACTATGGTATGGAATAGCTACATGCTGTTATTTATTTATTTATTTATTTTTAAAATTATTATTGTTTTTTAAAATTTTATTTTCTTTTATACATTCAATCACATTATTATTTGGCTTACAAGATGGATATTTCAACAGGTGAACATTTTCTTTGTGCCATTAATGCTTTGCTTCCCTATATTTGTTCTAAACGTCTTTCCTCAGACCCTCTTCCTTCACACTCACTATATCTGATATTTACATCTATTAACTATGTTTCTATATGCTTCAGTCAATTAGCTAAAGTCACAGAGTGCAGACACATATATTAAGTGGGGACATGCAATGCCTCTCCTTCATAGCCTGGCTTGCTTCACTCAGCAGTAAATCTTCCATATTCATCCACTTCCTTTCTTCCCCTTCCTGGCAAAAGCCCGGTTTTTTTTTTTTTTTTTTTTTTTTTTAATGGCTGACTGGTATTCCATTGAGTATATGTGCCTCAGTTTTTCTATCCATTCATCTGTTCGTGGGCATTTGGATTGTTTCCATGACTTAGCAATTGTGAATAGTGCCGCAATAAACATCCATGTGCAAGCACTTTTCCGATTAAGTATTCTTCTGTCCTTTGGGTAGATACTAAGGAGTGGGATTGCTGGATCATATGATAGTTCTATTTGTAGATTTTTGAGGAATCTCCAAATTGTTCTCCACAGTGGCCGAACCAATTTACATTCCCACCAGCAGTGTAAGAGAGTTCACATTTCACCACACCCCCACCAGCACTTATCATTTTTTGTTTTTTCAATCTTAGTCATTCTGACTGGGGTTAGGTGGTATCTCACTGTTGTTTTGATCTGCATTTCCCTTACAATGAGGGATATTGAGCGTATTTTCATATGCCTTTTAGCTATTTGTATGTCATCTCTAGAGAGTGTTTTTTTTCGACTCATTCTTCCATCTTTTAATAGGATTGTTCGTCTTTTTTTGGAAGAGCTGCTTGAGTTCCTTGTGTATTCTGGTTATCAATCCCTTACCTGATGCATAGTTTACAAAAATATTTTCCCATTCTGAGGGATATCGATTCACACTAATTACTATGTCCTAATCCAGTTTTTCCAGCACCATTTGCTGAAGAGGTTTCCCTTTTCCCACTGGATTGATTAGAACCCATTGTCAAAGATCAGTTGACTGCATGTTTGGGAATTTATTTCTGGGGACTCTATTCTATTCTATTCCATTGGTCCACATGTCTGTTTCTGTGCCAGTACCATGCTGTTTTGATTACTGCAGCTTTGTAGTATATTTTTGGGTCAGGGAGTGAGATGCTGCCCACTCCACTCTTATTGTGTAGAATTGTTTTGGCAATACGGGGTCTTCTATGATTCCAGACAAACTTTATGATTGTCTTTCCTAGATCTGTGAAGAATGTGTCTGGTACTTTGATTGGGATTGCATTAAATATGTAGATTAATTTGGGTAGAATTACCATTTTGATTATATTAATTCTTCCAATCCAGGAACATGGGATTTCCCTCCACTTTTTTGCATCATTTTCAATTTCTTTTTTTAATCTTCTCATAGTTTTCCTTGTGGATTTCTTTAACTTCTTTGGTTAGGTTTATTCTTTTTGTGGCTATGGTTAATGGAATAACTTTTTTCAGTTCTATCTCAGTCTGTTGTTTGTATATAGAAATGCTATAGATTTCTGGATATTAATTTTGTATCCTGTAACTACTGTATTCATGTATTACTTCTAGAAAGTTTTTCAAAGAAACCATTGGGTCTTCTATGTATACAATTATGTCATCTGCAAATAGAGTTTCACCTTTTCTTTTCCTATTTGAATGCCTTTTATTTTTTCCTCTTTTCTGATTGCATTGTCAAGAACTTCCAGTACTATATTGAAGAGGAGTGGAGAAAGTGGGCATCCTTGTCTTGTATCACTTTTTAGTGGAAAAGCTTTCAGCTTTTCTCCATTCAGGATGATGTTTGCTATGGGTTTTTCATAGATAGCTTTTATTGTGTTGAGGAATGACCCTTCTATGCTGATTTTACTGAGAGTCTTGATCATGAAGGGATTTTTGTGTCTTATCAAATTATTTTTCTGTATCAATTGATATGACCATATGGTTTTTATCTTTCTTCCTATTAATATGGTGTTTTACATTTATGGTTTTGCGTATGTTGAACCAACCTTGCATTCCTGGGATAAAGCCTACCTGATCATGATGTATAACCTTTTTTATAAGTTGCTGGATACAATTTGCTAGTATCTTGTTGAGAATCTTTGCATATATATTCATCAGAGATATTGGTCTGTAGTTTTTCTTCCTTATCTTGTCCTTATCTGTTTTAAGGATAAGGGTGATAGAGGCTTTATAGTATGACTTAGGGAGAGATTCACCCTCTGGATCTTTAGAAATAACTTGAGGAGAATGGGGGTTAACTCTTCTTTGAAAGTTTTATATAATTCAGAGGTGAATCCATCAGGGCCAGGGCTTTTCTTTATTGGGAGGTTATTTATTACTGGATTCAATCTCCTGGCTTGTTATGGGCTGTCGCTTCAAATGACGACGCTGTCAAGGTCTTCTCCGGAATGCTTTATTACCCCAGGCTTCTTACAGTCTTCTTCCTTCTCCCTCCTTCTTTCTCCCCAGCCTTCTTCAGCCTTCTTTCCCCAGCCCACCCGGGCTCCCTATATATCCGTCCCGTGAACCAGTCCTCTTTTGCCACCAGGCAAGCACTGATAGGCTGAGGCAGTGCCTACGCGTTCCGGAACAGGAACGATAACCAAATATGGGCTTGTTTGTGTAGAGGTCTGGGTGCTCTCGGCGCCATGTTAGGGCGGGGGCGCTCCACAATGGGCCTATTCAGACTTTCTATATCCTCCTTGCTCAATCTACATAGATTATATGTGTTCAGGTATTTGTCCATCTCATCCAGATTATCTTGTTTCTTGGCATACAGATGTTCATAGTATCCTCTTAATGTTTTGTATTTCTACTATGTCTATTGTTATTTTGCCTGCTTCATTGCAGATCCAATTCATCTGGTTCCTTTCTCTCTTCTTAATAAGTCTCGCTAGTGGTGTATCCATTTTGTTTATCTTTTCAAAGAACCACTTTTACTTTTACTGTATAGTTTATTTTCTATTTCATTTATTTCTGTTCGTATCTTTATTATTTCCTTTCTTCTGGAGTTTTTTGGATCCTTTTGCCGTTGCTTTTCCATGGTGTTAGGTGGTCCATTTGAGGCATGGTGTTAGGTGGTCCATTTGCCTTCTTTCCATCTTCCTCTTATGTACACTAATTGCTCTGAACTTCCCTCTCATGACTGCTTTAGCAGTGTCCCAAAGATTATGGAAACTTGTGTCCTTGTTGTCATTGGCTTCCATAAATCTTTTTATTTCAGTCTTTATTTCTTCAGTAGTTGTGGAGTCATTCTGGAGTAGGTTATTTAGTTTCCATGTATTTGAGTATTTTTGACTATTTCTCTTGAAATTAAACTCAAGTTTAATTCCATCATGGTCAGAGAAGATGCTGTATATAGTTTCTATGTCCTTGAATCTGTAGAGCCTTGCTTTGTGCCCTATAATTGTGGTCAGTCTTCGAGAAGCTTCCATGTGTGGGTGAGAAAAATGTGTTTCTTGTGGTTTTTGGATGGAAAGTTCTATAGATGTCTGTTAAGTCCATTTGATTTATGGTATCATTTAGATCCTTTATCTCTTTACTTTTTTTTTTTTT
>NW_006159659.1:4928839-4935865 GCF_000334495.1 Tupaia belangeri chinensis | reverse complement strand
TTTTTTTTTTTATTATTTTCTCTATCTTTTTGGTGGTTTTCTCTAGGACAAAAGTTTTATCTTCTACATCAGAGATTTGATCTTCAGCATGGTCTAATCAACTTTTAATACTTTCAAGAGAGTTTTTTTTTCCTGTATTACTGACCTCACCTCTAATAGTTCCATCTGATTCTTTCTTTTTTTTTCTTTCTTCCTTTTTTGGAGAGGTTTTTGCTATAGGGCGTGTGCGCTTGCCAGACAGACAGAGAGAGACAGAGAGACAGAAAGCAGGAAATCACCCCCCAGGGGAGATGGCCACGCCGCAATCCCTTCTCCTCCATTCTCCTCTTGGGATCTTGGGCATGCACGCACATGTGCCCGGCGTGATTTTAAGCCACCGGGTCCGGGACTCGGACCGCGGTTGACTACATGGGAGTCCAGCGACATAGCCATTATGTTAACTGCTGGTCCCCATCTGATTCTTTCTTAGAGTGTCATTTCTTCTTTCATATCATGTAAAGACTTTCTTCTTTCCTGTAGTTCATTGTCTCTTTTCTCTTCCAACTCATAGAATTTGTTCATCATGAATGTTCTAAATGCTTTCTTGGACATTTTGGAAACGTCCTCTGTTTTTTCAAGAAATGGAAGGGAGTCACTGTATTCTTTTAATGGAGACATACTTCCTGCTTTATTCAGTCCTGGGACTCTTCTTCTACTTCTAACCATTGGGAGATATGTTCCCTTTGGAATACCTTTTAAGAGAACATTTTCTTGAATAGGAGCAAGTGTGTTTCCCTTTTGCTATGGACTGGAGACTGCTGAAGTCTCTCTTCTGTTGTGTTTAGCAATGTGATCCAAGGGGGAGTATTCTATTCAGGTGTATGAAGAAAGATATCTCCTTTTTCACAGGTTGTTCAGTAAAAGGGAGGATCCCAGAGAGTCTTAAAATACTAGAATTTTTCAGACCTGTAATTCTAGACCTATCTAGACCATCCAGGAAGGTGGAGATGAAGGAAGAGAGGACCAAATAAGTGGGAAAAAAATAATAAGGAGAATAAAGAAAAAATCGTGCACTGTGCGCGATTTTGCCAGGGGTCTGACGATGGAAGTGTGGTGGCTGTAGAGCTAAGGACGTTCCTGTGTGGCAAGGATAAGTGAGAAATTTACAATGAAAGAGAGGAGAAGGAAAGAAAAATCCTACCTGGCTGACAGAGATAGGGGTCTCTGGCTTGGGGGTCCTGGGGCTCTAGCTGGGCAGGGAGCCCTGCCTCAGAGTCCCTTATGCCAGGGGTCTGAAGATGGAAGTGGGGTGGCTGTAGAGCTGAGGGTGTTCCTGGCTAACAGAGACAGGGGTGTCTGGCTTGGGGGTCCCAGGGCTGGAGCTGGATAGGGAGCCCTGCCTCAGAGTCCCTTATGCCAGGGGTCTGAAGATGGAAGTGGGGTGGCTGTAGAGCTGAGGGTGTTCCTGGCTAACAGAGACAGGGGTGTCTGGCTTGGGGGTCCCAGGGCTGGAGCTGGATAGGGAGCCCTGCCTCAGAGTCCCTTATGCCAGGGGTCTGAAGATGGAAGTGGGGTGGCTGTTGGCTGACAGAGATAGGGGTGTCTGGCTTGGGAGGTCCCGGGGCTGCAGCTAGGCAGGGAGCCCTGCCTCAGAGTCCCTTATGTCAGGGATCTGAAAATGGAAGTCTACATGCTGTTATTTAATATGAGCCCTTGAATATTTGGAAAATGTCAGTAAAACTTACTTTTGTCTTAAAATGCTGTTCTTTCTAAAAAATAATTAGGTAGTTGTACCTTCAGGCCATCTCTGCTTTGAGAAATAAAACATTATCATTGGGCAAGAGGAAACATTTCTTTTTTTGATGTCAGGGAAATATTTAATGATAGAAATACATAGATTTTCTTTTTTTCTTTGTTAGTAGGTACAAGTAGTCAAGTTTCTTCCTTAAGGAGACCCGAAGAGGATGATATGGCTTTCTTTGAAAGACGATACCAGGAAAGGGTAGGTTTTTGTCCTCAAATATCTAGGTTTTTGTAATCATTAGGCATTTTCTTATAACAAAGACATTGCAAAATGATTATATGTTGAATGTGGAACATCATTAAAAATAATTTTTAGGGCCATCTGGTTGTATGGTGGTGAAGACAGTTTTATTCTGTATGGCCAATTGTATGGTGCAAGTCCTGGGCATGGTAGCTTGAAAAACATACTGGACACATGTGTATACATGCCCAAAATTCCAAAAGGAGGGTGAAATGGAGGAGAATGGATTGCAGTGTGACCATTCTCCATGGAGACTGATGTCTTACTTTTTTTCTCTTTTTCTCACTTTCTCTGGTGAGCACATGTGCACTCTGGCAAACCAAAAACATTTATAGAGTCTTTACTTACAGCTGGTGTTAGGCCTTTAGTATTACTTAAACCATACAAAAATAGGACTAATGAATAATATGATACATAATACACTGGCTGGTTTATGAAGGTCATAAACATTGACTAAATACACACATAAAATGGTTAGTAGTAGACATCAACTATCCATAGACTTATAAATTCTATGTATCTTGAACTCTTTTCTAATAAATATGTCTTTACTTTTTATTTTAAAATATTTTTCAAATAAAAATTGAATATATTTTGAATTCTTAATATGTACTATTTTTCTTAGAGGCTTTTAGGTATATACAGACTTAAGTTATAATTACCCAGTAGCCAGGCCAATCTATGGCTTGGTGATGGGAGTGACTAGATCATGGCTGACTCTGTGTAATTGGAGTCCTGGATCCAGCAGCTTGAAAAACATGCCAGGCACATGTGTGTATGCATGCCCAGATTCTGGCAAGGAGAGAGAAAAGGAGAAGGGGATTGAGGCTAGAGCACACCTCATGGAGATACTTTCCTTCTTTCTCTCTCTTCCTGGTAAAAAAGAAAAGAAAAAAAGAAAGAAAAAATTTACCCAATGGCCTTTAATAAAGAAAGGGGCTGGGACCAGCAGATGGTATAATGCTATGTTGCTGGACTCCCATGTAGTCGACTGCGGTTCGAGTCCTGGACCTGATGGCTTAAACTCACGCTGAGAGTGTGTGTCCAAAATCCCGAGAGGAGAATGGAGGAGAAGGGATTATGGCGTGGCTATCCCCCGTGGGGGGTGATTTCTCACTTTTCTGTCTCTCTCTGTCTTTTTTGTGGGGGGCGAGCTTTCCCTTAAAAAAAAACCTCCAAAAAAAAAAAAAAAAAAAAAGAAAGGGTCCACTAGGTGGCATGGTAGTTAAGGCACTGCATTCTCACATGGCTGACTATGGTTTGAGTCCCGGAACTGGTGGCTTTAAATTCATGCCGGACATGTGTGTGTGTGTTCCCAAAATTCCAGGAGGAGAGTGGAGAAGGGATTGCGGTGTGGCCAATCCCTCTGGAGAATGATTTGTCACTTTCCCTCTCACTGTCTTTCTCTGTCTCTTTGGTGAGTGCACATGTCCTATAGCAAAAACCTCGAATGAACAAAAAACAAGTAAGAAAGAATAGACTAAACATAAATATATTTTAAAAGTTTCTAGAGTTCAACATCTGTAGTCTTGATGTGTTTATAGCTTTCAGTTTTCCATGTGTACAGATGCTTTGGGAATAAGCATAGTATTTTATTCATCTTCATATTTTCCCTAACACCTAGTAAGTCCTTATATACATACATTTTCAATAAATATCTATGAAAAATTGAAAAAATTAAATATGATTGGTGTATGTTAACTACTTAGACTTTTGATACATTTTGTGGCATTCTTCATAGTTGAGTTTTGTTTTGTTCTTGTATTTTGCTAGAATTTCGGCTTAATGAGGTTTGGGCAATGGTATTTCATCCTTATGACTGAAAATGCTTTCTTTAGGTTTAGTTAGTAGTACTTTATGGGCATTATTATTTTTCCACCTAGATAAGAAACTCCATGAAAGTAAGGACACTTCTGTCACTTTTTGTTGTATCCACTACAACTCTTAGACAAGAACTTGTTGGGTACCTATAAAGATATGGAAAAAAGTGACCATTAAATGATTTTTTGTAGTTGTTTTTTTGCCACAGGGTGCATGAGTTGTCTGGAGAGAAACAGAGAGAAAGAGAGAGGGAAAGTGAGAAATCACCCTTCAGGAAAGGAGGACTACATCACAATCCCTTGTCCATTTTTCTCTTGGGATTTTGAGCACACATGCACATGTGCCTGGTGTGATTTTTCAAGCTGCTGGGTCAGGGACTCGAACTGATTGGCCATGTGGGAGTCCAGCACCATAACCACAATACCACTTGTTGGCCCCAAACATTAGACGAGTTTGCCAACCAAGAGCAGAGGAAGTGAGTAGAGGGGGAGAGTCCTGGAATTATTCAATACAGCTATTCAGTACAACTTTTTGCAGTGGTAGAAACACTTTATATCTGCACTGTGGCCATTTGTCATCTGTGACTTGATAGGTCTAAATTTAAATTTAAAATTTATTCTTTTAGTCACAGTAGCCACATTTTAAGTATTCAGGAGCTACTGAGTATGGCTAGTGGCTGCCTTCTTGGATAGCACAGACAAAACGGTTTCGTCATTGCAGAACATTCTTTCAGAAAGCTCTGGTCTAAAAGTGTTATAGTCTGTTTGGACTGCTATAATAAGTACTATAGACAGAGCGACTTATAAACAACAGAAATTTATTTCTCACTGTTCTTGGAGGTTGAAAGTCAAGATAAAGGTGCTGGCGCATTTGGTGTAAGGTGAAGGCTGCTTTCTGTTTCACAGATGATGCTTCTTCCTGTGTTCTCTCATGGTGAAAAGGGACATGGTAGATCTCTGTAGTCTCTTTTTCTAAGGACACTAATCCTATTAATGAGGGCTCTGGCCCCAAGACCCTGTTACCTCTAAATACCATCACATTGGTGATTAAACTTAAGCATATGAATTTTGGAAGAACACAAACAGACCACACAGTAAAGGAAAGGATGTCAGGGATTGGGTCATAGTGATGAAAGAAGAGGCTGTTTCTACAGCATCATCAAGGGCAGGATTTACAATCAAAACAGTCTCCACTCTTGGAACATATGCATTCACAGCTGAATTTTAGTTTTTCTTTACAGCGTATGGGGGACTGACTATGTTCTAGAACTCCTTTCATTCTCTTCCAGTAGACTGGGTAGTGTTGGCTGCCTTGAAAACATGCCAATGATATTTGCTTGTGGGAAGATAGTGAGAGCCACTCTTGTTTGAGAATGTTTTAAAGTATATACTTAGCCTGGCCAGATTGCTTTTTAAAAATAAACTTGGAGTTTATGGACTTATGAGGTATAGTTTATAACTCCACAAGCCATGTGATTTATGGACTTTGGAGATACAGCTTATAAACTTTCCAATCTGTGTGATTAATGGAATATAAAAATTGAGACGCCCAAACCCAAATGATTTCTACTGAGCTAACATGTACCATATACCTTGTTAGTACTCATCTTTTACTCCAGAACTATTGAGAGAAAACTGGTGATTAGAAAGCTGTACAGGAGGCCAGCCCCTGGCCTGGTGGATAAGGCAGCTGGATTCTACATGGCCAACCACGTCATTAGAGTCCTGGCCCCAGTAGGCTGAAAGACATGCCGGGTTCATGAGAGAACTTGCTCAGGATCTTGAAGGGAGAAACAAAGGAGAAGGGATTGTGGCATGACCATTCACCATGGGGGAGTGCTTTCTTGTTTTAATCTCTCCCTTTATCTCTCCAGCAAGAGCATGCATCCTCTGGCATATTAGGGAGAAAAAAGAAAAGCTATATCTGATGGTCCAGGGCCTCTCTCATTAGGAAAGCCATATGCATATCTGTTTTTTCTTGTATTTAAAAAAAAATTGTTTTAATTGCAAGAGGGTGTGTGTACTTGCCAGCAAAAGAGAAGAAAGAGAAGTGCTCCCCAGTGGATGGTGGTCACACCATAATTTCTCCTCTTCTGTTTCTCCAGCTTTTTGGAATTTTGGACACACATGTACATGTTTCTGATAGGAGCCAGGATTTGAACTATGGTTGACCATGTGGGATCTGGTCCCCCTTACCACTGGGCAGGGGCAGCCTCGTATCCTTTGTTAATCATTGGTTACATTGGGCTGGGGCAGGAACTAATGATTAGTGTTAAGTTGGCTTTAATAATCAAAGCTTGTATTCACGTAGTTTACCACCTACTTTTAGATGTTACTGAAAAGTTATAACTTTCATTTATCAGGTCAAGTAATTTTTTTAATGTGTGCTGTAGATAACCCTGGGCTTCTTTCCTAAGAAAGAAAACACATATCATCAGAGGAAGGGGTATCTTTGCTCTTGTGAGTCTAGACAGGAGTATTTGCTAAGCACTTTTCCAAATAAGCAAACATTGCTTTGGCTTTTTTTTATTATTTATCTTTGCACTTTTGTTTTTTGGTGTCACTGTAAATCTTTTTTTTTTTTCTTTCTTTCTTAATTGTTTCTTTTTAAATTTTTTTCTTAATTTATTTTCCACAAACATTTACTTTACATATCAATAAATTTTAATGCATATTCCATAGTTCTTGAAAGTTAATAAACAACTTTCAAAATTTCAAAATATCTTATAATTTTGTATGTGACTCTATAATAACAGAAACAGTATAGTTTTAAATATTTTTGAGAAAATATTTACATGTCAACTACTCAAATTGTTGAAAAGCAAATGCCCAGCACACTAGTCACACATAAACCTCAATTCATCCCTGCCCAAGTGTATGCTGTGATATACCATCTGCTAGCAAAGATTAGTCTCTTTTTCTTCCTTCAAAATCTTTCTCAAGATAATTCTCTGGTGTGGTTGCTCTTTTGCAATCTCTACTGATTACAATGCTGGGCTGGAAAAGTCCAGGTTATTTTATGTTATAAGTTCTTTCATATATCTTCTCTAATCCTCTAATCCTCTCTGCCAGGCAGAACTATTTATGGTACCAGGCCCTCTCTCTAAGAGCTTCTGTTAGCTTAATTGAGATCCACCTTAGTTCCATAGTTTTCTAATTAATCTTCAGATATGACATTCCAGT
>NW_006159659.1:4919538-4928682 GCF_000334495.1 Tupaia belangeri chinensis | reverse complement strand
AGGGAGATCTTGACTTCCTGTATTATAGACTTCATCTCTAGCAGTTCCATTTGAGTCTTTTGTAAAGTGTGTGATTCCTCTTTTAGATCTTGCAAGAATTTCCTCATCTCCTGGAACTCACCAACTTCTTTCTCCTTTCTCTTTAGCAGTTCATTATCTCTCTTCTCTTCCATCTCTGTTAGCTTCGACATTATGAATGATCTAAATTCCTTATCAGACATTTACATGATTTTTACCGAACTGCTTGTGGACGAAGAAGAGTTACTCTTTTCCCTTGGAGGAGAGGTATTTTCTCGTTTTCCCATATTTCTCGTGATCCGGCAGTAATTTCTTGTCATCTGATGGATGATGTGTTTCTTTCAAATTCTTGAAGTTCAGCCTTAATGTTCAGGAACAAGCAGACAGAGGTGATCTAGAATCTCTTTGCCGTTCTGTTGTGATTGCTGGTGCAGAAGATTCAGTAGATAGTGGGGAATATTTTAACCCTATTAGTATTTGGATGTTTAGCTATGGTGCTCTAAGATCCGTCGCTAGCTCGTTTGTTGGAGGCTGAATTATCAATAGGAAATCTTCATTCCCTGAAAAATCTAGTTCGCTGGAGCCACGTGGAACCTTCTTCTGAAGGCCCGGCTTCTTCTGCCACTAGCTCGTTTGTTGGAGGCTGAATTATCAGTAGGAAATCTTCATTCCCTGAAAAATCTAGTTCACTAGAGCCATGTGGAATCTTCTTCTCTCGATGTTACTGTAAATCTTATACTTGGCTTTAAATGAGATGGGGAAAAGGAGCTAGCATTTGAATGCTTTTTAAGTGCCCAGGTATTGATATATGTTATCTTATTTATATCTTTAGAACAACCCCAGGAAGTTCTATTGCTTGTTTACAAATGAGAAACTATTTTAAGTAACTGCCTCAAATATTTAATAAATGGTATAGGTAGGAGTCAAATGCTTTTCTATTTGACTTTAAAAGCTAAAATATTTGCTTTAGAATAAGGTGTTCTTTGGGGGTCTATTGACCAGTTGACTGATAGAGTATGTAAGAATGATATGCTTTCTGAGCGAGGTTCCTGACCAATTCAAAGAGGAGACAAAGATATAAAAAAAATGGGGAAGAATAATCTGATTTTATTTTTGGGAATTTGTTATTTTCAATTTGATGGATTATATAAACTGTTTTACTAGGTCTTTCCTGGTTTCTTGATCTTATTCCTCAGCACTTTATAAGGTAGGAGGCCCTGTATCTACTATTGTGCTCTTGTTTTCTCTCTCCTTCTCTTTTTTCCCTAACATTTAATGTATTTTAAAATTTTATTTATTACTACTACTACTATTATTTTTAAATTTGCTATAGGGCAGCACAGAGAGAGAGAAAGGGAAAGTGAGAAGGCAAGCCACCAGGTCTAAGACTTGAACCATGGTTGGGCATGTGGGAGTCTGGTGCCTTAACCACCACATCACCTGCTGGCCCTGTCACCCTTTTCTTGCAGGAGTAAGGCAGGATGCTGCCTCTGGAAATTGGCGTATGATCATGGGTGGTAGTAAGTGGCAAGTGAGCTTTGTGTTCTCTGAGATCTTTAGATGCACAGAAAAGGTCTGCATGTATTTAAACAGAAGGCCACTACTTAGGGTGTGTGGTGCTTCTTTGCTTTAACTATAGTGCAGGGGACAAAAATCTTCCATCAGGTAACTGTGGGAATTCTAGGAGAATATCATGAAATCAGCCCTAACCCAATACAACTGGATTAGACATATTCCATAACTGTATAGGATGCACATAGGCTAGAAGCAAGGTTAAGCATGTCAGCATTTTTGTTCATTTCCTCAAGTGACAATAGAAATTACTATTTTCTCTAAAGTGATAGTCATTTTTATGTTATTTTTATTAAAATGCTTCTGTAAAGTAAAATCAAACCTTTTAAAAATATGCAATGATATCCCTTTAACTATCAGATTTTGGCTTTAATGTTTAGCAACTTAATAAGCATGTGAAATGGCTGTGATAAATAAGACATGAATCTAAATGAGGCAGGTCCAACTATTCTTTTCTTTAGACTTGCTTATTAATTATAATATCAATACATATTTTAAATTTACAGATAAAAATGGAAAAGGCCGCTAAACAGAAAGGAAAAGCTCCATTGCCATCAACTACAAAACATTCATGAACGCTACCAGAGAAATTTAAACCATCATTCAAGTATATCTTTTTCATGTTTATTTAAATATAATGATACAGTTCATTAATATTTTCTTCAAGTATTTACTTTTTTTTACTATGTAAATATGTCTTTTTGGATATGTCCTTAATTTAAATAAGTGAAACTACTGTACATTACTTTTGTAAGAATGCATGACTTACAACTTTGTATATAGTTTTTCTCTGTCCTAAAAATGAGATTATTTTCAGATGAAGAACTGAAGATACAGGAAGTATTTTTAATTTATCATAATTTAAGTTTTTCAGGATATTTAAAAAAATTAAAGATTTTATCAAAGGTTTTGAAGAATACATAAAGGGCCAACTTTTTGATTAAAAATAGTAAGTTACAATTATTTTTATTTTTCAAACTTTTTGTTGCATTATTAAATAAAAGATTTAAAAAAATTATACAACCTGTTTCAAGTGATATCTACTGATTTTTAAGTTGTACTTCTAACTATCTAGTGTGTGTAACTGTGGCACTTAAATTCCTTTTGGCCCCACTCTTATTTTGGTACTTCTAGGCAGGCTTCTGACAGCTTCATGTGGAAGCCACTTCCCTGGCATCTTGTCTTGGGTCCATTCATGGGTCTTTTGTTTTTTTCTGCAGGGTTCCTCTGATGCCATAAGATACACACTGGAACCTCTCTGCATCACACACATGCAGCCTAAAGATATGGGGAAGCTAATGACCTAGAAACCTCCCTTGACTAATGGGTAGTGGAAGCTAATATTATACTCCCCTTTCCATCTGCTGGCAAGACAATTGTGAGATCCATTACATAGGCTTCCTTAGAAAATCTTGTGGAACAGAGCACCAGTCATCCATAGCAGTGGCCAACTCAGTAATACATCCTCCTGTTAGCGTTCTCTTTTTCCCTTTACCACTCCACCATCCCTCTGATTCCTTCAGATCACTTCCCAAAGGAATTACATGTACGTGAGCCTTTACTTTAGGCCTTGTTTTTTTGGGAGAAGAAGAGTATGTGCCGGCAAACTCAGGCTAAGATGGTTAACTGGAACAGCCTTAGAAAGCAAACATTTAAGATGTGTGTGTACATTGACAAATTGATTCCTCTAATCTCATGGAATTGTAAAGCTAAAACAACTTTGGAAAAGAACATTATTGGGTGACTTGCAGTACCTATCTCCAAGACTTATAGGCCAGCAGATGGCGTAATGGTTAGGTCACTGGACTCCTTCATGGCCGACCACAGTTTAAGTTCCTGACCTGGTGGCTTGAAACTCACTATAGGTGCATGTGCATGTGTGCCCAAGATCCTGGGAGGAGAATGGAGGAGAAGGGATTGTGGTGTGGCCATATCCCCTTGTGGGTGATTTCTTTCTTTCCCTCTAATTGTCTCTGTCTCTCTCTCTCTGGTGAACACATGTGCCCTAAGACAAAAACCTCTTAAAAAAAGAAAAAAAAAAGACTTACTATTAAGCTATAGTAATCAAGACAGTGTGCTATTAGTCTAAAGGAAGTAATAGATCAAATGTAACGGAACAGAAAATATAGAAATAGACTTGCACATATATGGTCAGTTGACCTTTGACAATGGTACAAAGACAATTCAATAGAGAAATGATAGTGTTTTCAACAAATGGTACTGGAAAAAATGGGATATCATTTGCATAAAAGTGAACTTTAATGTTTCACATGTTATTAAAAAATTAACTGAAAAAGGGTTGTAGATCTAAATGTAAAGCCCAAATATGTAAAACATCGAGAGGAAAATATAGAAGAAAAATTTTTGTGAGCTGGGTTAGTCAGAGATTTCTTAGATATAACACAAAAGCATAATCTTTAAGACAAGACTGATAAATACTGGACTTAATCAAAATAAAGAACTGAAAAATTTTGAACTATAAAACAAAAAAATTTGAACTATTTTATTAGAGTAGAAAGATAGCCATTGACTGGGAGAAAATATTTGCAAATTTGAAGGATTTTAAAAAGATTTATTTATTTATTTTTTAATTACTTATTTAATTTTATTTATAATTATTATTTTTTAATTTGACCAGAGAGTGAGAGAGAGAGAGAGAGAGAGAGGGAAAGTGAGAAAGCAAGCAGTCAGGTCAGGTCTGGGACTTGAACTGCAGTCGGCCATGTGGGAGTCTAGCACCTTAACCACCACACCACCTTCTGGCCTCAGATTTTTTTTTTTTCCTTCTATAGAGCACATGCACTCACAGGAAAGAGACACAGGGAGAGGGAAAGTGAAAATCACTCCCAGGAGTGATTGCTGAGCTGCCATCCCTTCTCTTTCATTCTCCTCTTAGAATTTTGGGCATGCATGCACACGTACCCAGTGTGATTTGCAAGCCGCTGGGTCTAGGACTCAAACCAGGCAGTTGGCCATATGGGATCCAATGTCTTAATCTCCATGCCACTACCTGGCCCAAATGTGAAGAAATTTTATATGTATATATAAAGAACTTTTAAAACTTACTAAAAATTCTTTTCTATCTGGCAGCAGCCATCAGGTAAGCCATGATGGGTGTGAACAAGTACATTCAGGAGCTACAAAGGAAGAAGCAGTCTGATATGAAGTGCTTTCTTCTGGGGGTCTGCTCCTGGCAGTACCATCAGCTCTCTGTGCAGCATGGGAGGGCCCCTTGCCCCATCTAGCTGGATAAAGTAAAAGACTGGGATATAAGGCTAAGCGGGGTTATGTCATATATAAGGATCATGTGCATTGTGAAGGCCAGTTCTGAAGGGTACAACCTATGGCAAGCCTGGCCACCATGGTGTTAACCAGCTAAAGTTTGCTAGAAGCCTCCAGTCTATTGCAGGGGAGTGAACTGGATGCCACTGTGGGGCTCTTAGAGTCCTGAATTGTTACTGGGTTGAAGAAGATTCCACATACAAATTCTTTGAGGTTATCCTCATTGATCCATTCCACAAAGTTGTCAGAAGAAACCCTGACATTCAGTGGATTACCAAACCAGTCCACAAGTGCAGGGAGATGTGTGCGCTAACATCTGCAGTGACAAGAGCCATGACCTTAGAAAGGGCCCCATGTTCCACTGCCCTATTGGCAGTTTTCACTGTGCAACTTGGAGAAGGTACAACACTCTTCAACTCCACTGTTACCGCTACCATAAGTAATGGTTGTAAAATTCATACCTAATAAGTAATTTAGGACAGTGGGGGAAAAAAGCAATTCAGAAAACAAACCAGTTAAAAAATGGAAAAAAAAAAAAAAACCAAACAAACCCAAAACTGGTTACTTCACATAATAAATACATGGATAGAAAATAAACACAAGATGATGCTCAACATTTTAAGTCAATAGAGAAATAAATGCAAGTTAGAACTACAAGGAGATAGCACTATATATAAAAGTCTAAATCTAAAAACGTGCTATATCAAGTGATGGTGAGGATGTGGAGTAATTAGAACTCTTGCTTTGGATGGGAATATATCATAGAATAGC
The DNA here is from genome assembly GCF_000334495.1 of Tupaia belangeri chinensis. Classification (NCBI taxonomy): domain Eukaryota; kingdom Metazoa; phylum Chordata; class Mammalia; order Scandentia; family Tupaiidae; genus Tupaia; species Tupaia belangeri. The sequence continues at coordinate 4,923,039 of NW_006159659.1, read as the reverse complement.
ACAATTCTTTTATAAAGCAATGTGGCAGTTCTTCACACAAACAGTTCCATTCTACTCCTAGGTATTAACCTAAGAAAAATTAAAGTATATGTCCATACAAAGATTTGTACCTGATAGAAACTTTGAAACACTCTCAAACTGGAAACAATCCAAATAGCTATCAAAAGGTAGATACACTGTATTATACTCAAGTGGTGGAACCCTACTCAGCAATAAAAAGCAACATACTATTTTAAGTGAATCTGAAAATAAAGCTTCACCACCATACCTTTTTAAAGCAGCTTTTGTAAGAAGTCAGATAAAATGTACATATTGTATGATGTCAATAATATCAAATTCTGGAAAATGCAAGTTAATGTATAGTGAGAGAAAGCAGAAAGGTAGGTGGGGGGAAGCCAGGTATTATATAATAAATGGGCATGAGAAGACTTGGGTCAGTATGGAAATTTTTATCTAGATTTTGAGGATGATTTCATCTTTGCTCTTAACTGTGCACTTTTGATATCTGTAATTTATTGTACATTAATTATACCTCTATCAAGCTGTTAAACATAAAATGGAGACCATTTTCAACATTTGTGCCAGGTTTGCCCCATAGTTCACTCTCTGCATGTAACTGGACAGCTAAGCCACACGAACTTTCCCCCTTTAATGTGGAAAAAACGCTACAACCTAAGAGAAACATGGATGCTAAGATTGAGTTGAGAAATGCTTGCAAAGCTACAAATCTAAAAAACACTCCTTTCATTTACCACAATAATTTTTTGCTTCCTGTCATGTAAAAAGAATGTTGGGATTCTTCTAATTTGGGTGGTTTAAAGTTTAAAAACACATGGACAAATTAGGGAAGCCCACGAAATCCCACGTCACAGTCTTAAGTTGTTTACAACCTCGTTAAAGGAACTGACCCATATATGCCGACAGCGATATACCCGCTGCGTGCAGCCTCAGTGAGATGGTTAGGACTGGCAGGCTCAAAGGGACGAGAACCAGCCCTTCCCAGCATGCCTTGCTGCAGGCCTGGGCCTCGCCGCTCATGTGACTCAGCTGTACGCTCCCTCCAAACCCTGACGATTACCCCAGGGCCTAAGGCGCAAGCGCAGTATGGGCTCCTGGCGTACGAAGCATGCGCGGTAAGTCTCTGCAAGTGCGTCGTCGAGCTAGCCGAGGGCGAGGTTCGTGACGCGCGAAAGGCCCAAGGCCCATCATGTGGGGCCGTGATAATCTTTCAGCAGCGTCTGTGGCAGGAGGCGTGAGGTCAGTAGTAGTCTTTACGGTAGGGGCAATGGTGACCACTTCAAGGATCATGCTTTAGTCACTGGTTGCGTTTTAGTGCTCCAAGCCTTGAGGGAAGGCCAATTTCAGGCCTTCCTTTGCCGTCAATCCACCACTCCCAAGTCTCTAGAGTGCGCGTCGGGATGCAAGACTGGCGTTCAAATCACTCAGGTGTGTGTGTTCTCGGTGGAGATAGGAACACGCAGGCCTGTGCTCTCTTCCCCTTCTCTCAACTACTATACTATTTACACTTAAGGTTCCCTCAGGAACCAAATGTTAGGAACTGCCTGTACCCGAATGTTTCCCTTTCTCAACTCGAAGTGGCGATTTGGGTACGCCATTTGGTAAAACCAGAATTGGCAGAAAGTGGATACAGCGTCAGTATCCAGTAATCGTGGGAGAGTCACTTTAAGATTTAAAATGTATCCTTTGTTAGAATGTGGCGGAATTTTCAGAGTAAACATTTTCATTTCTTCTATTTAAGACTTCTTGTCTTTGAGGGAAATATATAATCTCCCTAAAGAGATTCCAACTTGGTTTTACCACTTTTAGGTCAATTCAATAAATAAATATTTTTTTGACCAGCGTTAAGACTGTTTTGAAGATGTTTTGGTGCCTATTTAAAAAACAATTTAAGTACTTACAAAAATCAAAAAAGTTCAGAAAGTTTATTTATTTATTTTTAACCTTGATAAAGGATTAATGACTCACATTAAGAGAGCATTAGAAATTTGTTGTAGTGGTATCGTTAGATAACTTTTCAACTTAATAGATATTTTCAATTTCCTTCAACATTTATGAATAGAAAGTACAATATTCTAGTTAGTGTACTAAGTAAAATTATGAAGTAGACATTTCTTTTGAAAAATTTTGCAGTTAGTTGATAAAGTATAATACTCTAATGAAAATTATTTTTGGGATTTTGGACAAAATTTGATTTATTATGCAGTTTTTAATTTCAGCATATCTTCAGAAGTAGTAACTGCTGTACCTTTTAAATAAAATGGATTACCAGTCTGAAGCATTTGTTTTGGATGTATTTGCAGTGTTTCTCTTTGTGTTGAGCATGCATTAATTTTTTAATAGAATATGCACATTATTCCAAAGCAATAATTTATGTATCTGATCAAAATGTACCCAAATCCACTTCAGTGTAAATTTGTAAAAGCTTAGCTAAAGTTTGGATAATTTTAAGGATAGAGATTATATATGGTGAATTTACAAATTACAATATATTCAAGACAAGAAATAATTATTGAAGAAAATATCTTTGCTGTAATTTTTAAAAAATGTTTTTGCCATAGGGCAGGTGTGCTTACTGGAGAGACAAAGAGTGGGAAAGTGAGAAGTCACCCCCCAAAGGAGATGCCCACATCAAAATCTATTCTCTTCTATTTTCCTCTTGAGATTTTGGGCATGCATGCACATGGGCTTGACAAGATTTGCAAGCTGTCAGGTCCGGGAATTGAACCTCTGTTGGTCATGTGGGAACCCAGAGCCTTAACCACCATGTTACCTGGTGACCCCAACTTTTATTTATTTATTATTTTTTAAATTTTTGGGGGGATTTTTTTTTTTTTTGAGAGGTTTTTGCTATAGGGCACGTGCGCTCGCCAGACAGACAGAGAGACAGAAAGCGAGAAATCACCCCCCAGGGGGATGGCCATGCCACAATCCCTTCTCCATTCTCCTCTCGGGATCTTGGGCACGCACGCACACACGCCCGGTGTGAGTTTTAAGCCACCAGGTCCGGGATGCGAACCGTGGTCGACTACGTGGGAGTCCAGCGACATAGCCATTACACTAACTGCTGGTTCCCAGACCCCAACTTTTATGTAATTTTTAATGGAGTTTGGATTTTGCTACCTTTGTTTAGGATAAAACATAACTTGAAAGAATTTAATCATTACATGGTTTAGTCTTTATTAATTGTTAATGGATGAATTATTACTATCTAATGCAAGTATGGAATTTAGTTTTTCAGGAATTGTCCAAATGGATGAAGAAACACATTACAATAAAGGTACTGATACTAAAAATTATCTTTGGGTGTAAAAGCTAGAAGATATTAATTTATTTCTAATTTTCTTTGCATTATGATTTGGTTTTAGTTGAAGATGTGGTTGGAAGTCATGTAGAAGATGCACTAACATTTTGGGCCCAGGTAAATGGCAGCCAGATTGGTTTCCTCTCTTCCCCTTCCCTCTCCTAACCCAAGTCCTGCTG
>NW_006159659.1:4912107-4919209 GCF_000334495.1 Tupaia belangeri chinensis | reverse complement strand
AACAAAAACCTAGGAATAAACATATTAACTATTATCATTCGTACTGTCTAATTGTTATTGAATTATTTAATACAAGGGATTATTGGAAGAGAAATGACTATAATTTTATATGAGTTATTAGTATGCCCAAAATACATGGAATTAAAAATACAAAAGAAAATCAGCAAGATTGTGATTTTAAAATGACATTAAATTTAATACCAACATTCTAGACTGTATAAATTACTGTAGATACTGAGAACCTGTTGTATTTGTGAAGTTATAGCCCCATCTAGGGGTCTTTCATAAGGTTGCTTCTTGAAAGGTGGTTAAGTTTCTAAATCTGTCATTTGTTTCAAATTCACATTTTCAAAATTGAGATATGCTTTTCTGATTACGAAGTTGGAACTAAGGAAATACTAAAAAAAAAAATTGGCCAGAAGGCGTGTTCACTCACTAGAGACAGAGAGTCAGAGAGAGAGGGAGTGGGAGAAAGCACTCTCCAAAGTGGTATAGTCATATCACAATCCCTTCTCCTCCATCTTTGGATCCTGTCGGGATTTTGGGCATGCATGCATGCATGCATAATGTGCTTTTCAACCCATGGCACCAGGATTCAGACCACCTGGTTGGCCACGAAGGGTCAGGCTCCTTTAATCACCAGGCCACTGGGCTGACCCACCAATGAAACATTGTTAATTTTTATTGGCAGGTTTCAAGTCAGATCATTTTATTTGATTTTAGATGCAGAATAAAGCACCAGGTGCTTGTGTTTCAGAATTTTAAAAGGTGTATTCCTCCAGTGCACACAAATGCCAACTAATTTTTGATTTTGGGAACTATACATCAAATGAGAGGAAAGGGAATTACCTTCCTTATACTTCCTATAGTATGGGAACTCCTTTATTGTGTGGGTAGGATAAATCAGTAATGTGGGCAATAGAATTTATAAGAACAAAATTCACAGAAGAATGGAATTAACCAAGAATCTAAAAAATATACAAAAACATAGTGTAGAAGGGTGATATTCATAGAAAATATGTGAATTTATGTATTGGCTTATGTACATATTCTCTAAATGGTTCTCACTTGTTCTGGTTCTATGCCCATTGTTTCTGTAGTAATAGCACCTGAGTCACTCTCAGTGATGTCCCTGGTTGGATGATGAATTATGTGTTTAAGTTCATTGTATAGAAACTTCATTTATTAGTCTAAATAAGTTTTCCCAGAGCAATGCTGTCTAGTAGAAATATAATGCAAGCCGCATTAAGTAATCTTGAATATTTTTGGTAGTCATACTGAAGAAAGTAAAATAAAATTAATTTTAATAAATATTTGTATTTAACTCAATACATAAAAAATTTGTTTCAAAATATAGTCAGCATGAGAACCAGCAATTAGCGTAATGGCTATGTCACTGGACTCCCACGTAGTCGACCATGGTTCGCGTCCCAGACCCGGTGGCTTAAAACTCACGCCGGGTGCGTGTGCGTGCGTGCCCAAGATCCCGAGAGGAGAATGGAGGAGAAGGGATTGTGGCGTGACCATCCCCCCCTGGGGGGTGATTTCTTGCTTTCTGTCTCTATGTCTCTCTCTCTCTGTCTGGCGAGTGCACATGCCCTATAGCAAAAATACCTCTCCAAAAAATAAAGTGTATTGGAAATTTGCAAATTTAAATAAAAAAAAGTCAGCATAAAAGTATAAGCAAGATATTTTATATTCCTTTTTTTCATAGTAAGTCTTTAAAAGTAGGTGTGTATTTTAGACTGATTGCATATCTTAAATCTGGTTAACCATGTTTTAAATGCGCATTGGCTGTCATATTAGTGTAGCTTTAGAGTTTGATTTTGATGGACCTTATTTATGTAGCTATTAATTTAATTTGGAGCTATGATATTTAAAATTACTTATGGTAGAGGGCATGTACGCTCACCAGAGAGAGACAGAGGAACAAGTCCCCCTCATGGGGAATGGTCATGCCACAATCCCGTCTCTTCCATCTTTTCTCCCTTTTTTGGGGTTTTGGATACATATGCTTATGTGCCTGGTGCATTTCTCAAGTTGCTAGGTCCGACTTGAACTGAATAACCAGATATGTGGCATGCAGCTGCCATAATCATCAGGCAGTGGGGTGGCTTGGAGCTATGATTTAAACCAAAAGTTAGCAAACTTTTTCTGTAAAGGATCAGATAGTAAATACCTCACAGTTTGAGGGTTGCACAGTCTCTATTCCAATTTTTCAACTCTGCTGTTATAGTACAAAACTAGACACAGTATGTGAATGAATATGTATAAGTCTGTGATCTACTAAATTTTATTTAGCAAACAGGTGGCTGTAATATGTCAATCTCTGATTTAAACCATAAAGTTGAGGTATCTATATAAATTTAAATACATTTCACAAAGTCAGGAAATATACCTTAAACAGATGAAAAGATTAAAAGTTGAAACTGCAAATGACATCTAAATGAATCTAGGATTATTTCAAGAAGAAAGTTGTAAAATTTGGGGTTAAGGTGGGATATAGGTCTGAAGAAGAATAAATGTAGATTTAGAAATAATGTGGAGGCAAGTTACAAGGAAGATCTGTTCATGTATATTCTTGTTTTTCTGCCACTTTAAATTTCTGACATAAATGTCACTTACTTTTTTTGAGAGATTTTTCTATAGAGGGCATATGCTTGCTGAAGAGACAGAGAGACAGAAAGCTAGAAATCACTCCCCGGGGATGGCCATGTCACAATCTCTTCTTCATCTTCCTCTCAGAAAATGAACATGCACACAGCATGAGTTTCAAGCCTCCAGGTCTGGGACTTGTACCATGGTTGACTGCACGGGAGTCCAGAACCTTAACAACTATGCCACTTACTGGTCCCCATATAAGTCACTTGTAAGAGGTTACTTCAGAATTATGCCCAGCTAGATGAGTGGCAATTGAAGATATCTTAATTGCTTTACCTATTTCTTTCTTTGGAAGAAAGAACTTTATTTTATATAGTGATGAAGTATGATTATATATAGCATTTTGATGTATACTTAAGTTTTTTAAATTAAAATTTTTAAATTTATTTTTTGTACATTCAACCACTGTCTATTATTACAGCTTATAAAATGAATTTTCCCAGTATGAATACACTGTATATTAGTCCAGTTAAAGGTATTATCATACACATTATCATCTACAGGTAATTTTCCATTGTCATGTCCTTTGAATGTTTTGCCTTTTTCCTCCCTTAATTCCCTTCCTCTCACCTCCCACATTTTTTACCATTCTCCCACACTATATCTAATATCTTCAGTTGTTCTCCATGCTTTTATATCTTCCAGTCTTTCAGTTTCTGCCATAGAGTGTGGACATTTGGTATATATTAAGTGGGGACATACAATGTCTCTTTCATTGTCTGGCATGCTTCACTTAGCATAAATCTCACGTGTTCATCCACTTTCTTATCAAATGCCAGGGTCTCATTTTTTATGGCTGAGTAGTATTCCATAGTGTATATGTGCCACATTTTTTCAGTCCATTTATCTACTCATAGACATTTAGTTTGGTTCCATGTCCTAGCGATTGTAACTAATGCCACAATAAACATGATGTGCAAGTACTTTCCAACTGAGTGTGTTCCTATCCTTCACATAGATATCCAGGAGTAGAATTGCTGGGTCATGTGGTAGTTCTATTTGTAGGTCTTTGAGGAATCTTTATATTGTTCTCCACAGTGGCTGGACTAATTTACATTACTACCAACAGTGTAGAACAGTTCCCTTTTTACCACAGACTTGCCAGCACTTACCATTTATTATTTTTTTAATCTTAGCCATTGTTATTGGGGTTAGGTGATAACATTGTGGTTTTGATTTGCATTTTCTTTATGACAAGGGATGTTGAGCATTTTTTCATATGATTTTTGGCTGTTCATATGTCTTCCTTCAAGAGGTCTCTGTTCAGCTCATTTGTCCATCTTTTAGTTGGGTTGGTTATTCTTATTTTTGGTAAGTTGCATGAGTTCCCTTTATATTCTGGTTATCAGTCATTTTTGTGAGGCATAGTTTGTAAATGTATTAGGATTGCCGATTCACTCTAATTATTTTTGTGAAGCTTTTTAACCAGATGTACTCACATTTGTCTATTTTTGGGATTATCGTCTGTGCGTTAGGGGTCTTATTTAAGAAGTCTTTGCCTGCTTGAGTATCTCTAAGAGTTTCCCCTGTGTTATCCACTAGGAGTTTTATAGTTTGAAGCCTTGGGTTTAGATCTTTGGTTCATTTTGAGTTGATTTTTGTTAATGGTGAGAGATGGGGGTCCAGCTTCATATTTCTGCAGGTGGGTATCTAGTTTTTCCAACACTATTTTTTTTTTTTTCGAGAGGTTTTTGCTATAGGGCATGTGTGCTTGCCAGAAAGACAGAGAGACAGAAAGCGAGAAATCACCCCCCAGGGGGGATGGCCACGCTGCAATCCCTTCTCCTCCATTCCCCTCTCGGGATCTTGGGCATGCATGCACACATGCCTGGCATGAGTTTAAGTTATCGGGTCTGAGACTTGAACTGTGGTGTACTATATGGGAGTCCAGCAACATAGCCATTATGCCAACTGCTGGTCCCTTCAACACCATTTGTTAAAGAGGTTTTCTTTTCCCCACTGGATTGACAGGTACTCTTTGTCAAATATCAATTGGCTGTATGTTTTGGGGTTTACTTCTGTGATCTCTATTCTGTTCCATTGGTCCACACACCTGTTTTTGTGCCAATACCATGCTGTTTTGATTATCACAGCTTTGTAATATATTTAGGGGTCTGGGAGTGAGATGCCTCCTCCTCTGCTCTTTGCACAGTCATTAAATTTGTAGATTAATTTGGGTAGGATTGCCATTTGATTATATTAACTCTTCCAATCCCTGAACATGGAATGTCTTTCCACCTTTTTGTGTCATTTTCAATTTCTTTTGAATTTTCTTTCTTTTTTTTGGAAGAGGTTTTTGCTATAGGGAGCATGCGCTTGCCAGAAAGACAGAGACAGAGAGAGAGAGAGAGCGTGAGAAATCACACTCCCAGGGGAGATGGCCATGCTGCCGTCCTTTCTCCTCCATTCTCCTCTTGGGATCTTGGGTACGCATGTACACATGCCCAGTGTGAATTTAAGCCACCTGGTTTGGTACTCAAACCGCAGCCGACTACATGGGAGTTCAGCGACATAGCCATTACACCAACTGCTAGTCCCTAAATTTTTAAATAGCTTTCCTTGTAGAAGTCTTTGACTTCTTTGGTTAAGTTTATTCCTAGATATCTTAATTCTTTTGTGGCTGTTGTAAATAGAATTGCTTTCTTCAGTTCTACTTAGGTCTGTCACTGATAGAGTATAGAAATGTTATAGATTAAAAAAATTTTTTTTCCTCTCATTTTATTCATTTATCAGTTCCAGGAGTTTTTTGTGGATTCTTTTGGATTTTCTGTGTATATAATTAGATAACCTGCACAAAGGTCATTTCTCTTCTTCTCCCTATTTGAAGGCCATTATTTTAGTCTGTTCTCTGATTTCATTGGCTAAGACCTTCAGCACTATATTGAAAAGAAGTGGGACCAGCAGATGGTATAATGGTTATGTCTCTGGACTCCTACACGGCCAACTGTGGTTCAGGTCCCAGACCTGGAGGCTTGAAATTCATCCTGGATGTGTGTGTGTGCATGTCCCAAATCCTGAGAGGAGAATGGAGAAGGAATTGTGGCATGGCCATTCCCCCTGGGAGTGATTTCTCACTTTCTGTTTCTCTGACGAGCGTACAAGTCCTATAGCAAAAATCTCTCTCTCAGGAAAAAAACGGGGGGTGGGGTGAGTGGAGAAAATGGGCAATCTTGTCTTGTTCCAGTTTTAGTGGGTAAGCTTTCAGCTTTTCCCCACTCGGTATAATGTTAGCTATGAGTTTTTCATATATGACTTATTGTGAGAAATGTCCCTTCTATGCCAGTTTTGCTGAGCGTCTTAATATAAAGTGATATTGTATTTTATCAAATGCTTTTTCTCTGTTGATTGGTATAATCTGTTTTTTTATTTTTTTTATCTTTCCTTCTGTTAATATGGTGTATTACATTTATGGTTTTGCTTATGTTGAACCATCCGTGCATCCCTGGGATAAAGCCTGCCTGGCAATGGTGCATAGTCTTTTAAATTCGTCATTGGATATGATTTGCTAGTGTTTTGTTGAGAATTTTTGTGTCTATGTTCATCACAGATATTGGTCTGTAGTTTTCTTTTTTTGTTATGTCCTTAATAGTTTTGGAGATGAGGGTGATAGAAGCTTCATAAATTAATTTGGGAGAGTTCCTTCCTTTTTGAATCTTTCAAAATAGTTTGGGTAGAATGGGGGTTAACTCTTCTTTAAAAGCTTTGTAGAATTCAGAAGTGAAACCATTGGGACCTGGGCTTTTCTTTATTGGGAGGTTATTTATCACTATTTAAATTTCATTGCTTATAATTGGTTTATTCAGGCTTTCTGTGTCTTCTTGATTAAGTCTAGGTAGCTCATATGTGTCCAGTATTTGTCCTTCTCATCCAGGTTTTCTTGTTTGTTGGCATATACTCATAATATTTTCTAATGATCTTTTGTATTTTTGTTATATCTGTTGTAATATTGACTGTTTCATTGCAAATTTGATTTATCTTATTCCTTTCTCTCTTCTTAATAAGTCTAACTAGTGGTGTATTAATTTTGTTTATCTTCTCAAAGAACCAGCTTTTGGTTTCATTTATTTTCTATATAGTTTGTTTATTCTCTATTTCTTTTTTTTCTATTTTATTCTATAACCTCTTATTTACATTTAATTCTTTTTTGTGTTTTTTTTTAATTTTTATTTTTTATTATCATCATAATCTTCTTTATATCACATTGGATTACATATACCTTTACAGTGTATTACATTGCTTTTTCAAAAGGGAATGCCATGCATGTCAGTCAGTACAGAGACATTAATCTCCCTACTTCAATATCTTTTCTATGTTTTCCCCAATCATTATTTTTATTATTCTAATTATTTTTTAAAACAGTTAATCGCTATTTCTCATTTTGCTTGTAAAAATACTTTGCCCATCATGAAATACTTCTCAGACCAATCCAGTTGAGAATACT
>NW_006159659.1:4898874-4906693 GCF_000334495.1 Tupaia belangeri chinensis | reverse complement strand
AGTCCTCGTTGTTTCTAAGCAGTGGTGAGCCTTCAACTGACCTAATAAGTAACACCCCAAGATCAAAGAAAAACAAAATGGAAAAAGTAAATCGTGCGTTGCGCGCCATGTGCTACTCAAATCACCAAAATTGAAACAGTCCAAAAGCTAGTGGAAAAGGATCAGATGATGAGTGACAGTACCAGGTTGGTCGGGTCTGCAGCCTCAGTCCGCCTGGTGTCCAGAACTGCTTTGCGGGTGTGGTGTGGTGGGGGTTCGCCTTAAAGTCCCAGGCAACCAACCTGGGGTCCAAGGAGGAAGAACGGTGGGGATGCGTGGAGATTCGGAAGGGTCAGGCCTGCAGCCTCAGTCCGCCTGGTGTCTGGAACTACTGGCCGGCTCGATCCAGATTTTCTCTATTTATTTTTGATTGAATCTTTCTTATGTCTTTTTTTAGAGAGAGTGTTTTTGCGATAGGGTGCATGTGTTTGCTGGAGAGAGAGAGACATAGAGACAGAAAACAAGAAATTATCCCCCAGGGTGGATGGCCACACCTTCTCCCCTCTCCTCCAGGCTCCTCTTGGGACCTTGGGCATGAATGCACGTGGGCTGGCATGAGTTTTAAGCTGCTGAGTCTGGTCCTTGAACTGTGGTTGACTACTTGGGAGTCCAGTGACGTAACCATTACACCATCTACTGGTCCCTTTGAATCTTTATTACTTCTTTTACCCTGGCATTTGTTGTTGTTGTTTTTCCAGTTCCCTGAAGTATATTGTTAGGTTGTCTATTTGCCACCTTTCCATCCTTTTCTTATGTGCACTAATTGCTATGCATTTCCCTTTTATGACTCTTTTGCTGTGTCCTAGAGATTATGGAATCTCGTGCATTCATTATCGTTGATTTCAATGAATCTTTTTATTTCAGTCTTAACTTCTTTAGTGGTTGTTAAGTCATTCCAGAGTAGATTGCTTCATTTCCATATGTTCGTGTATTTTCAAGGGATTTTTCTGAAATTAATTTTTAGTTTCATTCCCTTATGGTCAGAGAAGATGCTTGATATAGTTTCCATGCCTTTGAATTTGTAATGGCTCGTTTTGTGCCCAATTATGTGGTCAAGTTTTGAAAAGGTTCTGTGCAAGGATGAGAAAATGTGTATTTTGTGGTTGTTGGGTAGAAAGTTCTCTAGATGTCTGTCAAGTCCATTTCATATATGATGTTTAGATCCTGGATCTCTTTGCTTATTTTTTGTCTAGTTGATCTATTCAAAGGAGATAGTGAGGTGTTGAGATCCTCAATAATTATCATGTTGCAGTCTATCTCTTCCTTTAGATCTAGCCATCTTTCTTTCATGTATTTGGGTGCTCCTGAATTAGATGCATAGATATTTATAAGTGTTATGTCTTCTTGGTTAATTAGCTCTTTTAGTACTGTATATTGTCCTTTGGCTCTTCTTACAGTTTTTTTCTTAAAGCCTACTTTGTCTGATTCAGTATCCCAACTTCAGCCTTATTTTGGTTTCCATTTGTGTGGAATATCTTATACAGTCTTTCACTTTTAGTCTATGTATGTCTTTATCTATGAGGTGTGTTTTTTGTAGGCAGCAAATGTTTTTTTTTTTTTTTTTTTTTTTTTTATCCATTCAGCTAGTCTGTGTCTTTTGATTGATTTTTTAAAAGAGGTTTTTGCCTTAGGGCATGTGTGCTTGCTGGAGAGAGAGACAGATAGATACAGTGAGAGGGAAAGTGAGAAATCACCTCCTCTAGGGAGGGATGGCTATGCCACAATCCGTTCTCTATTCTTCTCCTGGGATCTTGGCACACGTTCACATGTGCCTAGCATGATTTTCATGCCACTTGGTCTGATACTTGAACTGTGGTTTGATATGTGGGAGTCCAGCAATGTAACTGCTACACCATCTTCTGGCCCATTGATTATATAAATTAATCCATTAACATTCTATGTTATTATCAATATTTGCCAATTTGTCCCTGCCTTTTGTTAGCCATTTGTTCAGTTTTTGTTGTTGTTGTTGTTGTTGTTCTCTTATTTCTGTCTGTCTCTTTTTAGTTTTTCTGATATATATAGTCCTCCCTTGAGTACTTCTTGAAGAGCTGGTCTAGTATTGGTGAATTCTTTCAGTTTTCGTTTTTCTGAGAATGATTTTATTCATTCGTCCCATTTGAAGGATAATCTTGCTGGGTATAGTATTAGTTGGAATCATTTTTCTTTTAGTATTTCAAATACATCTTCCCATTCTTTTCTTGCCTGCATTGTTTTCGTTGAGAGGTCTGATGTTAGCCTAATAGCATAACCTTTCTAAGTGACTTGTTTCTCTCTTGCCATTTTTAGAATATTGTTTTTATGCTTTTTACCATTGTGGCTATTATGTGGCATGGTGAGGATCTTCTTATGTTGATTCTATTTGGGGTCCTTTGTATTTCTCATGTAGATGGGGTCCTTTGTATTTCTTGTGTGGATGACTGAATGCTTCTCTAGATTTTGGAAGTTTTCTACAAATATTTCATTGATAAGATCTATGCTCTTGTTTGATTCTTTGTCTTTTGGAATTCCTATAATTCAGATATTTGTGCATTTGATAGTGTCTAATATTTCACATATATCTTCATTTTTAAAAATTATTTTTGGTGATTTTATCTAAGTCAAAGGTTTTGTCTTCCAGTTCAGAGATTCTCTCTTCTGTGTGGTCCAGTCTGCTATCAATATTTTCATAACCTTCAAATCCTGGAAAGACTTCATCTCTGTCAGCACGAATATTCTGAACTCTACTTCTGAAATTTCCGCAAATTCTTTTGTGCTGTCTATGATTGAAGAAGAGTTGCTCTGTTTCATTGAAGAAGAGGTGTTTCCTTGTTTTCCCATATTTCTTGTGCCTCTGTGCTGGATTTTAGTTATCTGATGGATTCTCAGTTCTTACTTTCCTGGTGTCAGTTCTATACTTTCAGGGGAGAAGAAGAGCTCTTCTCTGACATGTTCTTCCCCTTGTCTTCCAGTCAGAGAAATGTGTATATAGCCAGCTTTAGATGTTGATTTGTTTCTCTCTCTCTCGGGAGCAGGTGTACCTGGGTTGAGTTGGAGGATTTTAATGGAGGAGGGAGTAGGAGTCAGAAAAGTATGAAGTCTCAAAATATTCCTGGGTCAGAAGGCAGTGAAAGGTCTATGGCATTCTTGCTGCCTCAGTAGGTCTCATTAGCTGTAACTATTCCCTGCTCTCAGAGCAGGCTCTGGGGGGTAATGATGGCGAAGGGAGGTAGGAGCAGCCAGTCTGGGTTGTACCTAGGGCAGTTGGAAGATAGTAAGAGGTCCTGAGGCAGTTTATTTCCTCAGTTGGTCTTACTGGCTGTCTCTACTCCCTGCTACTATGATGTTTGCCTAATGATGATTTTTATATTAACCCTCATTTCTTATTTTTAAAAAATCACTTAATTTTACTTACTCTCATTATTTTTTAATTTGACCAGAGAGAGATTGTGAGAAAGTAAGTTACCAGGTCTGGGACTTGAACTACAGTCAGCCATGTGGGAGTCTAGCACCTCAACCACTATGCCACCTGCAAGCCCCACTCCTCATTTCTTATTAATTGAAATTCTTCTCTAAGGAAGAGTTTTCTTTGCATTTTACTTATTTTATATGTAGACTCATGAATATTTATTCATGGGTTATAATCAACTGTGATAATTGTTTAAATTATTCAGCTTTGGCCATTAGGACAAAGAACTAAAGAACAAAGGTTGACTAATTGTTATCTCAGCATGTGCCATTTGTTTTTTTGAGCACCTCTTTACTTTTGGCACCTCTCTGCCATCAGATGTTCCAGAATCATTTCATTTCTCTGTTCTAACCCTGGAGTCAGTGAGTCTGCACAGAACTGTATTCTCATATTATATTTAATAATGTTAGGTATCTTGTTTGAACTCTAATTTGAATTCACTTGGAGGTAAACTTTTCCTGTAGCCTACTCTTATGTCTTTTGAAGAGTCAGTTTAAATGATGTAAAACTACTGATATAAGAATTTTTTAAAGAATTATTTTAATTTTATTCATTGTCATTTTATTTTAGTTTTTTGAAGTTGACCAGAGAGATAGAAGGAAAGTGAGAAAGCAAGCTGCCAGGTCTAGGACTCAAACCATGGTCAGCCATGTGGGAGTCCAGCCACCATACCCACCATATCACATACCGGCCCCAGTATAAGAATTTGATTTAATTTCTGATGGTTCAAAAGTTTTTAAGTGTCATGCTTAGTAGAACCTTCAATTATATATAACATTGTCAAATGTTTTACTGAATGTTGTACTGTATGTTCTTTTTAGAATATCAATAGAAATAAGGATATTATGAAGATTGGTTGCTCACTGTCTGAAGTTTGTCCCCATTCCAATTCAGTTTTTGGGAATCTTGATCCAAAGAAGGTGAGCGTATTCTTGATTATGCTTATTTCATCCCTCCTGTTAACAATATAGTGTCTTAAGATTTTATAATTTGGGGTATATTTGAAAGGAAGATGCAGATTTCTATTGTTTTTATAAATTATAGTCATGATAATTATAGTCATTCATCCAAAAATACTTATGTACTGAATATTATTCAGCCTTAAAGTGGAAAGAAATTCCATTATAAGCCAAAACATGGATGAATTTTGAGGCCCTTATGGTAAATAAATTAAACCAGTCACAAAAAGACAAATAGTCTGTGATTTCACTTATTTGAGATACTTAGAGTGGCCAAAATCCGAGACAGAAAGTGGAAAGGTGATTACCAGGGACTGGAGGGAGGGCAAGAATAGATAGTTGTTGTTTAACAGTTGTAGAGTTTTATAAGATGGAAGATTATGGAAATAAATTGTAATGATGATTGCAAAATAGAATGAATGTGGGCCAGTCAATGGTGGTTAAGGTGACTAGATCCCACCTGGCCAACTGTGATGTTTGAGTCCTGAACCCAGTGGCTTGAAAACATGCTGTATGCATGTGTGTGCATGTCCAAAATCCTGAAAGGGGGAAGAAAGGGAGGAGGAATTGCAGTGTGAGCATTCCCTATGGTGAGGTGCTTTCTCACACACCCATTCTCTCTTTCTCTTAGGGAGTGCACATGCTCTCTTGGCTAAATTAAAAAAGAATATGAATGTACTTGATGTTACTGAACCATACACTTAAACATGGTTAATTAAAAAAAAAAAATGTCAGAGGACACCTGTGCTCACTAGAGGAAAGAGAGAGAGAAAGCATGCTCCAGTGGAGCATGGTCATGTTGCCATGTCTTTTTCTTTATTTCTCCATCTAGCTGGAACTTTGAACATGCACATACATGCACCTGGTGTATTTTTCAAACTACTAGGTTCTGGGATTTGAATCATGCAGTTGGCCATGTGGGATCCAACTCCCTTAACTGTGATGCCATGGGCCTAGTTCTGGTTAAGATTTGATGTCATGTTGGGACCAGCAGTTAGCGTAATGGCTATGTTGCTGGACTCCCACGTAGTCAACCATGATTCGAGTCCTGGACCCAGTGGCTCAAACTCACACCGGGCGCGTGTGCGTGTGTTCCCAAGATCCCGAGAGGAGAATGGAGGAAAAGGGATTGTGGCGTGGCCATCCCCCTGGGGGGTGATTTCTCACTTTCTGTCTCTCTGTCTCTCTCTGTCTTTCTTGTGAGTGCACGCACCCTATAGCAAAAACGTCTCCAAAAATAAAAAAGAAAAAAAGAAAAAAAAGATTTGATGTCATGTGTATTTTACCACATTAAAAATATTGGAAAATTGATTTAAAAGTTGTAGTATTCCATCAAAACAACCCCCAAAACAACAACAACAACAAAAAAACCCACAAACCAAAATACCTGTTAACTATCTGCTGTGTACCAGGCATTGTGGCACTTTTTTTTTCTTTTTTTCTTCTTTTTTTAAATTAAAAATTTTCTTATTTTTTTACAGTTTCTGTATATCTTTGCAACATTGAAAATAAATTTTTCTGCATGAATACCCTGTATGTTAGTCCAGTTAAAGAAATTACCATATACATTGTCATCAACAGATAATTTTCCATGTATTTTTGTGCATTGAATTTTATTTCTCCCTGATTTTCTCCCTCCTGCCCCCATTTCTGGCCCTCCTTCCATGCTATTTCTGGTCTCCATAGTTGCTTTCCATGCTTTTATGCCTTCCAGTCCTTCATTTTCTGCCATGGAGTACAGACATTTGATATATATTAAGTGGGGACATATAGCACCTCTTTTTCATAATCTGACTTGCTTCATTTAGCATTAAATCTTCCATGTTCCTCCACTTTCTATCAAATGCCAGGGTCTCATTTTTTTTTTATGGCTGAGTAGTATTCCATAGTGTATGTGCCACAGGTTTTCAATCCATTCATCTGTTCTTGGACATTTGGGTTGATTGCATGTCTTAGCAATTGTGAATCATGCTGCAGTAATCATGGATGTACCAGGCACTGTATTTTTTTTTTTTTAGGTTTGTATAGGGTATGTATATGACTCAGAGACAGTGAGAGAGAGAGAGAGTGAGAAATCACCCCTTCCCTCCAGGGGGGATGGCCAGGTGGCTGCAGTCCCCTTTCCTCCTTTCTTCTCTCTGAATTTTGGGCATGTGTGGATATGTGCTGGGTGTGTTTTTCAAAACACTGGGTCCTGGACTTGAAACGTGCTCTTGGTCATGTGGGATCTGGCTACTTCTGCACTACCTGCTGGTTTAGGCACTGTATTAGGCATTGTATAGGCACTGATGAACAAAATAGATTGCTTGACTTTGACACTGATTTACAAAAAATTTGTAAGAGACACCTTTATGAGGATTTTTTTCCTTTTTCTTTTTTAAACTGAGATATAAATTGCATATAGTAAAGTACATATTTCTTAAGTATATAGCTTAGTGGATTTTTATATATATATTTATCCATGTGACTACCATACAAATCAAGATTTGATTCATCATTCTAGAAAAATTCCCTGGGGACCCTTCTCAGTTAATTCGAAGTACTCCCCTAACAGGGTTAAGTAAACATCATTCTGACTTCTTTCAACATAGATCCATTTATCTTTTTTTTTTTTTTATTAAAAAAAATTTTTTTAGCGATATTTTTGCTATAGGATGCATGTGCTTGATATACATAAAGTGAGAAATCACCTTCCAGAGGGGATGGCCATGCTGCAATCCCTGCTTCTCTGTTCTCCTTTCCAGACTTTGGGCATGCATGCACACATGCCCAGTGTGAGTTTTAAGCCACTAGGTCTGGGACTTGAACTGTGGTCGACTATGTGGGAGTCCAGTGACGCAACCATTACTCCATCTGCTGGTTTCCATTTACCTGTTCTTCATCATACAATCTGTACTTTCATAGTGTGTGTCTGGCTTCTTTTGTTCTATGTAATTCCATATTGTTGTGTGTATTAGTATATTGGTAATTTGCTCTTTTTCAAGCTATGCAATATTTCATTGTATAACACAATTTATCTGTCCTTCCTTTTAATGGGCATTTGAACTATTTACAGTTTTTGGCTATAGTGAATGAAACTACTGTGAAAGCCTTATAAAAGTCTTCTAAGTGTATGAGGGGTCTTCAAAAATTTATGGGAAAATGCACATTATGAAGAAACTATGCATAGACTTCATTTTTTTTTTTTTGTATTAAGAATAAACTCCTGGGAACCAGCAGTTCGCATAATGGCTATGTTGCTGGACTCCCACGTAGTCGACTCTGGTTTGCATCCTGGACCTGGTGGCTTAAAACCCACGCCAGGCGTGTGTGCATGCATGCCCAAGATCCTGAGAGGAGAATGGAGGAGAAGGGATTGCGGTGTGGCCATCCC
>NW_006159659.1:4897026-4898812 GCF_000334495.1 Tupaia belangeri chinensis | reverse complement strand
ACGCCCTATAGTGAAAAACCTCTCAAAAAAAAAAAAAAAAGAATAAACTCCTACTTTAGTTCTATTTTCCATGAACTTTTAGAAGTCACTTTGTCTATTGAAATGGCCATCTTTTTTTTTTTCCTGAATCGTATTGGCATTTTTGTTTTAGATTAAGTGACTATATATGAATGTTATTAGCCATTTTTGGAAAATAATAGATGTCTGTAATCTTGGGCATATCAGTTTCTCTGTCAAGTACTTATCCTTTGGTCATTTCTATAAGTACACAAATATGTTTGTAAAAATATGTTAATTATAGCATTATTCATAATGGCAAAACTGGAAGTTAACTAAGTGTCCTTCAGTATATTGTGATAATGGTAGTAGTAATAATAGTTAACATTTATTTCCCTTGTAAGGCATTATTATAGGCATTTTGCATATACTAACTCATTTAATCCCCATAGCCATCCTATGAGGTAAGTGTTATCATTTTATACCTTTTATGAAAATTGAGGAACTTCTAGAATAACTTCATGAAAGTCATTGATTAATTAATGGTGGATCAAATCCACAGAGTCCATCTCCTTAACTGTTACCCTGTATTGGAAAAACTGAAGGATTATGGTAGATACTTATTTTGGAATTTTAAGTAATCATCTTTGGGGATTGGTACTGGGGGAGGAAGTGCAAAATTTAAGGAAGTACTCACTTTTACACTTATATAAATGTAGGGCTGGTACCTCAGAGTGAATGTCTCCTTATGTTTGTGCCCTGAATACCTTTTTTACTTTAAGTTATTCCAGGTCCTGGTTTTTAAGGAGGTTAAATGGTCAGAATGCTTGTGTACCCTCTACCAAATTTATATGTTGAAAACCTAACTCTAAAGGTAGTGAGCCCATTAAAGGGTGATTAAATCATGGAGGCAGAGCCCTCATGAATGGCATCAATACCCTTGTAACAGGGCTCCTATATCATAGAGACCCCAGGAAATTTGTTTGCCTCTTTTTTTTTTTTTTTTTTTAAAGATTCATTTATTTTTAATTTTATTTATTAAAGATTCATTTATTTTTAATTTTATTTATTATCTTTATTCTTCAGTTTTGACCAGAGAAAGACAGAAAGGGAGAATGAGAAAGCAAGCTGCCAAGTTCAGGACTTGAACCATGATCAGCCGTTTAGGAGTCCAGTGCCTCAACCACTACACCACTTGCTGGCCCTTTGTTTGCCTCTTTGCCATGTAAGGCCATATGAAGCAGCAAGTTAGTGCCATATATGAGAAATGTTCCCTCTTCAGACACCAAATCTACTAGTGTCTTGATTGTGAACTTCCCAGCCTCCAGAACTGTGAAAAATGTTGGTTATTTCTTTTCTTTTTTCTTTTTTTTGTTCTTCTTTTTATTTGTATTTTTAAAATCTATTTATTTATTTACATTTTTTATACATTTAATCACATTTAGCTTACAAAGTGAACATTTCAATATGTGAACATTTCTCCCTGGTCCAGTTGATCAAAATATAACACTACCTCCCTGTTCTGACAATGCTCTGTCTCTGTATCCCTCCTCCAAATGTCCTTCCGCAGGCCCCACTCCTCCACACACACCACATCTGGCATTCGCACCCATCTCTTGTGTTTGTACATCCTTTAGCATGTCAGTTTCAGTCATAGAGTGCGGACACTCGGTATATAGTAAGTGGGGACATACAGTGTCTCTCCTTCATATCCTGGCTTGCTTCACTCAGCAGTAAATCTTCCATATTCTTCCACTTTCTGTCAAAAGCCAGGGTTTTGTTGTTCTTA
>NW_006159659.1:4880834-4893853 GCF_000334495.1 Tupaia belangeri chinensis | reverse complement strand
CTCCTTTTAGATCTAACAGTCTTTCCTTCAAATATTTGGGTGCTCCTGTGTTAGGCACATAGATATTTATAAGAATTATATTTTCTTGATCTATTGATCCTTTTACTACAATATAGTGCCCTTCTTTGTCTCTTTGAACAGTTTTTGTTTTAAAGTCTATTTTGTAAGAAATTAGTATCGCAACTCCAGCTCTTTTTTGGTTCCCATTTGCATGGAAAAACTTTTTTCAACCCTTCACTTTCAGTCTATGTATGTCTTTATCGATGAGGTGAGTTTCCTGTAGGCAACAGATAGGGGGCCTCTGTTTTTTTATCCATTCAGCCAGTCTCTTGATTGGAGAATTTAATCCATTCACATTCAGTGTTATTATTGATGTAACTGGATCTGTTCCAACTTTTAAGTTGGCCATTGTTACAGCAGCCTTTTATTCATTTGTTTGTGTCTGTTAGCTCTTTTGTTTTCCTGGAACAGTAGTTTCTTCAGGGTTTCTTGAAGAGCTTGTGTGGTGCTGGCAAATTCTTTCAGGTCTTGTTTGTCTGAGAAGTTTGTAATCTTTCTTTCCCATATGAAGGATAATCTTGCAGGATACAATAATCTTGGTTGAAATTGTTTCTCTCTTAGCACTTTGAATATATCTTCCCATTCTTTCCTTGCTTGCATTGTTTCTGTTGAGAGGTCCAGTGTTAGCCTGATGGTATGACTTTTGTACGTCACTTCCCGTTTCTCTCTTGCCAGTTTTAGTATCATGTCTTTATCTGTGGTCTTGGATAGTCTGTCTTAGATGCACCTTGGGGAAGATCTTCTGGGGTTGATTCTAACTGGGGTCCTTTGTATTTCTCGGGTATGGATGGTTGAGTGTCTCTCTAGGCTTGGGAAATTTTCTTCCAGGATTTCAGGGAATAGATTTTTCATGCTGTTATTAGTTTCTTCACCTTCTGGGATGCCAATTATTCTGTTATTTGGGTGTTTTATGGAGTGTAGTATTTCTCGTATAGTATCCTCGTGGTTTTTTTTTTTTGTTGTTGTTGTTATTTTCTCTATCTTTTTGGTGTTTGTTTTTCCTAGGGCAGAGGTTTTATCTTCTACATCAGAGATTCGATCTTCAGCATGGTCTAATCGACTTCTAATACTTTCAAGGGAGTTTTTGATTTCATATATTCCAGACTTTATCTCTAATAGCTCCATCTGGTTCTTTTTCAGAGTGTCCATTTCTTCTTTCATATCTTGAAATGACTTTCTCATCTCCTGTAGTTCGTTGTCTCTTTTCTGTTCCATCTCGAAGAATTTGGTCACCAAAAAATGTTTGAAATCCTTCGTCTGACATTTTGGTAACATCTTCCATTAGCAGGAAAGATGGAGGGGAGTTACTCTATAACTTTGATGGAAGTATATTTCCTTGCTTATTCATACCTGAGGCTCTTCTACTTCTAGTCATTGGAAGATGTACTAACTTTTAAGTACCTCTTAGGAGAATGTTTCACTGGCTAGGAGTGTTTCTCTTTTGTTGCAAATTGATGTCTGCTGAAGTCTCTGTTCTGTTGTTTTTATTAATGTGGTCTCAAAAAAGATACTATATTCAGGTGTCTGAAGAGCAGTATCTCCTTTTTCACAGCTTGTTCCATACAAGGGAGAAACCCATAGAACCTTATATGACTAGAAAATTTCAGATCTCTGATTCTAGACCTAGCTAGTCACTCTGGCAAGATGGAAGAAGAGAAAGAGAAGATAATATAAGGGAAAAGAAAAGAGTAGAGAGGGGAATAAAGAAAAAGTTGCATGCTGCACGTTAGCGCAGCATGCGATTTCGCCAGATGCCTTCAGATGTACCTGGCTGTTGACTGCTACAGCCAAAGGGGCAGTCTGTGGGGAGAAGGAGAGGAGGAAATTTACAAAAGAATGGAGGACAGTAAAGAAAAAGAAAATGGAGAAACTGACTACTTGCCTATGGGTCTGGGTGGATTCTGGACTCAGGGGTCTGGAGGTGAGACGGTGGGGGCAGTGTTGCCCCCGCCTCTGTGAGGAAATTTACAAAAGAATGGAGGACAGTAAAGAAAAAGAAAATGGAGAAACTGACTACTTGCCTATGGGTCTGGGTGGATTCTGGACTCAGGGGTCTGGAGGTGAGACGGTGGGGGCAGTGTTGCCCCAGCCTCTGTGTCCCTTGCTGCCCAGATGCCTTCAGATGTACCTGGCTGCTGGCTGCTCAATGTTGGTTATTTCTAAGACTCCTAGTCTAAGGTATTTTGTTATATCAGCCCAAATAGACTTAACATGGAGTTAGATCTCTGTATTTTGATATGGAGTAAAGTGCAGAATAGTGTATATAAAATGTGCTCATATATAAATAAACAAAACATAAACATAAACCCTAATGTATATGTGAAATTAGCGTAAACATTATTTTCTGGAGGCACACTCTAGCACTGATGTGCTTTGATTTTCTTTTTAATAACATACTTCTGTTGGTTTTATTAAACTAATTAAAATTCTGATGGCATATATAAAAAAATTTAAGAAAAAGAAATGTAGGGGGGACCAGCAGATGGCATAATGGTTCCATTGCTGCACTCCCACATAGTTGACCATGGTTCAAGTCTTGAACCTGGTGGCTTAAAACTCAGGCCAGGTACCGATGTGTGTGCCCAAGATTCCGAGAGGAGAATGAAGAGAAGGGATTAAGGTATAGCCATTCCTCCTGGTGGGGTGATTTCTTGTTTTCTGTCTGTCTCTCCAGTGAGTGAGCGTACCTTATAGTAGAAATCTCTCTCTCTCTCAAAAAAAAAAAAAGAAAAAAGAAAAAGGGAAGGAAGGAATGTAGCTTGGAGATAAGCCTCAAATGGATAAGGTAATGCAATTTGTAAAAATTTTAGGGTTTATAAAAACATCCTCAGGCTAGCTGGTGGCATGGTGGTTAAGGTGGCTGGATATCACATGACTGACAGCACAGTTCAAGTCATGGTTGCAGCAGCATGAAAAATACACTGGGCATATATGTAAAAGGAGGGAGAAATGGAGGCTAAGGGATTGCAGCATGACTATTCTCCATGAGGAGTGTTTTCTAATTTTCTCTTTATCTCTCTCTGGTGAATGTGGGGGAAAAAAAAAGATTTTGATCCACAACCATGCTTAATATAGTCATGACTGATTAAGTTATATACCCCTTTTCTTTTTGCCTTTTTTTTTCCTTTAGTTTGCTATAGGTTGCGTGTGCTCATGTATGCAAAAGAAAGAGAGGAAGCGAGAAAGCAGCCCCCGTTGGCTGTGTTGCAATCCTATTCTCCTCCTCCATTTTCCTTTTGAGACTTTGGGCATGTACACATAGATGCCCAGCATGATCTTTCAAGTTTCTGGGTCTGAGACTCAAACTGTGAAGTCAGCCACATGGTATCCAGCTGCCTTAACCACTACACCACATGGCTGGCTCTCTTTTCTCTTTAATATAAAATAAATTGGTTGCATTACCAAGAGTTCAAACTAGATTCAATAGTAGGTATTTGATGATAAATTATTACTGTTACCTCCGATTATCCATAAATGAATTATACTTTGTAAGTTTTCCTTGGTGATTCAACTGGCTATTTTCCTTGTAGGCAGATCATAGTCTATGAATAGTGATGTGGGAAGAGAACAATCAGGCACAATGGGAGTGAATATATAGTTTTGACTGTTTTCTGAAGACATAAATCTTTTTCTTTTAAGGTTTTTGCCGTAGGCAAGTGTGCTTGCCAGAGACAATGAGAGGGAAAATGAGAAAGCACCTTTTGGGGGGATGGCCACACCATAATCCCATCTCCTTTATTCTCTTCCTGATATCCTTGGCTTGCTTGCACATGCACCTGGCAGAAGTTTCAAGTTGCCAGGTCCAGGACTCAAACTGTGCTCAACCATTTGGGAATCTAGTGCCTTAACCACTATGCCACCTGCTGCCCCCAATATAAGTCTGTTTGTTCAACAAATAGCAACCAAGAACTTCATATTCCTTAACTTTGTTGGATCTTATCTCTATTCCTGAATATGAGTATCCTCACCTCTGTCTCAACTGGGTTGGAATAATGTATCATTTTGTCTGTTGCCATATACCAATTTATTAGTTAATCATATTAATATATTATTGCAAAGCATTAATAAAGATCATGTGATCTTTTGCAGTTTTTCAAAATGGAATAGCCGTGTTGATTATCAACTATTTTTGGTACTAAACCTGTTTGCTTACTAAAAAACAAAGATGGTTTGGAGAGGGTACAAAGCCATTCATTAGTGTTTACTCTTTCTCTCTCTCTCTCTCTTTTTTTTTTTTTTTTTTCTGGAGAGGTTTTTGCTATAGGGCACTTGCCATAGAGACAGAAAGATAGAAAGTGAGAAATCTTGCAATCCCATGTGCCCAGCATGAGTTTAAACCACCAGGTCCGGGACTCGAACTGCAGTTAACTACATGAGAGTCCAGCGACATAGCCATTACGCCAACTACTGGTCCCAGTGTTTACTCTTGCCCTCCAATTTTTGAATGTTAATTGAGGAAACCAGAATTAAGTACTAACCAAATACCCCATCCCTTGTAGCACTTGATTTTTTTAGATAACATTTGTGTGTCTGAACTGATTCGTACATTGTTTTTGGGAATCAAGGACTTTGATGTTTCACAAGTGTGTTAATTTTGTTTTAAAATAAATACGAATTTGACCTAGTTCATAGTGATATAGTTTAAATTAATTTTATATTCCATCACTCCACACAGTGTTCCTCAACCTTGTTCTTTATTATTTTTTTCATTACAGTGCCAAATGACTTTGTCTTTTTTTTCTTTGTAGATTTATGGTGGATTATTTTCTGAAGATAAGTGTTGGTACAGATGCAAAGTACTGAAAATCATCAATGATGAAAAGGCAGGAAATAAATGTTTGTTTGTTTTTGCCTCAAGGAATATTTTTATTCTGCTTCTAAAATTTGATGCTTATTTAGCCCCTTATTAGTTATTCACAGTAGTAATTAGATCTAGTTCAGTGAACTTATAAATTGATTAAAAGACACATTTTCCCCCTTGGGGAATGTGTACGAAATTCATTGCTTAAAAACAAATAAGATACAGGTATATTCCTCTGAATTTAGGTTGTTAAGCAATCACCCCAGATTATCCAAAACCAGATTATATTATTTTTGGAGATTATTTTTGGTTATAGTTGGTTCTGTGCATCTCAGTTCTTAATTATGTTTGATTCTTGCTAAAGAGTAACTTAAGAGTTCATTCTATAAGAGCGATGAACAGGAAAAGAACATTTCATTGATTCTGTAGTTGGGTGTATCTTTTACTTCGTTCTGAATGTTGTTAATAATAAACATTGACTTTGCACTTTCTCATGTCTGAGTTAAATATGATGACTTTTCTTTGTGTTAATCTATTTTTGTTTTTATGAGAGAAGAGAAAGTGTATATGTGCTGCACATACATGTGCAAGTGAAGGAAGTAGAGAGAGAGAGGTAATTTTTGACAGGGTCTTGTTATGTTGCAGTTCTTCCTGCCCTCGCCTCCCAGTCACCTATGAGCACAGGTACCCATCACTGTACCTGGCTTGTTCAGGTTGGCCTGGGAACTAAACCCAGTATCCCATATGGCGTTACCCATTGCACAGTGGTGCCTGCTTGCTCACACTACCAATTGGGCCAAGCTATTTTATTTTTTGGCATTGTGATGCAGAAGATTTTTATGGGGATTTGAGGAGATGGGATTTTGTTTGGTGACTACTGTACATTGCAGGCTGTATAAAAAGTACAAGATTCTCGGGGTCAGCAGGTGGCATAGTGGTTAAAGATGCTGGACTGCCAGCTGGTCTACTGTGATTGAAGTCCCAGTCCTAGGCACAGTGGCTTGAAACTCACAATGGGTGTGTACGTGTGTGTGTGTGTGCGCACATGTGTGTACTCAAAAATCCTGAGAGGGGAATGGAGGAGAAGAGATAACAGCATAGCCATCCCCCCAGTGGGTGATTTCTTGCTTTCTGTCTCTCAGGCAAGTGCATGTGCCCTATAGCAAGAAAAAAAAAGTATAGAATAATTCCCCCCCCCCCGCCCCAGTGTTATTAATTTCTATGGCACCTATAGGATTTTTTAAATGTTTTTTTGCACATCTGTTTTCTGCACTTAAAACATCTATAGGTTTTGTAAATATTTTCCTTGGTGCAATGAAACTATTTGATTAATGTCCTAAATAGCTTTTTATTTAATTTAAAATTTCTTAAGTTATTAATGCCATAGGTAATGTTTATCTTAGTGAAACAGGTCTTTCTAAAAGACCTTTTATTTAACAACTGTAGACAGTATTTTGAATTTGGTTTTAATTGGTTGGATTTAACTTTTCTTTTAAAAAACATAGTTATTTATTTTTTTTGAGAGTTTTTTTTTTTTTTTTTTTTTTTTTTTTTTTTCTGTAGGGCACATGCGCTTTCCAGAAAGACAGAGAGAGACAGAGAGCTAGAAAGCAAGAAATGCCCCCCACCCCCACCAAGGGGGATGACCATGCCTCAATCCCTTCTCCTCTCTTCTCCTCTCGGGATCTTGGGCACGCACACACACGTATCCAGTGTGAGTTTTAGCCACCGGGTCTGAGACTCGAACCATGGTCAGTTACATGGGAGTTCAGCAACATAGCCATTATGCTAACTGCTGGTCCCAATATTTATTTATTTATTTATCCATTTATTTGTTGTGATTTTTCAAGCCACTGGGTCTGAGACTTGAACTGTGGTCAGCCATGTGGGAATCCAGCACCTTAACCACCCTGCCACCTGCTGGCCTCAGCTTTAACTTGTTAAAGTAAGAAGTGTCATGACATTTGACTTTGTAATAAATATTCTTTTTTAAATTTCACTTCTTGTAAAGAGATAGAGCTGTAGGTAAGGGTGAATGTGGTTAGTGTCCATTGTCTAGCTGGAGTGTATTGATTTTATTAAAGGAAGTTTGATAACCTTGCCTTTCTTTTCAGAATTTGTTTCCAACTTGAACATAAGAATGTTAATTGATTTTAACATTAGGAGAGAGAGTAGAACCAGAGCTTCATAGACTATATTTATTTAAAATACCAAGGTTCCCCCTCCCCCCCTCCCCAGAGATTTTTGCTATAGGGTGCTTGTGTTCCCTGGAGAGACAGAGAGAGACAGTAAGTGAGAAATCATTCCCTGGAGGGATGGCTACATCACATTCTCTTCTCTCATAATTTTGGACATGCACACACATGCACCCAGTGTGAGTTTTAAGCTACCGGGTCCAGGACTTGGATAGTGGTCAGCCACATGGGAGTCTAGCGTCTTAACTATTACGCCACCTGCTGTCCCTAAAATACCCACTTTTTTTTTTTTTTTTTTTAAAGCAAAATGAGAAATGGCATTTTGGAATTTAGCTAGTACCAAATATAGAAATCACTGTTGTTTTATGGATTTTTTTTCTAAAAATTTGAAGATATTACTAGAACTCTCTTTCTGAATGCATTTTGACAATTTGAGGGAAGATGCTATCTTTATTTATAGGTAATTAACAGGAAGCATCAAATTGGTTTCCTGAGAGGTAATCTAGCTTTAATATTAATATTCACCTCCTTTTTTTCCAGTGTTTGGTGAGGTACATTGATTATGGAAATACTGAAATTCTAAGTCGATCTGATATAGTTGAAATTCCTTTGGAGCTGCAATTTTCTAGTGTTGCAAAAAAATACAGACTTTGGGGATTACAAATTCCTTCTGGCCAAGAAGTTACCCAGTTTGATCAGGCAAGTCACATATTTTAAATATTTTTGTTAATGAAAATAAAACTTATATGTGTGAAACAAAACATAAGTGTTGCTAAATCTCACTAACTTTGTTAAGTATAAAAAGACTATTTAAATCAGTGAATAATATGTGTTTGAAAATAATTCAAAAGCAGTTATACATTTTAGCTCATGTTTGCTAGGGATACATTTTTGATGAACAAGTAAGACTGAAGTTTTTTTTTTCTTGATGTGACAACTTAAAAGGATAGTTTCTTCAATGATGGAGAAAATGAATATGCTTATTCCGTATTATTTGTTTTTGATAAAACATTTATAAAATAAAAGTAATCTTTTGCCTAGCCCTAGCCATAAATATCACAAATTCAAAATTATTAGTGGGATTATAACTAATCAGACTTCATCATTTTGACAAAGGCTTACACTGTTTGATATAGTAATTGGCAGTGATGCTCTGCTAATCTACAGTTTAAATTGATTTCCGTTGAATTTTGGGTTAGTGACCAAATTCTGGAAGGCATCTGATTCTTTCCTAACAAAGAATCCTTTCAAGGAATCCTATCTTTTCCAAAACGTGGGCAATAATGATGTTTCTTTTGGTGAGTGGTAGTACTGGCGTGGGACATTACATTGCCAAGTAGTAATCAGGTTTGTAATTGTTTCATTTAGCACTTTAGGTGGCTTATATAAAAAATGGTTTTAATCAGTATTATAAGAAACAGTAATTAAAATTTGGAAACCTTGTCTTTGCCTCTTTGTTTGCCTTGAGAAACTTGGTGTCTTGGTATAATTTTGTCTGCACTACAGTTATTTAAATATTCTAACCACATGGGTGAGCCTTGCAGAACATTGTGTTACTGTTGTGCCACTGTTTGATACTCTCTCAAATATATTTTAGATGCAAACATGTTTGGAATTAGAAGGGCCAGCAGGTGGTATGGTGATTGGGGTGCTAGATTCCCACATTGCTGAATATGGTTCAAATCTCAAACCTGGTGGTTTGACTTCACACCCTCTCTCACTCTACCCTCACCTCTGGGCAAATTTAATAAAAAAAGTAAAAAAGTAAAATAAGTAATTTTATATATATATATTTATATATATATAGTTATATATATACAATTATATATATAATATATATGTTTGTATATTTTATATATATTTTTTATTTTATATATATATACACACAGGACCAACATAGACGACCATGATTTGAGTCCTGGACCCAGTGGTTTAAACTCACTCTGGGCATGTGTGCGTGTGTGCCCAAAAATCCTGAGAGGAGATTGGAGGAGAAGGGGTTGGAGTGTGGCCATCCCCTCTGGGGAGGCATTTCTTGCTTTCTGTCTCTGTCTCTCTGGAGAGTGCTCACACCCTACAGCAAAAAGCTCTCTCAAAAAAAATATATATGTGTATATATATGCCACAGATGGATTATCAATAATTAAAAGCAAGAACCTAATTTCTCATATGCCAGTTGCACAGATGTGACCATTTTAAAATTTTGCCTATAAGAAAGTATTGAATATTTGAATTTCTGATTTCTCACATTTCGTAATTTCAATTCGGTGATCTTTAAGAATTTTGGTAATGTTTTGAGTTTTTTGTTCTGTTTTGTTCCAGTTCTTGTCGAACTTCTTTTTTCCCAGAGAGATTTTTGCTATAGGGTATATGGGTTTGCTGAAGAGACAGAGAGAAAGCAAGTAAATCCCTCCCCGGGCGGGGGGGGTGGTGGTGGTGGCCATGCCACAATCCCTTCTTCTCCATTTTCCTCTCAGCATCTTGGGCACGCATGCACATGTGCCTGGTGTGAGTTTGAAACCACTGGGTCTGGGACTCGAACCATGGTCGACTATGCAGGAGTTCAGTGATGTAACCATTATGTCATCTGCTGGTCCCTCTTGTCTGACTTTAAAACCAGAGTACCTAACCCTCCCTTTAAAACTACTTTTAAGTTTTGTTTTAATTGAGTATCTTTTTTTAGATAGGAGAAATTCATTTTTATGTGCTATAGCCGTTTAGGTCACCATTATTTTGCTTTGGGTCAAAATAGTCAACATAATTTTCTAGGTTTAAAAAAATTATTTTAGCATATTTAGTAAGTATACCTTTTACAGTTTATATCAATAAATATGACTGCCTGTAATAGATGTTAGCTCTGCTTCTGGGAAGGAAGATTTTTAGCAACTGTGTAATTGGAATACATTCATATACACACAGAAGTATGCTTGTGTACAGCCAATAACAACGAGGTAAAGATTTCTTACGTAGAGATTGTAGAATGAAGAAATACGCTTGGAGAAAAGTAGAAACAAACTAAGTAAATGTTGGTGTCGTTGGTTTATGTATTTTTTTCCCTCTATTTTTCTTAGGGCAGAACCTTTTTGGGGAGCTTGATTTTTGAAAAGGAAATAAAAATAAGAATTAAAGCAACCAATCAAGATGGAACAGTTATTGCTCAGGCGGAGTATGGCAGTGTGGATATAGGGGAAGAGGTGGCTAAGAAAGGATTTGCAGAAAAATGCAAACTCACTTCTAGCACTAACATCTCTGAGGAAAAAAAACTGGATCCTGGTCAGCTTGTTCTCAGGAACCTCAAAAGCCCTATTCCCTCTTGGGGCCACAGGTCAAAGCAGTCACCCTTCAGCAAGCCTAAGGGACGCTTAAGTGGGAAGCTGACTCTTGACTTGAAGAATGAAAATGATGCAAGAAATCATGTGACATTTCCCAAGTAAGACTGTGGCTTTTGTTTTTTTAAACCAATTTGTAATTCATGATAGAGGCCCTTGTCGTAGTAGGATAGGCGTATGGCTTATGCTTTTGGAATCCTTAACTGGTTGGACATTGTGAGAGAGGATACTGATTATTTCTGTTTTTCTTAGATGTGTTTTCTTCTCTGCTTTAGTAGTAATAGTTTCATTAAAAGCCATTTGAAAGAAAAATGTTTTCTAAATTTTTTAAAGTTCACATACCAACTTTTTTTGTCAACAATTTTGAAAGCATTTACCCAAAATTAAAACCTACTCCTAAATCTGAATTCTTCAGGCAAAGCCAGAATTTCTAATAATACTTGAAGTTTTTTCTGTGGCTTAAGAATATTTTAATGGGTTTCAGAGACTTGCCTTTTTCTTTTGTTTTTTTTTTTTGAGAGATTTTTGCTATAGGGTGCATGTGCTTGCCATAGAGAAAGAGGCAGACAGCAACAGAAAGTGAGGACTCACCCCCCAGGACGATGGCTGTGTAGCAGTCCTGCTCCTCTATTCTACTCTCGGAATCATGGGCATACATGTACACACACCCCGTGTGAATTTTAAGCTGCTGGGTCCGGAACTTGAACTGCGGTTGACTACGTGGGAGTCTAGCAGTGTAACCATTACGCCATCTACTGATACTCCTGTTTTTTAAAAAGAGAGATTTTTGCTATAGGGTGTATGTGCTTGCCAGAAAGAGCTAGAAAGAAAGAGAGAAGTCCCCCTGAGTAAGGATGGGTGGCCATGCTGCAATCCCTTCTTGTCATTCTCCTCTTGGGATTTTGGGCATACATGCACATGTGCCCATGTGAGTTTGAAGCCACCAGGTCTGGAACTTGAACCATGGTCAGCCATGTGGGAGTCCAGCAACGTAACCATTATGCCATTTGCTGGTCTTACATTTTCCTTTTTAACAGAAGAAGTTCTGTTTTCTTGTGAAATCTTGTGATGGAATTTGATTGTCCAAAAGTAGTTCCCTTTTTAGATAATTTTGATTTTTTAACTTGAAGCAGAAAGCTAGACTTGATACTTACTTATGACAAAAGCATTCTTCTGTATCATGATCCAAGCTATGATGCCATGTCTTGGATGATGTAACTGTTCAATGGGACTACACTGTGAAATGTGGTAGAGGGTAATGGGGAGGAGGGATTAGAAGAACCTGATGCAGATATGTTTTTTACTTTGTTCTCTGAAGTTGATAGTGTCATGAGAATGTTGGAATATATTTTCTTTTTGAGTGTTGTAGTCATTGTTTTTGATGAATGACTTGAGTTATAAAATCTAGTTTATAGTAAACTATTATTTAATATTGAACTAGGTAAAGGTTTTAACTTCTACAATAAACTTTAAAATAAATTACAATGTTAAAAGTCAAAGATGATTTAGATTTGTGATCTTTGTCAGCCTTATGTATTTACTTTTTAAAGTGAATATTGTTTTCAATAGGGAAAGTTTGGCTGTTGGTGACTTCAATTTAGGATCTAATGTAAGCCTGGCAAAAATTAAACAGGACCAGAAACTCATTGAAGAAAATGAAAAGCTTAAAACAGAGAAGGAAGTTCTTCTTGAAAGTTATAAGGCATTAGAATTAAAAGTAGAACAGACTGCCCAGGAGCTGCAGGTATATTCAATGGTTTAAAGTAAAAAAAAAAAATGTCCAAATGAGAAACCTTTGTACTCATCTGTTTTTATTTAATTTTCCATCACTTTCTTTTCCTTTCATTTTCCCTTCCCTTTCTTACCCTCCCTTCTCTCTTTGTATTTCCTTATATTTGCTTGATGATGAATCACCATATAAAATTTTTCATTAACCCTTCACTTACTACTTTAATAGCCATTGATGATTGTTATCTACTGCCGGGGTCCAACCTCGGCGGGGGTGGGTTGACTCGTTGGAGGTGGTGCAGGTGAACAGAAACAAAAATTATAATAAGACCTCAATGCCTCTTAGCATGTTCTCAGCCGGCCACAGCCAGAGCTAGCTCCAGGCTGCTGCACTAGTGGCTGTCAAACACACATATTTATTGAGGGATGTCTTACAGGAGTAGGAGGGGTGAGGGGGAAATAAAAGATTTACTCTACGAAACAGGGAATTCAAGGCACAGAAACAATAATCATAAAACATGATGTCTGTCTTGTTTGATTAGGTATAATCAATTACAGTTCTCAGGATGAAGGAGTCTGTTTGGTGCATTTTCTTTCTTCTTAAATCTTGATTACCGGACAGGGCCTTTTCAGGTGAGAGGGTCTTGTAGCTCAGGAGACAACACAGGGTGTTTTATTAGCAGTTTTTCATAGTTAACAGTGCACAAGGGAGAAACTGTAATTAGGTACTATCTGTTGCTTGCCTCAAACCAGATAACTTTCAGCTAAGATAGTTACTCTCCCCCTTGGAGCCTTCAGGTTTGTTTATCCTGTCATTGTTAGCCAGATCTGTCCTTCCTCTATTAACCCACAGGTCCCTGTATTTATTTGCTGAATTCTTTGTCTGTTAATCAGTGAATTCTTGTG
>NW_006159659.1:4877474-4880697 GCF_000334495.1 Tupaia belangeri chinensis | reverse complement strand
AAAACAGGCAGATGGGGGAGTCTGTCTCAGGTTTCCTGACCCTCCCGTGGTTCACTAATTGGCTTCATTGCAAAGCCGCAACAAGACTGGAGGTGTCCTGAGCCAAGGCTGGAGGTGTCCTGGGCCAGTTTCGGCCTAAAAGGTTATTTTTAGGCTTATGCTAAATGTATCTTGAAGGGCCTTCCAAAGGTCAAGAGGATTTCTGCCTAGGTGTGATTTCAGCACACCCTCTATTGTGACCGTGTTGGGGTAAAGCATTGTAATTAACAGTAGGTAGTCAGAGCAAAGGCGAGTGGTTGGGGACTTTTGGGTAATTTTATCATATACTCAGGATGTATAAGAGAGCTATGTAATGCTTTTATAGTAGTATATTAGGGAGTCAGAGGGGGGTCGCTTCCCAGCAAGGCTACCACAGTTTCTGGAACAAATAGCAAGCGGCCTTGCCGACATGCTAATTCGACCTAAGTTTTATTCCTAGGTAGTGGTGGTGGGGGGGAGGCAGCAGCGGCCTTGCCAACGTGCTGACATGACCTAAGTGGTGCTTAAAGGGACAAAGCTCAAAACAGATCCTGGGGCCCTACCAGGTCGGACTCCTCCAATCTACGATCACTTCTTAAAAAGAATTATTTTATTTTATTTATTGTTATTTTAATTTGACCCAAGAGACAGAGAGAGAGAGATAGGGAAGGAGAGAAAGCAAGCTGCCAGGTCTGGAACTTGAATTCTGGCCATGTAGGAGTCCAGTGCCCTAAGCTCCGTGTCACCTGCTGGACCCTACAATTACTTTTTCATCAAGGATTATCTTTTATTTTTTTAAAGTGATTTATGCCTTAGGCTATGTATGCTTGCCAGAGAGAGAGAGAGAGAGACAGAGACAAATAGTGAGAGGGAATGTGAGAAATCACACCCCATCCCCCACCCCAGAAGGGATGGCCAGGGCACAATTCCTTCTCCATTCTCTTCCTGGGACGTTGCGCCCACATGCACATGCACCTGGTATGAGTTTCAAGCCACTGGGTCTGAAACGCGACCCACCATTGGCCATGTGGGTGTCCAGCAATGTAACTGCTACACCATTTGCTGGTCCCTCAAGGACTACCTTTACTGTCTGGAGAATTTCAACTATTTGGTCACGCTGAAGCCTATGTTGCTCAAAAAAGAAAGGACAAATATTCAATTAATTCCCTTTATATGCCTGCCTTTGGAAGACTAATATTATTCTTTACCAGTGTCCAGTATTGACCATAGAAGCTTATCTTTTCCTCTTTAAGTTTCATTATGAACTAATGACTTATAAATATATTTGAATGTTTTACTCCACTGCAGACATTATTCTTTTTGATGCTTGGTTTTTACCCTTTGGAAGCCTACTGAAGTTGGCTGCTTTGTCGTTTTGACATGGTCCCCATAGTCTGATAGTGTTCATGCTTTTTTGATACATCTAGATGTTTCATGTTCATCTTATGCATTTCTTACTTCTGTTGTGGAATGCAGTCATTTCTCCAAGGTCCATGGTTTCTTTTAGTGGCAAGAGATATTTAGAGACTAGACCCTGGATGCTAGGCCTATATATAACTATGGATTTAATCATTGCTTCTAAGCTATAGAATTTCTAGTTGATAGAGTTAGTAAATAAGTTTTATTTTTTAATAGTGCTTTACTAAGATCTAAATTACATACAGTAAAAATGTGCATGTATTGTGTAGAGCTTGATACTTTTTTTTTGGAAAGGTTTTTTGCTACAGGACGCGTGTGCTCTCCAGAGAGACAGAGAGAGATAGAGAGACAGAAAGCGAGAAATCACCCCGCAGGGGGGGATGGCCATGCCGCAATCCCTTCTCCTCCATTCTTCTCTTGGGATCTTGGGCACTCATGCACACGTGCCTGGTGTGAGTTTAAGCCACTGGGTCTGGGAATCGAACTGTGGTTGACTACATGGGAGTTCAGCGACATAGCCATAACTGCTGGTCTCGAGCTTGTTACATTTTGACATATATATTCATGTAACCTAAATCACCTCATTAAGATTGGGCTGTCATATAGGATCAGATTGTCAAATCAGACTTGCACAAATCAGAGTTTTACCCAGTATCAAGCTTTATCAATAATTTCATGAATAAAGGTAACTAGGAGGCTCAGTTTAAACAGGGGTCTGGACATTAAAGGTGGATCATAGGTTCTCTTCCCACATCAGATATATACCTCTGGCTCAGAATAATAGATGAAGTATCTATGAGGTTTGCAGGTTTTTTTTTTTATTCCAATCATGTTATATACCTCAGAAAGTTGTAGAATGTATGTGATATTCTCCAAGGAGCTCTGTCATATAACTCCATAAATCTTGGTCTTTGTTACCTGTTTTTATCTTTCAGTTGGGAAATCCAACTAAGGGAATCTCAGAGATAAAGTCTCTTCTTTGAAAATATTCTGTTTTATTTATTTAGAAGTGTAGTTAATAAGGAGATTAGACTAACTAGCTACCTTTTATTCTTTTCCCCAGGAAATTCCCTGCTCTCTTTTCATGAATAGAATAAATGAATGAAAGGTTATCTACCTTATCTCCTGAAGATATAAAACATTTCCTTCAATCCGGAAAGATGCTTGGTTTGCCTCTTTATAGTCTATTCTCCTTTCCTTCCATCCAAGGCAACCACTATTCTGATTTTTCCCTGGCCCTTCATATAAATGGAACCATATAATGCATTTTCTTTTGTGCCTTATGTCTTTTACGTAAGATATTAACTCCATCTTGGTTGGGTATATTAATAGTATTTTCATTTTTATTCCTTGTGGCTTTGTAATATAATTAGGCCAGGTAGTGAGATGTCTCCAACTTCACTCTTTTTGTAGTATTGTTTTGGTGGTATGTAATATGGGGTCTTTTATGATTCTAGACAAATTTTGTGATCATTTTATTCTACTGAAGAATGTTGCTGGAATTTTAATAGGAATTGCATACAATTTGTATATCACTTTGGCTAATATTGACATTTTATTTCATTTAAAATTTTTTTTTTTTGCCAGAGGGTACAGGTGCTTGCTAAAGAGAAACAGAAAGAGAGAGAAAGTGAGAAAACATTCCCCCGGGTTGTGGTCACACCACAGTTCATGTTCTGATTCTCCTTTTGGTGCATGACCAACATGTTTTTTCCTTTTCTTTCTTTTTTTTTCCCAAGTGTTCCCCCCCCCCCCCCCATGGGCCTTGTCCCTTCCCCGGGGCAGG
>NW_006159659.1:4876448-4877076 GCF_000334495.1 Tupaia belangeri chinensis | reverse complement strand
CTTTTCTTTTCTTTTCTTTTCTTTTCTTTTCTTTCTTTCTTTCTTTTTCTTTTCTTTCTTTTTTTTTTTTTTGCAAGGTTTTTGCTATAAGGTGCGTGTGCTTGTCAGAAAGACAGAGACAGACAGAGAGACAGAAAGCGAGAAATCACCCCCCTGGGGGGATATGGCCATGCTGTAATCCCTTCTCCTCCATTCTCTTCTCGGGATCTTGGGTATTCACGCACACAAACCTAGCGTGAGTTTAAGCCACTGGATCCAGGACTCGAACCGTAGTCGACTACGTAGGAGTCCAGCGACATAGCCATTACGCCAACTGCTGGTCCCTGCCCAGCATATTTTTCAAGCTGGTAGGTCAGAAGCTTAAATTGCACAGTCTGCCATGTGGGATCTAGGTATCTTAACCACAGTGCCACCAGCTGGCCTAATATTGAGCTTTTAACTATGTTGATTCTTCCAGTATGTCAACAAAGGATGTCTTTCCATTTCCTGTGACTTTTCAATTTTTTTTATTTAGTTTTTTCTTTTTAATATAATTTTCATAGTAGAGATCTTTTACTTGGTTAGATTTATTCCTAGATGTTTATTTATTTATTTGTGGCTATTGCAAGAGGAATTATTTCTTCATTCC
>NW_006159659.1:4865824-4875255 GCF_000334495.1 Tupaia belangeri chinensis | reverse complement strand
CAAGCCAGGCCATCCAGCGCCGGAGAGGCAGCGGGGGCCGGGGCCCCGGAGGGGGCCTGGCCGTTCGGCGCGCGGGGCGGAGCAGCTGCGGGGACCCCGGAGTGGTCCCCAAAAGACTACTGATTTTTCTATGCCGATTTTGTGTCCTGAAACTTATGAATTTGTTTATCACCTCTGAGAGGTTTTTTTTTTTTTTTTAGGAGATTGTTTAAATTTTCTGTGTATCTAATCATGCTGTCCACAAATAGAGACAATTTAACTCCTTCCTTTCCAACTTGGATGCCTTTAATTTCAGTCTTTTGTTTGATTTCATTGGCCAGGACTTCTTGTACTATATTGAATAGAAGTGGAGAACGTGACATCCTTGTCTTGTTCTAATTTTGAGAGAAAAGCTTTCAACTTTTTCCCATTGATTGTATGCTAGCTGTGGGTTTGTCGTATATGGCCTTTATTGTGTTTAGAAATGTGCCTTCTATGCCTATTTTGTTGAAAGTCTTAATGAAGGGTTATTGTACTTTATTAAATTCTTTTTCTGTATTAGTTGATATGATCATAGTTTTTTTTTTCATCTTTCTATTAACTTTAACCACATTTTTAACATGCAGCCAAGAATGAAGCTTTGATGGTTAGCCATAAATTTACACAAGGGAGCATTGTCAATTTTCTGCCATTGCAATACTAAGATAACTCAAGAGAGTTGGCTATTTTCTTTTTTTGTGTGTGTGTGCCTTAATTTTACTGAAGAACAATGAGAAACTTTGAAAGATTTATCCATACCTCATATTTGTTTGTCATAAATCCCTTGAAATTATTACATTTACTTTTGCTTGGTTTGTGGCAAATTAAAAAAAAATATATTAGGCCTTCAACTAGGTTATTAACTGAGTTTTAAAGCTCACAGTAATGACAGACTTGGTACATTTCACATAATACAACTGCTTACACGAAAAGATGCTAATACTGAAAAGGCTTTAAATCTGACATGGGTCATTGGCCTGGTGGGAGCGCACTTCCTGCTCACTCAGAGCCAGGATCTTGAAATGGTTACAGAGGGACTCCTTGGCAGATTTTGCTGATTACTCAGACAGTGGAAACATGTATAGACATTACTTATCTTATAAAGCTTACCCACAGCAAAATAGACACAATAATGAGGTAAATACTATGGGTAAGATTATAGTTCCTAGAAGGGCTAAAGTAAAAATATATTTTTTGGTAAGTATGTTTTAAAAAATGAAACTATTTAATGTTGGCAGGCCACCAAAGTAACACGTTGTGTCTTGTCATCCAGGGAAGCATAGAGCATGTTGCCTTATTGCCAAACCTGCAGCCTTCCTCCTAGGCAATTCAAGGGCAAACACAGCTACCTCTGCCACAGTAGAGAGGATGTTTTCTATCTCACTTCCCTTAACTGTGATCTCTGCTCCAAGGACAGCTGCCGTTTGTCTACACTGCTCCTGGAATAACACTTTCTATAGTGTTACAACAGCCGGGGGGCTATGACGGGCATCTGTTAAACACAAGAACAAACTAATATTAAACCTGAATAAGAATAAATGCAACTATCTTTTCTTTAACCTTTATAAAAACATTTAATAAAAAGATACACTGGGCTGGATGTCAGTGAAGGAACGGGGCAGCGCATGAGTTCAAGTGGGCAGAGGACAAAGTGACTTCTCTAAGACGGCAAAGATGCAGAGATAGCCTGATGCTCATGCGGAGCTAGGGGTGCACCAGGTTCAGAGGGCGACTGCTCCTCTGCCTTGAATGGTCATGACTTGGCAGCAGGCAGCACCTGGAGAAAGGCTGGGGGAGAGGACTCATACCTGCTCTTGTTAGGGATGAAGCCTCCAGGATGGGAGCCAAAGGCCTCAGACCCCCAGAATGTCCTCCAGCTGTCACACAAGCAGGTTCACATTTTCACACAGACCTGCCCAAGGCTCAGAGCGTGCTCCCTGGTGTCTTATGAAGCCCTCCCAGCACTGGGAAAACTCCCTCTTAGTCACGATCCTGACAAGGGTTCCAGTGCTGTTCAGGGTCCTCAGCCCCTGGCGATTTTATGGGTCTTCATGGTTGTAGAGACGGGCTATAAAAAATTCTCAGGCTGACGTGCCCATGCTTGGCCAGGAATCTGGCCATTGCCCCAGCACACTGAGAACAGGGGCTCCAGGAAAGGTAACAGGTGACTCGATAATGCCGGCCACTGTCCAGGTACTGCACAATGTCGGGAGGACAGGAAACGCCTTTCCACATGCTTGAATGCCTGGTTTTGGAGAACATCCAAGTCCAGTGGCACGAATGTGGTCCCCTCCTGCTGCTCCTAGCACATGTATGTCTTGTGTTGCCTTGTGACAAGTTGTAGGTTTTCATACTCACATCTGAAGTCTTCTGGAGATATCGGGGTCTGAGGATCTCCTGCAGGGTGATGTGCAGGGACTGATAATTTTCAACCATGTTCTCCCAAGGCCTGAAGTCCCTTCCTTCGTTGAATACAAACTGTTCCCAGCAGTTTTCAAAAATCTTTGGGGGACATGATCGTCGGCCCCTTCCTCATACATTCTGCGAAGCCCTTCCTGGAACTCTGCTTCCCAGAAGTAGTAGAGTCAGGTGGTCAAGACGGTCAGCCTCACATTGTGGTGTGTGGCCAGGAAGTCGACCACCTCCTCTGCATGCTCATGGCAGGGGCTGTAGGACAAGTACCAAGTGACCTGAAAGTTGTTGTCATGGCACAGGAAGTTTTGGTGGAACCATGAGAGGAAGTGAGATTCTGGGCAGGGAGAATTGACCTGATATGTGAAGACGCCCCCCTGTCCAGGAGCACAATGCCGCGTTGCTCAACTTTGTCCTCAACTTTGTCCACTCGGTAGCACAGGAAGGGGGTGTTCCCACCAGAGATATGTTTTAGGTTTTGAAAGTGAAAGTAAAATGTTTCTTGATATAACTGCTTCATCAGGTGTTCCAGTCCTGTTGCAGCCCCTGGCAGGCTTGTCTGGGCTTGTCTTTGTCCTGGGTCTGAGCTCTGCAATTATCTTCCTAAGAGGTCTGTACTTAAAGTTCTCTGAGCTAATCAGTGGGAAAGAGGATCAAATCTAATTAAGTAAGAGTAAATTTATCCAATTTCCCTCTGATTTCTCCCCATTCACATAACCTTTTGTAGGCACTTAAAACTGGAAAGATGTAGTACTCGTCTTCCATTAACAGTTTAATCAGGACTCTGGCACAAGTTTCCTTCTGATATAAGAGTGCCGCTAAATATATTGCTAAGTTTGAAGCAGAGGCTGAATAGTTTGGGAATACAGGGGGGTGAGGGTAATGGGGAAGTCGAGGATTCCTCACTAGTTTGTCATTGCTGGGGCTCAACTTCTTAAAAGGTTGAAAATTTCGCCAGATCCTTCTCCACCTCGGCATATTGTTCTTTGAACCTCTCCATAGCTCTTCTGTGCTCTTGGTCCACTTCAGCTTGTTTGTTGAGTTGTTCCTTCATAAAATCCTCCCACTGGAGTATTTGCTGTTTCTCACTAGCTGTTAAATGGTCATTGTGAATCTTTTTTCGTTTCTGCTCCTTCTGTTAGAGTCTACACACTGTCATTAGCTGCTTGCAATTTCAGGAGAACTTGGTTTAAGTTCTCTTGCATTGTTTCTTTACGTTTGGAAAGAGTATGTTCATTTGTTTCACAGATCATATTCTTCAAATTTTCAAGAGCTCGCATTTCTCAAAGACTATGTTTTTCTTCAAATTCTTTTACAAAATAATGAATTTCACCCTGAATAATTGGTCTGTAATCCAAAACCCTTGAATGAAATTTTCCAAGATCCTTGGTAATGAGCTTCGTTGAGCCTATGGCTCCCAGCGCGTTCCTCTTCTTGCCACTGCCATCTGGGGTGACCTCACAACTTACAGGGGTCTCCATCCCTCTGCCACTCATTCTGTGGCCGTGCTGTGTGATCATAGGTTTTCGTCTTTACTTCTGTTAATAGGATGTGTTACATTTATCATTTTACATATGTTGAACCATCCTTGCATCCCTGGGATAAATCCTAGTTGGTCATAGTGTATAATCTTTTTAATGTATTGTTGGATTTGTTTTGTTATTGTCTTACTGAGGATTTTTACATCTGTATTCATTAGGGATATGAGTATGTAGTTTTCTTTTTTTGTTTCTGCTTTTGCTATCAAGATGATAGTGGCTTTAAAGAATGAATTTGGGAAGATTCCCTTCATTTGGATCTTTTGGAATAATATGAGAAGAATTCATGTTAAACTTTTAAATGACTTGCAGAATTCAGCAGTGAAATCATCTGGACCTGGGCTTTTCTTTGTAGGGAGACTTATTACTGACTCAATACTATTAAATATTATTTGTTATTTGACTATTCAGGCTGTCTACATCTTCCTGATTCACTGTAGATATGTGCAAAAATTTTCCAGCTTGTTAGCATATGTTCATGGTAATCCCTAATAATATTTTGTATTTCTGTAGTTCTGTGATATTTGTTATAAAATCCTTGTTTAATTTCTGATTATATTTATCTGGGTCTTCTCTCTCTCTGTCTTTCTTTTTTGTTTTTTAAAGAATTATTATATTTAACTCTTATCTATTTTGATTTGACCAGCACCTCTAACCACCATGTCACTTGCCAGCCCCCCTTTTTAAAAAAAATGTTTAACTTTTTTATTTTAATTTTATCAGAGAGGGACAGAGTGAGAGACAGAGACAGAAAGTGAGAAAGCAAGCTGCCAGGTCTGGTACATGAACTGCAGTTGGCCGTGTGGAAATCCAGCGCCCTTAACCACCACACCACCTGCCAGCCCCTCCTCTCTCTCAATATAGCTAATGGTTTCTAAATTTTTAAATTTAGCTTTTGGTTTAATTGATTATTATTATTATTATTATTATTATTTTGGCTGTA
Organism: Tupaia belangeri chinensis; assembly: GCF_000334495.1. Lineage (NCBI taxonomy): Eukaryota > Metazoa > Chordata > Mammalia > Scandentia > Tupaiidae > Tupaia > Tupaia belangeri. The sequence continues at coordinate 4,870,344 of NW_006159659.1, read as the reverse complement.
GGGCTGTGTGTGTTTGCTGAAGAGATAGAAGTGAGGGTGGGGAAAGTGAGAAAGCACCTCCCAGGACAGATGGCCATACCATAGTCCATTTTCCATTCTCCTTTTTGGGTTTTAGGCATACATGCACATGTGCCTGGTGTGTTTCTCAATCTGAAAGGTCTAGGACTCGAACCACCTAGTTGGTTACGTGGGATCCAGCCACCCCAGCCACCGTGCCACTGGCTGGCTGACCCAGTTTCATTGATATTTTTGTATTACTCTTTTATTCTCTATTTTACTTATTTCTTCTTTGATCTTTTTATAGAATTATTTAATTTTATTAACTATTTTATTATTTAAAAATTTGCTATAGGGCATGCACGAATGGTCACTAGAGGGAGATAGAGAGAGTAAAAGGGGGGTCGTGAGAAGTGAGAAAACAAGCCTCCAGGTCTGGGACTTGAACTGTGGTTGGCCATGTTGGAATCCAGAGCTTTAAGCACCATGCCACCTGCTCTAATCTTTATAATTTATTTTCTTCTATTGCTTTTGGGTTTAGCTTGTTGTTTTTTTTAAGTTCCTTGAGATACATTGTTAGGTTTGCTTATTTCCAGTCTTTCCATTTTTTTTCTTATGAGCACTGATTTATAAAGTTCTCTCTTAATACTATCTTTGCTATGTCCTGGAGTTTGGACTGTTTTAAGAAAATTTACAATTCTTGGGATCAGCAGATGGTTTAGTGGTTGCCATGCTGGACTCCCACATGCTTGACTCCCACGTGGTTGACCATGGTTCGAGTCCTGTACCTGGCAACTTCAAACTCTGGGCACGTGTGTGTGTGGGCGCGCACGCGCACACGCATGTGCGTGCGCACCCAAGATCCCAAGAAGAGAAGGGATTGTGGTGTGGCCATCCTCACAGAGGGTTATTTCTCACTGTCTGTGTCTCTCAGCCTTTCTGGCAAGTGTATGTGTCCCATAGCATAAATCTCTCTTAAAAAAATTATAATTATTTATTTATTTATTTATTGAGAGATTTTTTTGCTGTGGAGTGCATGAGCTCACCAGAGACACAGAGAGACAGAGATAGAGGAAATGAGAAATCATCCCCTAGGGGGATGGCCACACAGTCCCTTCTCCTCCGTTTTCCTCTTGAGATCTTGGGCATGCACACACATGCACCTGACATGAATTTTAAGCCACCAGGTCTGAGACTCTAGTGATATAGCCATTACAGCATCTTCTGGTTCCAAAGCTTACTATGGTTCTATCTTGGGTTTTGTCCCTATCTAGTGCTATGTCCGATCTGTCCAGCATGACCATCCCCCATATGGAATACTTTCTTACTTTCCCTTGCTTGTTCTCTCTCTCTTTGGTGAGCATACTCACCCTCTGGCAAATTGAAAAGAAGGAAAGAAATATGTCTTTTTTTTTTTTTTAAATGCCTCATGCCTTATTTCCTGGAAGAAAAGTCTTTTGTCTACCTCAAAAGTGTAATGACATTATCCTGTGTTTTCTTCTAGAATCAATGTAGTTTTTGTGTGATTTATCTAAAATTTTTATATATAGTGTGATGTGATGGTTAAGATTATTTTTATCTATGTGGACCTAGTTTTCATTCATTTGTTTGTCTATACTTATGCCAGTCACAACAGTTTTAATTACCATAGTTTTGTAATAAGTTTTAAACCACATGTGATTAGTCCAACTTTATTCTTTTTTATAATTGTTTCGGCTGTTTTAGATTCTTTTCCTTTCCATGTATATTTTAAGATTAGTTTGTTTATAATTACAGATTAACTTCTTGAGATTTTCATTTAAGTTGCATTAAAGCGAAAGACCAGTTTGGGGAGAATTCATATCCTTTTCCATTGAGGCCTCCAGTTCACAAGATATTTGCTTATTTAAGTCTCCTTTGATCTCTTTCATAATTGTTTTGTAGTTTATTTTTTTAAAATTATAATGTTAGAGAGTTTGTGAGTGTGTGCACGAGAGAGAGAAACACCCTCAACAGTGTCTTATCATACTGTGATTTTCTTTGTCTAGCGTTCTAGGTTACCAGGATCTTGTGCGTGTGCGTACCCTTCGAGTTTTTCAGGTTGACTGGGCCAGGGATCTGTGTGACTTCTAGCACTGTGTGACTTCCAGCACTTCAGTATGCTATTGTTTGCACTAACAAGATAGTCCTATTTTGTGGTTTTGTTTTGTTTTTAAAGGTTTTGACCATAGGGTGTGTGCACTCACTGGAGAGAGAGAGAGGGGTAAAGTGAGAAATCACCCCCTGGGGGCATGGCCATGCCACAGTTCCTTCTCCTCCATTCTTATCTTGGCGTTTTGGGTACTCATGCACAGGTGTCTGGCATGATTTTCATGCTGCTGGGTCCAGGGCTTAAACTGTGGTCCACTTTGTGGGAGTCCAGCATCTTAACCACCAGGATACATGCTGGCCCCTGCTTCGTAGTTTTTAATGTATAGATCTTATATATGTTTTATAGGTTTTTATCTGAATATTTAAATTACTTGACACTATTATCAATACTATTTAAAAAATTCTGGATTCTAGTAGGTCATTGCTGGTATATGCATGGGTCCTGTAGTTAATTTATTAGTTGAAGATTGTTTTTACAAATTTTTTTGGTTTTCTTTGAAGACAGTTACATCACTACAAATAAGGACAGTTTCACTTTTTCTTTTCCAGTTTGTATTTTTTTTTATGTTTCCAGTTTATAATTGTTTTCTTGTGTTTATTACACTGGCTTGGATTTCCAAAAGAGTGATTCTTTGAGATGTCGCATATCTGGTGAATGTCTCATATGTGTTGGAAAATAGGTGTGCAGTCTACTGTAGTTGGGTGTGTTATATTAATGTTAATTATCCTCCATTTCTTTATAGGATTGTTTAATACTTCTATGGCTTTGCTGACTTTTTGTCTAGTGGTTCTATCAGTTACTAAAAGTTACTAAACTGTTGGGACCAGCAGTTAGCGTATTGGCTATGTCGCTGAACTCCCATGTAGTCGACTGCGGTTCGAGTCCTGGAGCCAGTGGCTTAAACTCATGCTGGTCATGTGTACATGTGTGCCTAATATCCCGAGAGAAGAATGGAAGAGAAGAGATTGCAGCGTAGCCATCCCCCCCAGGGGATGATTTCTCACTTTCTATCTCTCTGCCTCTCTCTGTCTTTTTGGCGAGTGCATGCGCCCTATAGCAAAAACTTCTCAAAAAAGAAGAAAAAGAGGACTGTTGTAGTTTCCATGTATAATTATGGGATTGTTTATTTTTCCTTTCAGTTCTGTCAGTGGTTCTAAAAAATTTTTTTAAAAAATAATTATTTTATTTTATTTATTATTATTATTTTTAAATTTTGCTATAGGACATGCGCACTCACCAGAGAGACAGAGAAAGAGAGAGGGAAAATGAGAAAACAAGCCTCCAAGTCTGGGGCCTGTACCATGTTTGGCTTTCTGGGAGTCCAGCACCCTAACTAACATGCCACTTGCTGACCCTGTTTTAAAAAATTAAAACTACACAAAGCACAAGTTACCCTCTTAATAATTTTTCCTTCTTGAGAGATTTTTGACTTGTGTGCTTGACAGAGAAACAGAGAGAGACAGATGGAAAGAAATCACCTTCCAGAGGGTATGGCCATATAGCCATCCTTTCTCCTCCAGTCACTTCTTGGGATTTTGGGCATAAATGCACATGCACCTGGCATGAGAAAAGAAATCACCTTCCAGAGGGTATGGCCATATAGCCATCCTTTCTCCTCCAGTCACTTCTTGGGATTTTGGGCATAAATGCACATGCACCTGGCATGAGATTTTTTATTATTATTATTATTATTTTTTTTGGAGAGGTTTTCGCTATAGGGCACATGCGCTCGCCAGACAGAGAGAGACATAGAGACAGAAAGCGAGAAATCACCCCCCAGGGGGGATGGTCACGCTGCAATCCCTTCTCCTCCATTCTCCTCTCAGATCTTAGGCACGCACGCACACGCACCCAGTGTGAGTTTTAAGCCACCGGGTCCAGGACGCGAACTGTGGTCGACTACATGGTAGTCCAGCGACATAGCCATTACGCTAACTGCTGGTTCTCTCACTTTCTTAGTTTTTGAACTCTTATTTCCATGTATCTGTATTTAATTTTCCTGATATAGCACACCCTTGAGGACTTCTTCGAGATCTGGTCTGGTGCTGGTAAATTCTTTCAGGTTTTGTTTATCTGAGAATGTTCTTGTCTTTTCTTCCCACATGAAAGATAATCTTGCCGGGTACAGTATTCTTGGCTGAAATTGCTTCTCTCTTAACACTTGGAAAAAATTTTTCCATTCTCTCCTCACTCGCATTGTTTCCAATGAGAGATCTGCTGTTAGCCTGATAGGATGTCCTTTGTAGGTAACTTGATGTTTTTCTCTTGCCTCTCTTAGTATCTTGTCTTTGTCTGCGGTTTTGGTCAACCTGGCTATGATGTGTCTTGGAGAAGATCTTCTTGGGTTGATTCTATTTGGGGTCCTTTGTATTTCTTGGGACTGGATCTTTGA
>NW_006159659.1:4863706-4865599 GCF_000334495.1 Tupaia belangeri chinensis | reverse complement strand
TCATCTCTAGCAGTTCCATTTGAGTCTTTTGTAAAGTGTGTAATTCCTCTTTTAGATCTTGCAAGAATTTCCTCATCTCCTGGAACTCGCCAACTTCTTTCTCCTTTCTCTTTAGCAGTTCATTATCTCTCTTCTCTTCCATCTCTGTTAGCTTCGACATTATGAATGCTCTAAATTTCTTATCAGACATTTCCATGATTTTCACCGAACTGCTTGTGGATGAAGAAGAGTTACCCTTTTCCCTTGGAGGAGAGGTATTTTCTTGTTTTCCCATATTTCTCGTGATCCGGCGGTGATTTCTTGTCATCTGATGGATGGTGTGTTTCTTTCAAATTCCTAAAATTCAGCCTGAATGTTCAGGAGCAAGCAGACAGAGGTGATCTAGAATCTCTCTGCCATTCTGTTGTGATCACTGGTGCAGCAGATTCAGTAGATATTGAGGAATATTTTAACCCTATTAGTATTTGGATGTTTAGCTACAGTGCTCTTAGATCCATTGCTAGCTCATTTGCTGGAGGCTGAATTATCAGTAGAAAAATCTTCATTCCCTGAAATACCTAGTTTGCTGGAGCCATGTGGAACCTTCTTCTGAAAGCCTGGCCTCTTCTGCCTCCATTGCTTTTTCAAAAGGGAATGCCATGCTTGTCAGTCAATACCGAGACATTAAAATGCCCACTTCATCATTCCATATCTTTTCATTGTTTTTCCCATTCATTATTATTATTATTCCAATTATTTTTTTTAACCAATCACTATTTCTTATTTTGCTTGTAAAAAGACTTTACCCATCATGAAATATTTCTCAGACCAATTCAGTTGAGAATACTATACATATCATCAACAGGTAATAAGCCATGTTTGTGTCCCACTAATGTCATTCCTCTCTATTTGTTCTCTTGCTATCTTGCTCTATTCCCTTCTCTTCACCCCCCCGGTTCCACACTGTCTTATATTCTCCTTAAGTATTTCCACTGCTTTTATGTCCTCCAATATTTCACTCTCTATCATAGAGTGCAGATAGTATATATTAAGTGGATATGTACATTGTATTTCTTTCATAGCCTGGCTTACTTCAGTCAGCAATACATCCTCCATATCTGATCACTTTCTGTCAAATGCCAGGGTCTTGTTATTTTTTTATGGCTGATTAGTAGTCTATAGAGTATATATGCTCCACTTTTCCAATCCACTCATCAGTTTGTGGACATTTAGGTTGGTTCCATGTCTTGGCAGTTGTGAATAATGCTGCAATAAACATTGATGTGCAAGCACTTTTCTGACTGAGTGTTCTCCTGTCCTTTGGGTAGATACCCAGAAGTGGGATTGCTGGATCAAATGGTAGTTCTATTTGTAGATCTTTGAGGAACCTCCATATTGTTCTCCACAGTGGTTGAACTAGTTTACATTCCCACCAACAGTGTAGGAGGGTTCCCTTTTCCCCACATCCCTGCCAACATTTGTCACTTTTTATATTCTTAATCTTTGCCATTCTGACAGGGGTTAGGTGGTATCTCATTGTGGTTTTTATCTGCATCTCCCTTATGATGAGGGATGTTGAGCATTTCCTCACATGCTTTTTGGCTGTTCGTATGTTTCCTTAGAGAGATTTTTGTTCAGCTCCTTTTCCCATCTTTTAATTGGGTTAATCATTTTTTCTTTTGCGTAAGGTACTTTAGTTCCCTGTGTATTCTGGTTATCAGTCCCTTGTCTGAGGCATATTTAACAAAAATATTTTCCCATTCTGAGGGTTGTTGGTTCACACTTGTTACTGTGTCCTTTGCTGTGCAGAAACTTCTTAGTCTAATATAGTCCCACTTGTCTATTTTAGGGATTATTGCCTGTGCTTTGGGAGTCTTATTTAAGAAGTCTTTGCCTACTCCAATGTCTCCCAGA
>NW_006159659.1:4860001-4861080 GCF_000334495.1 Tupaia belangeri chinensis | reverse complement strand
ATATGATCTATCTTTGAAAAGGTTCCATGTCGGGGTGAGAAAAATGTGTATGTTGTGGATGTAGGGTGGAAAGTGCTATAGATGTCTGTCAAGCCCATTCCATTTACAGTATCATTTAAGTCCTGTATCTCTCTATTTATTTTCTGTCTAGAAGATCTGTCTAAAGTAGATAATGGAATGTTGAGATCTCCAACAATTATAGTATTTCTCCCTATTTCTCCTTTTAGCTCCAGCAGTCTTTCCTTCACATATTTAGGTGCACCTGAGTTGGGTGCACCTTAGATATTTATAAGGGTTATGTCTTCTTGCTGGATTACCCCATTTACTATCAGATAATGTCCTTCTTTGTCTCTTCTTACAGTCTTTGTCTTGAAATCTTATTTTGTCTGAGATCACTATCGCTAGTTCAGCCCTTTTTTTATTTCCATTTGCATGGAATATCCTTTTCTAGCTCTTTACTTTTAGTCTATGTATGCCTTTATCCATAACGAGAGTTTCTTGTAGGCAATAGATAGAGGGTTTCTGTTTTTATATCCATTCGGCCAGACTATGTCTCTTAATTGGAAGATTTAATCCATTGACTTTCAACGTAATTATCGATATTTCTGTATCTGATCCTATCATAAAGTGAGCCATTTTCTTGGTTGCTTTTTGTTCTCGTATAACTGTCTGTCTGACTTTTTAGTTTTCCTGGTATAGTACTCCCTTCAGAACCTCTTGAAGAGCTGGTCTGGAGTTGGTAAATTCCTTCAAATTTTGTTTATCCCAGAATGTATTTTTATCTTTCCTTCCCATATGAAAGATAATCTTGCTGGTTATAGTGTTCTTAGTTGCAATTGTTTTTCATTGAACACTGACTATTTTTTTCCATTCTTTCCTTGCTTGCATTGTTTCCGCCGAGAGATCCATGTTAGCCTGATGGGGTGACCTTTGTGAGTAACTTGACATTTCTCTTTTGCCAGCTTTAGTTTCTTGTCTTTGTCTGTTGTTTTTGCCAGTCTGGCTATGATGTGCCTTGGAGAGGATCTTCTTGGGTTAATTCTACTCGAGGTCCTATGTATTTCTTGGGTCTGGATATT
>NW_006159659.1:4850516-4859565 GCF_000334495.1 Tupaia belangeri chinensis | reverse complement strand
GGGGGGAGAGGCTTTTCCTCATCCTTCTGGAGCCTCTGAGATTGTTCCCAGTCATCAGGTGATCTATATGTTGCTTCCTAACGTATTTAAGGTATCTCTGTATGTTAAAAGTTGTACAGGATTAGAAAATTGATCATTTCTCTTATGGTTGGCCTACCTGTTGCTCAACAGTACCATGTACTCTTGTCACTGGTCCTGGGTGACCCAATGTCTTCCCTGGATCTAAGGAGTGGTGAGCCTCCAACTAACTTAATAAGCAACACCTCAAGAGCAAGGAAAAACAAAACAAAATAAAATCGCACACGGTGCACCACACACTATTCAAAACGCTAAAATTCAGAGAGTCCAAAGGCTAGTGGGGAAGGGCCAGAGGATGAGTGATGGGTCCTGGGCAGAAGGGCCTGCAGCTGCAGGCCATCTGATGTCTGGAACTGCTGTCTGGCTCTATCCAGTTTGCAGGTTGGGTGTGTGTGGGGTGATGTGAGTTTAATTTTATTTAGTCATTAATTTATTTTAATTTGACCAGAGAAATACATAGAGATAACGAGAGAGAAAGTGAGAAAGCAAGCCACCAGGTTTGGTATTTGAACCACAGTCGGCCATGTGGGAGTGTCCAGCACCTTAACCACCACGCCACCTGCTGGTCCCCCAATCTTGGTAGATTATATGCATCCAGGAATTTGTCCATCTCCTCCAAGTTATCTTGTTTGTTGGGATATAGTTGCTCATAGTATCTTTTAATGATATTTTGTATTTCTATTGTGTCTTTGTAATATAGCCTGTTTCATCACGTATTTGATTAATCTGGTTTCTTTCTTTCTTTTTCTTGATCTCTAGCTAATGGTGTGTTGATCTTGTTCATCTTTTCAAAGAACCAGCTTTTGCTTTCATTTATTTTCTGTATGGTTCTTTTATTTTCTATTTCATTTATTTCTGCTCAAACCTTTATTATTTCTTTTCGCCTGGCATTTTTTGGGTTTGTTTGTTGTTGTTTTTCCAATTCCCTGAGGCATGATGATAGGTTATCTATTTTCCATACTTTTCTTATGCACACTAATTGTATGAATTTCCCTCTTATGACTGCTTTTGCCGTGTCCTATAGATTATGGATACTTGTGTACTCATTATCATTTGTTTCCATAAATTTTTTTATTTTAGACTTAATTTCTTCAGTAGTGAAGAAGTCATTCAGAAGTAGGTTGTTCAGTTTCCATGTGTTTGTGTATTTTTGAGGTTGTTTCTTGAAATTAATCTTGAGTTTAATTCCATCATGGTCAGAGAAGATGCTGGATACAGTTTCTGTGCCTTTGAATCTGTAAAGGCTTGACTTGTGTCCTCACATATGATAAATCTTTGAAAAGTTTCCATGCCGGGGTGAGAAAAATGTGTATGTTGTGGATGTAGGGTGGAAAGTGCTATAGATGTCTGTCAAGCCCATTCCATTTACAGTATCATTTAAGTCCTGTATCTCTCTATTTATTTTCTGTCTAGAAGATCTGTCTAAAGTAGATAATGGAATGTTGAGATCTCCAACAATTATAGTATTTCTCCCTATTTCTCCTTTTAGCTCCAGCAGTCTTTCCTTCACATATTTAGGTGCACCTGAGTTGGGTGCACCTTAGATATTTATAAGGGTTATGTCTTCTTGCTGGATTATCCCATTTACTATTATATAATGCCCTTCTTTGTCTCTTCTTACAGTCTTTGTCTTGAAATCTTATTTTGTCTGAGATCACTATCGCTAGTTCAGCCCTTTTTTTATTTCCATTTGCATGGAATATCCTTTTCTAGCTCTTTACTTTTAGTCTATGTATGCCTTTATCCATAACGAGAGTTTCTTGTAGGCAATAGATAGAGGGTTTCTGTTTTTATATCCATTCGGCCAGACTATGTCTCTTAATTGGAAGATTTAATCCATTGACTTTCAACGTAATTATCGATATTTCTGTATCTGATCCTATCATAAAGTGAGCCATTTTCTTGGTTGCTTTTTGTTCTCGTATAACTGTCTGTCTGACTTTTTAGTTTTCCTGGTATAGTACTCCCTTCAGAACCTCTTGAAGAGCTGGTCTGGAGTTGGTAAATTCCTTCAAATTTTGTTTATCCCAGAATGTATTTTTATCTTTCCTTCCCATATGAAAGATAATCTTGCTGGTTATAGTGTTCTTAGTTGCAATTGTTTTTCATTGAACACTGACTATTTTTTTCCATTCTTTCCTTGCTTGCATTGTTTCCGCCGAGAGATCCATGTTAGCCTGATGGGGTGACCTTTGTGAGTAACTTGACATTTCTCTTTTGCCAGCTTTAGTTTCTTGTCTTTGTCTGTTGTTTTTGCCAGTCTGGCTATGATGTGCCTTGGAGAGGATCTTCTTGGGTTAATTCTACTCGAGGTCCTATGTATTTCTTGGGTCTGGATATTTGAATGCCTTTCTAGATTTGGAAAGTTTTCTTCTAGGATTTCATGGAATAAATTATCTAGACCCTTATTATTTTCTTCCTCTTCTGGGATACTAATTATCCAGATGTTGGGGAGCTTGATGGTATACAGTATTCCTCATATATTATCCTCATTTTTCATGGTTGTTTTCTCAATCTTCTTGATACTTTTTCCTAGGTCAGATGTTTTGTCTTCTACATTAGAGAGTTGATCTTCTGCCTGATCTAAGCTACTTTTAATACTTTTAAGGGAGGTTTTGATTTCCTTTATCACATTCTTCAACCCTAGAAGTTCCATCTGGTTCTTGTTTAAGGTATCTATTTCTTCTTTCAAATCATGAAAGGACTTCCTCATCTCCTGGAGCTTCTTGTCTCTTTTCTCTTCCATCTCAGTTAATTTGGTCACTACAGATATTCTGAATTCCTTATCAGACATGTCCATGACGTCCATTGTGAGTGATGTAGGCTTGATGATTTCCCTTGGGGGAGAGGCCTTTGCTCATACTTCTCGAGCCTCTGAGATTGTTCCCAGTCATCAGGTGATCTATATGTTGCTTCCTAACGTATTTAAGGTATCTCTGAATGTTAAAAGTTGTACAGGATTAGAAAATTGATCATTTCTCTTATGGTTGGCCTACCTGTTGCTCAACAGTACCATGTACTCTTGTCACTGGTCCTGGGTGACCCAATGTCTTCCCTGGATCTAAGGAGTGGTGAGCCTCCAACTAACTTAATAAGCAACACCTCAAGAGCAAGGAAAAACAAAACAAAATAAAATCGCACACGGTGCACCACACACTATTCAAAACGCTAAAATTCAGAGAGTCCAAAGGCTAGTGGGGAAGGGCCAGAGGATGAGTGATGGGTCCTGGGCAGAAGGGCCTGCAGCTGCAGGCCATCTGATGTCTGGAACTGCTGTCTGGCTCTATCCAGTTTGCAGGTTGGGTGTGTGTGGGGTGATGTGAGTTTATCTTAAAGTCCCACGAGACCAACCCGAAGTCCAGAGAGGAGGAGGGGTGGGGATGCGTGAAGGATGCGGGCGGAAGGGCCTGTAGTTGCAGGCCGCCTTGTGTCTGGAACTGCTGGCATGAGTTTTAAGCCACTGGGTCCAGGACCTGAACTGCGGTCCACTATGTGGGAGTCCAGCAACATAACCATTATGCCATCTCCTAGTCCTCCTCTTAATCATTTAAAAATGTACAGAGCTCTTTTTATTTTGGGAACTAAAACTCCATACCCATTAAATAACAGTTTGCCATTGCTCCCTCCCATAGCCCTTGGCAGCCACCATTTTCTTTTCTTTCTTTCTTTCTTTTTTTTTTTAATAGTTAATTTCATTTGCAAAATGAGTGAGAGAGAAAGACAAGGATTCCACTTTTGAGTATATATCCAAAAGAATTAAAGCAAGATCTCAAAGAGATATCTGTATGCTCATATTCACAGGAGCATTATTCACAGAAGCCAAAAGATAGAAGAAACTCAAGTGTCTACCAACAGACTAATAAAAAAACAAAATGTGGGACATGTAGAAAATAGGATACTATTCAGCCTTAAAAAAGAAGGCATTTCTGACACATGCCACAACATGGATGAACCTTGAGAACATAATGCTGAGTAAGATATGCTAGACACAAAAGGACAAGTACTTTATGATTGCATTCTTGAAGCATCTAGGGCAATCAAATTCAGAGACATACAGTAAATGATGAGGGCTGGCTCAGCAGCACAGTAGTAACATATTGTCTAAACAAAACTGGATCCACATTGAAGATCACAGGTTCAATTCACTGTCTGTACACACTGTACATACGCATTCATGAAGCTGGCTGACTGAGAAGTCTAGGGGGATTGTGACATAAGACCCTGTTGAGAATGCTGGTCTTTTTAACTCTTGCTCATTTTGCAAAAGAAACTCTCAAAGTACAGATGCAATTTTACTAAAACGGTGCTGTTCAGGTTACTTCTTTCTTTTTTTGAGAGATTTTTGCTATGTGGTGTGTGCATTTGCCAGAGAAACAGAGAGACAGAAAGTGAGAAATCATACCTAGAGGGGTTGGCCATGCTGCAGTCCCTTCTCCATTCTTCTCTAGGGATTTTGGCCATGCATGCCCATGTGCCTAAGCTGCTGGGTCCAGGACTTGAACTGTGGTCGATTCATGGAAGTCCAGAGATATAACCATTATGCCATCTACTGGTCCCCAGTTACTTCTTTTTGAATGAAATGAAATAATTTTTAACTTTCAAGGAACTTGTTCATTTTAAGCAATTTGTCAAATTGACTGGCATAAAATTGTTTATAGTACCCCTTACTTTTCATTTACTGCTTCTAGTGTCTCTGATGATGATCCATTTTTGTTCCAGCTATTGGTCATTTGTGTTATTATTTTTTTACTGGTTTTGCTAGTGTTTATTTTATTAATATTTTCAGAGCAATAATTTTTGACTTTGACTTTTTTTTATTGCTTTGTATCTTCTATTAATTTAGCTTCTTTAGATGGTATTCATATCATTAAAATATTTCATTCAATTTTTATTGAAGTATAACTCTAATTTTTTGTGCTTTATGTTTATTTTTAAAGACTTTTGGGAGCTGTTTTAGGTTCATGCTAAATTGAGAGGAAGGTACAGATATATTCAGTAGACTTCCCGTCCCCATACATACATAACTTCTCTCATTATCAACATCTCCTACCAGAGTGGTATACATTCTTTATAAATTTTTATTTATTTATTATTGCCAGAAGGTAGCAATTTTACCAGAAGAAGAGAGAAAACACCCTCCAGTGGGGCCAACTCATCCTGCAATACATTTTTATCAATTTCTCCATTCTGTTAGGTTTCTGGGCATAGACATATACATTCAATGTATTTCTCAAGCTGTCAGGGCCAGGACTTGAGCCACAGTTAGTTTATTCAGCTCATTTTACCATCTTTTAATTGGGTTAATCATTTTCTTCTGGGTAAGCTGCTTAAGTTCCCTGTGTATTCTAGGTATCAGTCCCTTATCTGAGGCACAGTAAACAAAAAATTCTCTCCCATTCTGAGGGTTGTCAATTCACATTAATTATGGTGTCCTTTGCTGTGCAGAAACTCCTTAATCTGATGTAGTCCCACCTGTCTATTCGGGGGATTATTGCTTGTGCTTTGGATCTTTGATCCACTTTGATTTTTGTTAATGGTGACAGGGTTTAGATTCATCTTTCTCCAGGTAGATAACCAGTTTTTCCAGCACCATTTACTAAAGAGTGTTTCTTTTTTTCACTGGAGTGATTGGTACCTTTGGTCAAAGATCAGCTGGCTGTATGTCTTTGAGGTTTATTTCTGGGATCTCTACTCTGTTCCATTGGTCCTCATGCCTATTTTTGTGCCAATACCATGCTGTATTGATGATCACAGTTTGTAATATATTTTGGGGATCAGGAAGTGAGACGCCATCTACTCCAGTCTTCTTGCACAGGTTGGCTTTAGTAAAACGGGATCTTTTATGGTTCCAGACACATTCTATGATTGTCTTTTCTATATCTGTGAAGAATGTCTCTTGTAATTTTATAGGGATTGCATTAAAGAAGTAAATTAATTTAGGTAGAATTGCCATTTTGATTATATTGATTCTGCCAATCCAGGAACATGAGATATCCTTTGACTTTTTAGTGTCCTTTTCAATTTTCTTTTTAAAGTTTTCATAGTTTTCCTTGTAGAAGTCTTCGATTTCCTTGGTTAGTTTTATTCCTAAGTATCTTATACTTCTTGTGGCTATGGTAAATGGAATTACACCCTTTGGTTCTGTCTCTGTCTGCTTGTTGTTTGTATATAGAAATGCTATTGATTTTTGTAAGTTAATTTTGTATACTGACACATTATGCACTTATTACTTTGAGAAGTTTTTTCATGGATACCACTGGGTCTTCTGTGTATACAATCATGTTATCTGCAAACAGAGATATTTTCAGCTCTTCTTTCTTTATTGGAATTCCTTTTATTTCCTTTTGTTTTCTGATTGCATTGGCTAGAAATTCCAGTACTATATTGAATAGGAGTGGAAAAAGTGGGCAGCCTTTCTTGTTCCCATTTTTAGTGGAAAATTTTTCAGCTTTTCCCCATTCAGAATAATGTTAGCTGTAGGTTTTTCATAAAATTGTTTTTATTATGCTGAGAAATGATCCTTCTATGCCAGTTTACTCAGAGTCTTGATCATAAAGGCAGGTTGTATTTTGTTGAATGCTTTTACTGCATCGATTAAAATGATCATATGGTTTTTATCTTTCTTTCTGTTAATATGGTGTATTACATTTATGGCTTTGCATATGTCAAACCACCTTTGTATCCCTGGAATAAAGCATACCTAGTTGTGATGAATAACCTTTTTTATATACTGTTGAATATGGTTAGCAAGTATTGTTGAGAATTTTTGCATGTATATTCATCAGAGAAATAGTTCTGTAGTTTTCCTCTTTTGTCGTATTCTTATCTGTTTTGGGAATTAGGGTAATGGAGGCTTCATAGAATAAATTTGGAAGGGTTCCTTCCTTTTGGATCTCTAGAAACAGCGTGAGTAGGATGGGGTTTACCTCTTCTTTAAAAGTTTTGTAAAATTTGTCAGTGAAGCTGGATTTTTCTTTGTTGAGAGGTTATTTATTACTGATTCAATCTCATTGCTTGTTATAGGTCTGTTCAGGCTTTCTCTGTTCTCCTGAATCAATCTTGGTAGATTATATATGTCCAGGAATTGGTCCATCTCATCCAGGATTTCTTCTTTGTTGGCATAGAGTCGCTCATAGTATCCTCTAGTGATGTTTTGTATTTCTGTTATGTCTGTTGTAATGTTTCCTGATTCGTTGTGAATTTGACTTATCTGGTTCCTTTCTTCTTCTTAATTAGTCTAGCAAATGGTGTGTCAGTCTTGTTTATCTTTTCAAAGAACCAGCTTTTGCTTTCATTTATTTTCTGTATAGTTGGCTTATTTTCTATTTTATTTATTTCTGCTTGAATCTTTATTATTTTTCTCTTGGCATTTTTTTGTTGTTCTTTTTCCAATTCCCTGAGGCATGATGTTAGGTTGTCCTGTTGTCTCCTTTCCATCTTTTTCTTGTGTGCACTAATTCCTATGAGCTTCCCTCTTATGACTACTTTTGCAGTATCCCATAGATTATGGAAACTTGTGTATTCATTATCATTAGCTTCCATGAATCTTGATTTCCATCTTAATCTTTGCAGTGGTCATGGAGTCATTCAGAAGTAGGTTATTTAGTTTCCATGTATTTGTATATTTTCGAGGGCTTTTTCTGAGATTAATATCGAGTTTAATTCCATCATGTTCAGAGAAGATGCTAGATATAGTTTCTATGTCTTTAAATCTGTAAAGGCTGGTTTTGTGCCCTATAATGTGATCAGTCTTTGAGAGGTACCATGTGGGGCTTAGAAAAATAATATATTTTGGGAACCAGCAGTTAGCGTAATGGCTATGTCGCTGGACTCCCACATAGTCAACTGCGGTTCGTGTCCCGTGGGAGGCCCCGCCCTATAGCAAAAAACTTCCCAAAAAAAAAAAAAAAAAAGAAAGAAAAATAATATATTTTGTATTTTTTTCTTTTGGTGGAAAGTTCTATAGATGTCTATCAAGTCCATCTGTTTTATGGTATCATTTAGGTCCTGAATCTCTTTGCTTATTTTTTGTTTCATTGACCTGTCTAATGGAGATAATGGGATGTTGAGATTTCTAACAATTATAGCATTACGTCTATGTCTCCTTTTAGATCTAGCAGTCTTTTCTTTACCTATTTGGGTGCTCCTGATTTCAGTGCATAGATATTTATAACCATTATATCTTCTTGGTGAATTAGCCTTTTTACTACTATATAATGCCCTTCCTTGTCTTTTCTTATGGTATTTTTTTTTTCCAGTCTGAAAACAGCCACTGTTTATTTACTGACCAGATTACAAAAACAATCATGGTGGATACCTTAGTTCATCCTTTTAATAAGTCTGTTGATCTGGTCTTCCCTGTTGCCAGCATCTCCACCTTCTACAAAATGGGTGGTCTTTTACTTCATTCCACCCCATGGAGAAGATAATTTGAAGGGACAAAGGAAGTTATTTGCTTCTTTAAAGCGTTTTCCAACAGTATAGATTTCATGAATCAGATCCTCCATGCATATGATGCCGAATTTACCAAGAGATCATGCAATCAAAGAGTTATCTGTGAAAGCAATTTGCTTTTTATTGATTTTGCCATAACCACATTTGTAGATCAGCTCATTTGCTGACTTCAGGTTTGGGTACCCCCATGCAATATGTGGTTCCACAATTCTCAGCATGTTAATTGAGGCCTTGTTGAGTTTAACAAAGGTGCCATTGAAGATCTGGCGAAGACGAAGAAGCTGCAACACCTTTCAAACCTTTGGGCTCACTCCATTGATACCTCTGATCCTGATGACAAATGCCAATTTGGGTTCTGCAGGTACATAGAAGTTGCCAGCTTTTCTTGCCATCCTGGCCATGCGAATCTCAGTTCTGTACATCTGTCTATATTCCTTATGATAGTGCTTAGCTTTTTCATAGATAAGCTTCCTCCTTGCCTTTCGAAGCATCTTTTGAGCAAACTTCTTTCTCAGGC
>NW_006159659.1:4845973-4846367 GCF_000334495.1 Tupaia belangeri chinensis | reverse complement strand
ATAGTTTCTATGCCTCTGAATCTGTAGAGGCTTGCTTTGTGTCCTATGATGTGGTCAATCTTTGAGAAAGTTCCATGTCGGGGTGAGAAAAAACTATATCTTGTGGTTTTTGGGTGGAAAGTTCTATAGATGTATGTTAAGTCCAATTGATTTATGGTATCATTTAGATCCTTTATCTCTTTACCTATTTTTTGTCTAGATGATCTGTCCAGAGGGGATAATGCGGTGTTGAGATCTCCAACAATTAGTGTGTTGCAGTCTATCTACCCCTTCCAATCTAACAGTCTTTCCTTCACATATTTGGGTGCTCCTGTGTTAGGTGCATAGATATTAATAAGTGTTATATCTTCTTGATCTATAGAGCCTTTTACTATGATATAGTACCCTTCTTTAT
>NW_006159659.1:4832754-4845778 GCF_000334495.1 Tupaia belangeri chinensis | reverse complement strand
TTTTATCCATTCAGCCAGTCTGTGTCTCTTGATTGGAGAATTTAAACCATTAACATTTAATGTTATTGTCGATGTTACAGGATCTTTTCCGACATTTTAGTTGGCCATTGTCTTAGTTGCCTGTTATTTCTTTGTTTCTGGCTGTTGATTCTTTATTTTTCCTGGAACAGTACTTTCTTCAGGGTTTCTTGAAGAGCTGGTCCGGTGTTGGCAAATTCTTTCAGGTTTTGTTTGTCTGAGAAGATTTTAATCTTTTTTTTCCCATATGAAGGATAATCTTGTAGGATATATAGTCTTGGTTGAAATTGTTTCTATCTTAACACTTTGAATGTGTCTTCCCATTCTTTCCTTGCTTGCATTGTTTCTGATGAGAGGTCTAGTGTTAGCCTAATGACATGACCTTGTATGTTACTTCTCATTTCTCTCTTGCCAGTTTTCGTATCATGTCTTTATCTGTGGTGTTAGACAGCCTGGCTAAGATGTGCCTTGGGGAAGATCTTCTGGGATTGATTCTCTTTGGGATCCTTTGTATTTCTTGGGTCTGGATGGTTGAGTGCCTCTCTAGACTTGGGAAATTTTCTTCCAGGATTTCATGGAATAGATTTTCTGTTCTGCTGTTAGTTCCTTCACCTTCTGGGATGCCAATTATTCTGATGTTTGGGCGTCTAATAGAGTCTAGTATTTCTCGTATATTATCCTCGTGTTTTTTAGTTATTTTCTCAATCTTTTTTGTGTTATTTTCTAGATCAGAGGTTTTATCTTCTACATCAGAGATTCGATCTTCAACATGGTCTAATCGGCTCTTAATACTTTACAGAGAGTTTTTGATTTCCTGTATTATAGACTTTATCTCTAATAGTTCCACCTGATTCTTTCTCAGTGTATCCATTTCTTCTTTCATATCCTGGAAGGACTTCCTAATTTCCTGCAGTTCATTGTCTCTTTTCTGTTCCAATTCACAGAATTTGATCACCAAGAATGTTCGAAATTCTGTGTCTGTCATTTTGGTAATGTCCTCCATATTTATGAGACATGGAGGGGCGTTTTCCTTTGTTGGAGACATATTCCCTTGTTTATTCAGAACTGAGTCTCTTTTTCTACTTTTAGCCATTGGAAGGTGTATTCCCTTTTGAAAACCTCTTGGGGGAACATTTCTCCCACTGGGAGTAAGAATGTTTCCTTTTGGCTGGGAATAGATGTTTGCTGAAGTCTCTCTTCTGTTGTTCTTACCAATGTGCTCTCAAGAGGGGAACTCTACTGAGGTGTCTAAAAAGCAGTATCTCCGTTCTCACAGGTGGATCAGTATGAGGGAGGATCCCAGAGACACTTACCTTACTAGGGAATTTCAGATATCTGATTCTAGACCTGTCTAGTACTTCTGGCAGGGAAAAAATGAGGAGAGGATAATATGAAATGAAATGAAAGAGAACAGAGAAAAATAAAGAAAAAGTCACCAGAGGCCTGTAGGTGGACCTTGTGCCTGCTAGCAGGAAAGGAGAGTCTGTGGAAAGAGACAGAGCTAGGAATTGACAAGAGAATAGAGGGGCTTCAAGAAAAAAAGCTGCTGCAGGAAAATTCTCTCTACCTACCTAGGGGGTGGAGTCTTGGGCTGGGGAGTCTGGAAGTGGGGTGGGGGTCAGAGGTGACCCTCCCTCAATATCCCTTACTGGCCAGAGGCCTGTAGGTCGACCTTGCACCTGCTGGCAGGAAAGGAGAGTCTAGGAGGTGGAGTCTTGGGCTGGGGAGTCTGGAAGTGGGGTGGAGGTCAGAGGTGACCCTCCCTCAATATCCTTTGCTGGCCAGAGGCCTGTAGGTGGATCTCTTGCTTGCATTGTTTCTGATGAGAGGTCCGATGTTAGTCTGATGGGATAGCCTTTGTAAGTGATTTGATGTTTCTTTCTTGCTGATCTTAATATCTTGTCTTTGTCTGTCATTTTCGTTAATCTAGCTATAATGTGGCATGGAGAGGATCTTCTTAGATTAATTCTACTTGGGGTTCTTTGTATTTCTTGGGTCTGGATGTTTGAGTGCCTCTCTAGACTTGGAAAGTTTTCTTCCAGGATTTTGTGGAATATATTATAAATACCCTGATTAGTTTCTTCATCTTCTGGGATACCAATTATTCATATATTTGGGTGTTTCATGTTATCTAGTATTTCTCATGTATTATCCTCAGTTTTCTTAGCTGTCTTCGTAGTATTTTTGTTAGTTTTTTCTAGGTGATTGGTTTTTGTCCTCTACTTCTGAAATTCAATCTTCTACATGGTCTAGCCTGCTTTTGATACTTTCAAGGGACGTTTTAATTTCCTGTATTATAGCCTTCATGTCTAACAGTTCTGTTTAGTTCTTTTTAATGGTGTCTAATTCTTCTTTCATATTGTGGAAAGACTTCTTAATCCCTTGGAGCACAATGTCTCTTTTCTCTTGCATCTCATAGAATTTTGTTACCATAAATATTCTAAATTCTTTTTCTAACACTTCAGTAATATGCTCTAAATTTTCCCTACTTGGAGACAGGTTACATTGTTCCCTTGGTGGAAAAGTACTACTTGATTCTCTCATCCTTGATGCTCTTCTGCGATTTTTAGTCATTTGGTAATGTATTTAATTCTGGTCAATTTGTTGGAGAGGGATTGTATGACTGTGACCTCATGTATTTCTCCCACTGTGAAGTAATTTGATGCTATTTCCTCTCTTTTACTAATGTCTCAAATATGGGAATCAAAGGAGGAGTTTTACAATTGGATTTGTAAAGGGGAGTTTAACTATTTTGCGACCACTACAGTGATGTGAAAATAATTTTCTAAAACTCCCAATGCTCAGATGGTTAGCTACTATGCACCTAATCATCTCTAGACAGAGGGTAAGGGCTGAGAAGTAAAACAGAAAGGTAAGGTAAAGATAAAGAAAACAGGAAATAGAAATAGGGAGAGAGGGTAAAGAAAAAAGAATGAAATTACTGGAAGAAAAAGGGAGAAAAAGAAAAAAAAATCACTTCACAAAAAATAAAATTGGGATGAAAATAGAAAACTGCGTCGTGAGAAGCCCCAAAACAGGCAAAGGTGGAGATGCCTAGCAGCTTTCTGACCTGGCTGGTGCTGGGTCTGGGACGGGGGACACTAGACAGGGGGCACACTTCACAGCCATGAAGTTGAACTCTGAGGCCAAAAACAGGCAAAGCTGGAGGAGATGCCTAGCAGGTTTCTGCCCTAGGTGAGAAAAAAGACAGAGATTAACAAGAGAAAGAGCCAAAGGAGGGCAGAGAACTGTTTTTCTTTATATTTATTTATTTATTTATTTATTTATTTTCATTTTATTTTCTTCCTTACATTCAATCACATTATTATTTGTCTTACAAAATGGATATTTCAACAGGTGAACATTTCTCCCTAGTACTGTTGATAAAACTACGAAATATCTTCAACAGATAATACCACACCTCTTTGTGCCATTAATGCTTTGCTTCCCTGTTTTTTTTTCTCTTTCACACACACTATATCTGGTATTTACCTCTATATACTGCGTTTCTATATCCTTTAGACAATTAGTTTCAGTCATAGAGTGCAGACACTCGGTATATATTAGAGAGCTGTTTTTCAAAAAGAGAAAAGAAAAGTTAGAATGGGCAAAGGAGAGCAAGAGGGAGCAAAGCAGCTATCCTTTCTGGCTGGTGCTGGTTCTGGGATGGGGGACATTAGCTGTGGGAGACTTCACAGCTGTGAAGTTGAACCCTGAGGCCAAAAACAGGCAAAGGTGGAGCTTTCTGCCCTGGCTGGTGCTGGGTCTGGGCAAAAAATGTTACAGATTTTTATACACTGATTTTATATCCTGACACTTTACTGTATTCATTTATCACTTCTAGGATTTGTGTGTGTGTCCTTTGGATTTTCTATGTATAGAATCATATTTTCTGCAAATAGAGATCACTTCTTTTCCTATTTGGATGCCTTTTATTAAAAAGAAATGGAGAAATTGGGCAGGTTTGTCTTGTTTCAGTTTTTCAGTATGATGTTACCTGTTGGTTCATCATAGATGGTTTGTATTGTCTCGAGGAATGTTCCTTCTATGCCAGTTTTGCTAAGAGTTCTAATAATCAATGGATGTTGTATTTTATTGAATGCTTTTTCTGCATCGATTGATATAATCAGATGGTATTTATCTTTCCTTTTGCTAATGTGATATATTACATTTATTGTTTCGTGTATGCTGAACCATCCTTGCATCCCTGGAATGAAGCCTACCTAGTCATGATGTGTAGTGTTTTTAATGTGTTGTTGAATACAATTTGCCAGAATGTTGTTGAGAATTTTTGCATTTGTATTCATCAGGGATATTGGCCTGAAGTGTTTGTGTGTGTGTGTGTGTGTGTGTGTGTGTGTGTGTGTGTGTGTTATGTCCTTGTCTGGTTTTGGGATTGGGATGATGGAGGAGTCATAGAATGAATTTGGGAAGGTTCCTTCAATTTGGATTTCTTTTAAGAGGTTCATGCTTTAGGGCTCATGTACTCACTAGAGGGAGAAAGACAGAGACAGTGAGAGGGAAAGTGAAAAACCCCTCCCCAGTAAGATAGCCATGCTGTAGTTCTTTGCTCCTCTACTCTTGTCCCAGGATCTCAGACACACATGCACATGCATCTGGTGTGTGTTTCAAGCCACTTGGTCTGTTACTCAAACCACAGTCATCATGTGAGAGTCCAGGCATGTAATTTAATCTCATATTTCAAGACATTTCTTCAGTAAGGTAGAACCTAGGCGTTTCACAAAGTTTAACTACCTGGGTACCACCATTCTTGTCACTATCAACTAGTTTTGTGACAGTGGCAAAAAATCTTCCCCTTCTTTTTCTTTTCAATCTTGGATTTAGTGGCTGAGTATTTCCTCTTGTACAATGCCTTTCTGGAATGCATGGCAGATTGGGAGGATGTTCTGATTCCTCTAAGACTGGTTTTCAGCTGCAATGGGTTTTCCCCTTCTTGGGCTTTGTAGCCTGGGTTCATCTTTTTTTTTTTTTTTTGAGAGATACTTTTGCTATAGGGCACATACGTGTGCCAGACAGATGGTGAGACAGAAAAGCGAGAAATCATCCACCAGGGGGCATGGCCATGCCACAATCCCTTCTCCATTCTCTTCTTGAGACCTTAGGTCTGCATGCATACATTTCCTACATAAGTTTCAAGTTGCTGGGTCTGGGACTTGAACTGCGGTTAACTATGTGGGAGTTCAGTGATGTAACCACTATGCCGTCTGCTGATCCTGGGGACACAATTTTTAATCTTGGCATCGGTATTAGCTTTCTTGGCCTCAGGTTTCTTCCCTAGTGGTTGACTTCTCAGCTTTTCACGTACCATCTTGTATAATGGGAAAGAGGACATTTCAAGTTTTAATGAACTCTATACCAGTTATTTCTTTCATGGATTGTACCTTTGGTGCTGTATCAAAAAAGTAATTCCCAGGTCCATTCTCTGTGATGGAGTTGGTAGTGTGCCAGAATATAACGCCGGAAGCCACACGGTCAACTGAGGCTCAGATCCCAGACCTGATCAACTTGAAACTCACCAGGTGTGTATGTTCATGTCCAGGATCCCGAGGAACTTGAGGCCTGGGGCAAAGGGGTCATGGTATGACCAGACCATTTTGGGGGTTACTTTTTTCTTTTTCTCACATGTGTTCACACTATTGCGAATAAGGAACTAATAAAAACTTAAAAAAAATAAATAAAAACCTTAAAAATTAAAAGAAAGAAAGAAAAGGTAATAACCAAGCTCAAGTTTGTGTAAATGTTTTTCTGTGTTATCTTCTGGGAGTTTTATAGTTTTGCTTTTAATTTCTTACTATTAAGTATGATGTCAGCTATCCATTTATGTAAATATTCTTTTTTTTTTTTAAACCAGAACATTTATTACCTGACTAATCATTATAATTGTTAAGATAAACTGAATGTTGCAACAGCTGCCCTCTTTGGTTTGGGTGTTATTCCTTCACAGAATTCATGCCTGAATCTATGGCATACAGTTTTTAAGTGTCTTATTTGACCAGTCCCAGTGGTATTTAGTCTTTTAGTTTTGGCACTCCAGTTATACTTTCTCTTGTACTTTGCAAGGTAGCCATATTTTGCCATAGGTCGTCTTCTGAAGGTGGTAGGCCTTAGAACCACAGCAGTGATACAGCGTGTGCGTCTTATTGTAGTGCTTCCCAAACAATGATGTTCCCTTTGTGATCTTGCTTCTATGGCTGAGACCAAAGAGCCTGTGTGTATTTTCTAGATTAAGTCAAAAAAGTTTGTATTTTAAAAAAAATTTCGTTTTAGAGAGATTTTTGCTATAGGGTGCATGTGCTCACCGGAGAGACAGAAAGTGTGAAAACATCCTACAGGAGGGATGTCCTTGCCACAGCCCCTTCTCTTCCATTTTCCTTTTGGGATTTTGGGTATGCATGCACATGTGCCCTGTGTGAGATTTAAGCCAGTGGGTTTGGGACTCAAATGTGGTTGACTATATAGAAGTTTGGTGACGTAAACATATGCCATCTGCTGGTGCTGAAATTCTCTGTCCTTAGTTTACTGAGAATTTTATTATGAATGAGTGTTGAATTTTGTTAAATGCTTGTTTTCATTTATTGGTATAAATGTGATTTTTTTCCTTTAAAAATACTTATTTATTACTATTTTAAGTTTGCTACAAGGCATGTGTGCTCAACGGAAAGAGAGAGAGGAAGTGAGGGAGGGAGGGAGGAAGGGAGAGGGAGGGAGGGAGGGGAGAGGGGAGAGGAGAGGGGAGAGAGAAAGAAAGAGTAAGAGAGAAAGCAAGCCATTAGGTCTGGGACTCAAACCACAATTGGCCAGGTGGGAGCCCAGCACCCTAATCACTCTGCCACTTATTGACTCCGTGACCTTTTTTCTTAAACCTGCTTACGTGATTGATTGCATTAATTGATTTTTAGATGTTGAATTAACTTCGCATCCTTGGGATATCTCATCTGGTTGTGTATATTTCTTTTTATACATCATTGGATTTAGTTTGCTGACACTTTGTTGAGGATTTTTGCATCTATGTTCATGATATTAGACTGGTGGTTTTCTTTTCTTGTAATGGCTTTGTGTTGTTTTGATATCTGGGTGATTATTGCCTCATAGAATTAGGGATATATTCTCTCCACTTCTATTCTCTGACAGAGAACTCGTGTAATATTTTCCTTAAATGTGTGGTAGAATTTTCCAGTGAACTAATCTAGGTTGGTTGCTTTCATTTTGAAAGGTTATTGATTGTTGATTATTGATTCAATTTCTTTAAAAGATGTAGACCTATTTTTATTGTCCTTTACTTCTTGTGTACATTTCGGCAGATTGTCCCTTTTAAAAGAATCAGTCCATTTCCTCTGATCAGTGATTCCCTAACCTTCCTGGCAGCAGGGACTGACCTTGTGTAAGACAATCCCTCAATGGATCAGAGTGGGAGGTCGGTCCTGGGATAACTCAAATGCACCACATCCACTGTGCACCCTATTTCCACCACTGCTGCATTGCAATATATTGGATTGTTGAAAAAGCCATGAAATATTTTTTCTATGTAACAAAAAATGCCACGACTTTTCTCTCAACCCAATACAGTGAAACAGTCGCACAATAATAGGGTTCATGTTCCCATGGGAATCCAGTATGCTGCTGATTGACAGGAGGCAGAGCCCAGGCAGCAGTGTGAGCAGTGAGGAACAGCTGCAAACGCAGACAGAGCCTTACTTACCAACCCACTGCTCATCCGATGTGCATGATCCTGGTCCCCAACAGGCCATGGGCCAGCACTTGTTATCAAATTAGTAGGCATACACATTTATTTTTAAATAAACATATGAATAGAAATATTTCCTTTTTTATTTTTGATATTGATAATGTATGTCCTTTTTTTAGCTTTAATAAATCAAAATCAAAACATGTTAAGAGAACTTTGATGAAGACTTAAAGCCAGGAAACAGATTAGGATTCTGTTTGAATAGTAGGTACATGGACCTGTCCATAGCTCAAGAGAAGACAAAACTCCTTAACTCTGGAAAACAGAGCATAAAAGAAGATCAGTAATATTTTAGTTAAAAGTCATAAAATTCTATTTTATCCATTCAGACTCATATACTTAATCTATCTTCTGTGTGGTCTGATCTTCCCATTTAAATTCTGGAAGATAACGTTTAACTCTGGAATTGTCCCTATCATCAAGCTGGCCATTTTCTTAGTTGTTTTTGAACTCTTATTTCTGTGGGTCTGACTTAAGTTTTCCTGAGATAGCACTCCCTTCAGAACTTCTTGGAGAACTGTGTGATATTTGTCAATTCTTTCAGCTTTTGTTTATCTGAGAATATTCTTGTCTGCAGGAAGAACTGCAGAATCTGTCAGATGACTAGAAACCATCACAGAGGCACAAGAAATATGGGAAAACAAGGATACACCTTTTCATCAACAGAACAGAACAGTTCTTCTTTAACCATAGACAGCACAAAAGAATTTATAGGAATGTCAGGAAAAGAATTCAGAATATTCATGGTGACAGAGATGAGGAAGTCTTTCCAGGACTTGGAGGAGGAGATAGATACCATAAAAGAGATTCAGTCAGAACTTATAGAGATGAAGACAGTAATGCAAGAAATCAAGATCTCCCTTGAGAGTATTAAGAGTGGACAGGACCATGCAGAAAAAAGAATCTCTGAACTGGAAGACAAAACCTTTGACTTAGGTAAAATGACCAAATATAATGAAAAAAATAATTAAAAAGAGGGCAACATACAGAAAACACTAGACAATATAAAATGCCTAAATATCCAAACAATAGGTATTCCAGAAGGTGAAGAATCAGACAAGGGTAGAGAAGATCTATTCCATGAAATACTTGCAGAAAAGTTCCCAAACCTGGAGACATATTCAATCATCCAGTCAAGGTATACAAAGAACCCCAAATAGAATCACATAAGAAGATCCTTTCCAAAGCACATCAGTGCTTTAGCCAGAATGGTACAAGTCACAGACATAGACAAAATTTTAAAAATGTCAAGAGAGAAATGTCAGGTAACTTACAATAGTGATCTTATTAGACTAAACAGACTGCTCAATGGAAACAATGTAGGCAAGAAAAGAATGGGAAGACATATTTAAAATACTGAAAGAAAAACAATTTCAACCAAAAATACTTATACTGGCAAGATTATCCTTCAAATGTGAAGAACAAATAAAATCATTCTCAGAGAAACAAATCTGAAAGAATTCACCAGTACTAGACCAGCTCTTCAGAAGTACTAAAGGGGTCTAGCACGTGGTGTAGTGGTTGTGGTGCTGGACTCCCACATGTCTAACCACTGTTCGAATCCTGGACCATCAGGTAGCTTGAAACTCATGCTGATTGCGTGCATGCATGCATGTGTGCCCCAAATCCCAAAAGGAGAATGGAGAAGGGATGTGGTGTGGCCATCTCTCCAGGGAAGTAATTTCTTGCTTTCTATCTTTCAGTCTCTGGTGAGCACATATTCCCTATAGCAAAAATTTCTACAAAAACAAACAGAAAAACCCAAGTACTGAAGGGATACTCTATCAGGAAAACAAAAGAGAGACAGAAATAAGAGAAAAAAATAGCCAAGAAAATGGCTAACAAAATGGCAGGGATAAATCTGTAACTATCTATAAGAACATTTACTGTTAAAGTAATTTAATCCATCAAAATTATACACAAATAGATACACTTGAGAATTAACAGGCCACATAAAAAAATCCAATCAAAAGATGCAGGCTGGCTGAATGGATTTAAAAAAAAAATCCAGAAACCCTCTATTTGCCGTCTACAAGAATGCACCTCATGGATAAAAACATATGTACACTTAAAGTGTAGGGCTGGAAAAAGATACTCCATGCAAATGTAAGTCAAATAAAGCCTGGAGTTATGATACTGATTTCAAAGTAGACTTTAAGAAAAAAGGTGTAAGAAGAGATGAAGTAAATGATATAGTACTAAGAGGACTAATTCACCAAGGAGATAAATATCTATGCACCCAACTGAGAAGCATCCAAATACATGAAGAAAAGACTTGCTAAATCTAAAAGGAGCGATAGATTGCAACACACTAATCATTGGGGATCTCAATATCCCACAATCACCTTTGGACAGATCATCTAGAAAAAAATAAGCAAAAAGGTACAGGATCTAAATGACACCATAAAAGAAATGTACTTGACAGACCTCTATAGACTCTTTCACCCCAAAATGACAGAATAAATATTTTTTCACCCCTTTGTGGATCCTTTTTCGAAGACTGATCACATGATAGGACACAAAACAAGCCTTTACAAGTTCAAAGGCATAGAAAACTATCTCTAGCATCTTCTCTGATCATGATGGAATTAAACTTGATAGTAACTTCAGAAAGAACGCTTGAAAATACACAAACATATGGAAGCTTAACAACCTACTCCTGAATGACTTCACAACCACTTAAATAATTAAGACTGAAATAAAAAGATTAATTGAAACTAATGATAATGAGTACACAAGTTTCTATAACCTATGGGACACAGCAAAGATAGTCATAAGAGGGAAGTTCATAACAGCGAGTACACTTAAGAAAAAGAAAGGTGGCAAATAGACAATCTAACAACACACCTCAGGGAGCTGGAAAAACAACAATAAAATGCAAAAAATGCCAGGAGAAAAATAATGGAGATTTGAGCAGAAATAAATGAAATAAAGAATAAACTATAGAGAAAATAAATGAAACTAAAAGCTAATTTTTGAGAAGATAAAAATTATTTATACATTGTAAGCTATACTAATTAATAAGAAAGGAACCAGATAAATCACATTTGCAGTGAAACAGGCAATATTACAACAGGCGTAGCAGAAAAACAAAAGATGATTAGAGAATACTATGGGTGACTATATGCCAACGAAGAAGAAACCCTTGATAAGATGAACAAATTCCTGGACACATGTGATCTACCAACACCGAATCAGGAAATCATAGAAATCCTGCATAGACCAGTAATAAGTAGTGAAATTGAATCAATAAATAACCTCCCAACAAAGAAAAGCCCAGGTCCCAATGGTTTCTCGTCTGAAATCTACAAAACTTTTTTTTTTTTGGAGTTTTTTGCTATAGGGTGTGTGTGCTTGCCAGACAGAGAGATAGAAAGTGAGAAATCACCCCCTGGGGAGGTGGCCACACCGCAGTCCCTTCTCCTCCATTCTCCTCTTGGGATTTTGGGCACACACGCACAGGCTCCCAGTGTGAGTTTAAGCCACTGGGTCTGGGACTCGAACCGCAGTCTACCGACTACGTGGGAGTCCAGCGACATAGTCATTACGCTAATTGCTGGTCCCTGAAATCTACAAAACTTTTAAAGAAGAGCTAACCCTAATTCCACTCAAACTATTTTGAAAGATCCAAAAAGAAGATACCCTCCCAAATTAATTTTATGGGGCCTCCATCACCCTCCTTCCCAGGAGAGACAAGGACATAACAAAAAAAGATAACTACAGATTAATATCTCTGATGAATATCATTGCAAAAATTCTCAGCAAGGTACTAGCAAATCGTGTCCAACAACATGTGAGAATGATTGTACATCACAACCTGGTAGGCATTATTCTAGGGATTCAAGCAAGGATGGCTCAATATACTCAAAACCATAAATGCAATACACCATATTAACAGAAAGAAGGAGAAAAAATGTAAATTGATTAAAAAAATCGTATCAGTACAGAAAAAGCATGGGATAAATTACAATATCCTTTCATGATTAAGGCTTTCAGCAAAATTGGCATAGAAAGGACATTTCTCAACACAATAAAAGTCATACATGAGAAAACCATAGTTAACATTATACTGAATGGGAAAAAGCTGAAAACTTTTACACTAAAAACTGGAACAAGACTAGGTTACCTACTTTCTCTACTCTTTTTCAGTATATTGCTGGAAGTCCTAGCCAATGCAGTCAGAGAAGAGAATTAAATAAAAAAGCATTCACATAGTTTTTGGAAAGAAGTGAAATTATCTCTATTCGCAGATGACACAATTACATACATAGAAAAAAAATTTTTATCACAAAGTTTCCTTTTGACATTTATATTTAAAAAATGCAGCCACCACCTAAGAGCTGTACAGAACAGGTGACATATTTGCCATTCCTATTCTGGTTACCAGCGAGTTTGATATCCATTCCAGGAGAGTTGGTCCTACTTAATTTACATTACGTAAGTTCAGACAATACTTTACTTCCTACTGATTTAGTCTCTTTTTATTATTTTGGTAATCTCTTCCAGAGATAACTACTTCCACAGAAGGGATGAAAGGCTCTACTTCAGCTGTTGGCATGACTATAAACATGGTTTTTCCCTTTACTACAGCTCAGAATTAAAACTTTTCTTTCTTTCTTTCTTTTTTTTTTTTAATATTTCAGGTCCAGAAGAGGTTTTCACTGTAGAAGTTATTTGAAAAGTCTTAGGCTTTCTAGTAGTGGTTTATAACCAGGCTCTAGCTTCTTCAGGAACGTTACATGATGGATTTAGTTTAAAGATATTACACCAACAAGCATGCTCTCAAATGAGTTTAAATGCATTTTATTTTTAGACAACCTACATGACATGCTTTTTTCCTTAAGAAGAATGCCTCCGTTTCAAATAAATCACAGTAAAAATAAATGAAGAGTTCAACATGGCATCAGTCCCATTTGTCTTTAGTTCTGGTGTTTTGTGGATTACAAGCAGCAGTCACTTATGATTACAGGTGATAGATTCTAAGTAGTTACCAAATTTGTTAACATGTTTCCATTTCTTTTTTTAACTTTTATTTAAATTTCTTTTATGCATTCAATCACATATGTCACTTAGCTTGTAAAGCGAATATTCCAACATGAATACATTTCTTTCCAGTTCAGTTGAGAATATTATATACGTTATCTTCAACAGATAATACCCCATTTCTTTGTCCCATAAATGCCATTTTTCCATTTCTAAACCATCCTTAAGTGGAGTCACACCATCCTCATGGTAGTTCAG
>NW_006159659.1:4823935-4832735 GCF_000334495.1 Tupaia belangeri chinensis | reverse complement strand
TTCAGCAGGGCAGCCAGGCCACTTGGATTCATATTTTCACCAATAAAGAACTGATAGTTTATGAAATGAGCAAGAATATGCTTGATTTGTTCTGAATCCCCTGTCATAAAAGGTTTTACTTTTTCTGGTCTCTGTTCTTCAAGTTTGTCTTTGATTGATTTCATGTAATCTTTGATGTACTTCTTGTAGGTTTCTTTAGTGAAGCTAGTTTACTACAAGTGATGGTTCATGACACTGTCGACACCAGTGACTATTGTGCTTTCGGTACCTTCACACTCAGGGCCTTCAGCAGAGGCATTTCCACCAATGAGCAAGTTGTCAATGTTACCCTCTGTCCTACTGATCATCTTCCCTTCTACCTCTAGGCACAGCCCATCTGCGATCTCCTGGATCTTGTAAATGTCGAAGAACATATCATGGCTGATGAGATCCAGGTAGATAATCACGATGTCTGCTGGAGGGAGATGACAGTGACACTAGCTGAGTAGGAACCTGGAGCTTGGTGCAAGCACTGTGCAGCCAGAGCAGCACTGGGTGGGGGAGAAGTAGGCGGAAAAGCTATGCATAGAAAATCTAAAAGAATTTACCAAAAAACCTCCCTGAAGTGATAAATGATATAGTAAAAAGGTAGGATACAAAATCAACATAGAAAAATGTATAGAATTTTATAGATGAACAAGGAGCAGACAAAGGTAGAAATGAAAATGAAAGTAATCCCATTTACAATAGCCATAAAAAGTATAAAATACTTAGGAATAAACATAACCAAAGAAGTCAAAGATCTCTACAAGGAAAACTATGAAAAACCAAAGAAAGAAATTGAAAATGAGACAAAAAAAGTGGAATGACCAAATTCCTGGATTAGAGGAATTAATATAATCAAAATGTCAATCTTGCCCAAATTAAGCTACAGATTTAATACAATCCCAATCAAATTACCAGAGATATTCTTCACAGATTTAGAAAAAGCTCTGTGTTGCCAAAGCAATTCTGCTCAAGAATGGAGTAAAAAGTAGCTTACTGCCTGACCCTAGACTATATGACAAAGTTGTGATAATCAAAACAGCATGGTATTGGCACAAAAACAGGCATGTGGATCAATGGAACAGTATAGATACCTCAGACATAGACCCCCAAACATAGAGCCAACTGATTTTGATAAAGGGCACCACTAAATCCAGAGATGCAGAGGAGGAAAGAAAATTTCTTTATCACATGGTGCTGGAAAAACTATTTACCAGCAGAAAGATGAAACTGGACCCCTTTTTCTCACCATTAACAAAAATCAACTCAAAATGGATCAGAGATCTAAACCCAAGGCCTCAAACTATAAAACTACTGGTGGATAACAAAGGAAAACTCTTGAAGACATTGAAGTAGGCAAAGACTTCTTAAGAGCTCCAAAGCATAGGCAGTAATCCCAAAACGTGGACAAGTCAGAGTACATTAGGTTAAAAAGCTGTCAGGACCAGCAGTTGGCGTAATGGCTATGTCGTTGGACTCCCATGTAGTCGACTGCAGTTCGAGTCCCAGAACCTGGGGGCTTAAACTCATGCCAGGCACATGTGCGTGCGTGCCCAAGATCATGGGAGGAGAGTGGAGGAGAAGGGATTGCGGCATGGCCATTCCCCCCGGGAGTGGGGGGTTATTTCTTACTTCTGTGTCTCTGTCTCTCTCTCTCTCTTTCTGGTGAGCACACACGCCCTATAGCAAAAAAAAAAAAAAAAAAAAAAAAAAAAAAGCTCCTGTCAGCAAATGAAACAATAATTAGAGTAAATTGGCATCCCTCTGAATGAAAGAATATATTTGCAAACTGTGCCTCATATAGGGGACTGATATCCAGAATACACAGGGAACTCAAGCAACTTACCTGAAAAAAAAAATCCACCCAGTTAAAAGATGGGCAAATGAGCTGAAAAATTAGTTCTCTAAGGAAGATCTACAAATAGCCAAAAAGCATATGAAAAAATACTCAATATTCCTTATCAGAGCAATACAAATCAAAACTGCAATGTGATACCACCAACTCCAGTCAGAATGGCTAAGATTAAAAAAATAAAAAATGTTAAGTGTTAGCAAGACTGTGGCAAAAGGGAACTCTCCTACACTGTTGGTTGGAATGTAAATTAGCACAACCACTGTGGAGAACAATATGGAGATTTCTTAAAGACCTACAAATAGAACTACCATGTGATCCAGCAGTTCCACTCCTGGGTATTTACCCAAATGATAGGAGTACACTCAGAAAAGTATTTGCACATCCATGTTTATTGCAGCATTCACAATTGCTAAGATGTGGAGCCAATCAAAATGTCGATAAATAGATGTATAGTTTGAAAAAGTGTGGCCTATCTACTTTGAAATGCTACTCTGCCGTATAAAGCAATGACACCCTTGCATTTGATAAAAAGTGGATGAATATGGAAGATTTACTGCTAAGTAATACAGGCCAGACTATGAAAGATAGACATTGTATGACCCCACTCAATATATAACAAATGTCCACACACTGTAGCAGAAACTGAAAGATTGGAAGTTATAAAAGAATGGAGGCTCTTTTTTTGCTGCGTCTACTGGGAGGACCATTCTCAGCAACCAGACGGTCGACATTCCCAAGAACGTTGACATCACCCTGAAGGGATGCACCGTTATTGTGAAGGGCCCCCGAGGAACCCTGTGGAGGGACTTCAACCACGTCAACATCGAGCTCAGCCTCGTTGGGACGAAGAGGCTGCACGTTGACAAATGGTGGGGAAACAGAAAGGGGCTGGCTACTGTTTGCACTATCTGTAGTCACATCCAGAACATGATCAAGGGCTTCTACTACAAGTTGAAGTCTGTGTACGCTCCATTTCCCCATCAACGTTATTCAGGAGTATGGGTCTCTTGTTGAAATCCGAAATTTCTTGGGTGAAAAAATACATCTGGAGGTTTCGGATGAGACCAGGTGTTGCTTGTTCAGTATCTCAAGCCCAGAAAGATGGGTTGATCCTTGAAGGCAATGATATTGAACTTGTTTCAAATTCAGCTGCTTTGGTACAGCAAGCCATGACAGTTATAAATATAAAAAAAATAAGAAAATTCTTGTATGGTATCTATGTCTCCAAGAACAGCAGGCTTATGAATAAGATCTAAGAGTTCTCCAGCTACAGTAACAAGCCAGATAATTTCTAAGGCCTTCATATGACATTTTAAAGATGATAAAAAGACAACAATTGATTTGGGGAAAAAAAAAAGCATGGAGAACAGTTGTGGATACTAGGGACATTGTGGGGGGGATGGTAAGCGAGGGAGGGTGAACAAAAGGGAATCACAGGGATAAAGAAGCAAAACATTTAAGGCACACAAAAACGGAAAATTATTTGTTGATTATATATGTGATATCTTTAACTGGACTAATGTGCAGTGTATTCATGCTAGGAAAATTCATTTTTCATGCTATAATATTACAGTTATTGAATGTATGTAAATATAAAAGTATGTTGCTTACTTTCTACATGTTTGAAGATTTTCCTCCGATGTATTTTCATTACTAATTTCTAATTTAAGTTTTTAAAATCAGAGTGACTATTTTATATGGTTACAGATTTTAAAATTTTATTGATTTTTTTTTTTTTGGAGAGTTTTTTTTTTTAGCTATATAGGGTGCGTGCGCTCACCAGAAAGACAGAGAGAGACAGAGAGACAGAAAGTGAGAAAGCTCCCAAGGGAGAATGGCCATGCTGCAATCTCTTCTCCTCCATTCTCCTCTTGGGATCTTGGGCGCACACGTACCCAGCGTGAGTTTAAGCCACCGGGTCCGGGACTTGAACTGCGGTTGACTACATGGGAGTCCAGTGACGTAGCCATTATGCCAACTGCTGGTCCCAAAGTTTTATTTATTTTCTTTTTTACAGAGCATATGGTTTG
The DNA here is from genome assembly GCF_000334495.1 of Tupaia belangeri chinensis. NCBI lineage: Eukaryota > Metazoa > Chordata > Mammalia > Scandentia > Tupaiidae > Tupaia > Tupaia belangeri. The sequence goes on along the minus strand of NW_006159659.1, from coordinate 4,828,826 downwards.
CCTTTGGAAATATTTCATGAGTAATTAAAAATTATATGTATCTGATAGTTTTTGGGCAATTCATTTTATAAATATTAGTTCAGCCAAGTTGATAGTGTTGATCAAGTCTTATATCCTGACTGATTTTCTTTTTGATCAGTTACTACTAGAGATAAAAATCTCAAAATGTTGTTATTTGTTCTCTGTTTTGTTTTATCAGGACTTCATGATTTTAAAGTTCTGTTATTAGGTACATACATCTTTTAGAATTATGTTTTTTTGATGAAGTAACTTATTCATCATCATGAAATGTCCTTTATTGCTTGGAATATTCTGTTATTGGATGGAGGGAGCTGAACTGTGTTGTGTGAAGCTTCCGGTTTTTGGGGTCCAAATCTCTAATATTAGAGACCTGTCCCTACTCCTGCCCCCAGATGTGAAATAAAGTCACAACGAGACAAGTAGGTAGAAAGAGTATTTAATAGAAAAGTAAGATGGTAAAAAATACACCCAAAAGACTTTGGGGTGGACAAGTCGCTAGGTACAAACTGTGTTTGGAATTGGCTAGATGCTATTTTTATTGTGAAAGGCAATAATGAACATTAGCAAGGGAAGGTCTGTCATAGTACCTGTGATCTCTGACTTCGTGGGCTTTTGCCTAAGCTTGCACTTCTCTCTCTCTCAGGTGAGGAATTTGAGAAATTTGATTACCTAATCACACATGCCCAGTGTGAATTTTGAAGGTTCGAGCATCTATATTTGGATGATCTGTCCTACTAGTTTATTGCCCAAGTGAGAATTAGGATGTTGACCTAGCATCCCATCCTGGTGGTGAATTTCAGTGTGTATATTTGGGATGGTAGGAGAGAAGAAAACAACCTTGCTGGCACCAGGAACTGGGTGGGAGAAGAGAATTCTCACAGAGGGTCTAGTTGCATTCCCTGACAGGCTATGATTGATATGTAGATATCTTTCTGCTATTATTTCAGGGCTGCCTGTTCATTTCTGGCTCACCTACCTATCAGAATTCCTTTTCCTGAAGTCCTGTTATCTGACACTATTATAACCTTGTTTGCAAGGTAGATCTTTTCCATCCTTTAGCTTTTATCTGCCTTTTTATATCTAATTTTTTTTTATAGGCAGCACGTAGTTGAGCCTAGACTTTTTCAACCAAATTGATAATCTCATGTCTTTTAATTGAGGTGTTTAGTTTATCTCGATTTAATGTAATTATTGAGGTGCTTGGATTTACGTCTATTTTTTTTTTGTTCGATATGTTTTTTGTTTTTAAGTACCATACATACTATTTTCCTAATTTTGATCTTCAGTTTTTTTGTTTGTTTGTTTTACAAGTGGATTAATAGGTTTAAGACATTTGAGAAACAGTGTGAGTTCATAATTCTTTTAGATTAAAATATTTCCTTAATATTTTATAGTTTCCACCTATATGTAATTCATTAGCAGTTTCTTTAAAAGAATTGCTTTTATGGAGTCTTAGCAAAATATTAAATACAACTTTTAAAGATTAAAATTTCAGAAATCAAAATCTTTTTTATTTTTCAACTCCTATTTCCTAAGAAATACTTTTTTTTTTTGAATAATGTACAGTGGATATAAACAGATATAGGAACAGATATAACTGAGTCTTCTTGATTATTCTTCTCAGCCAATGGAAACAGAAGGGCACGAACATACTGGAGTGTAGCTTACTTTTTTTTTTTTTATATTAGAGGGAGTATATGCAGAGAGGGAAAGTGAAAAAAAATACTGCTCCCTCCTCCCAATGGGGCATGATTATGCTACGATACCTTCTCCTCCATTTTCCCCTTTAAGGATTTTGGGAATATGGGAACACATGTAGTGTGCCTCTTATGTTTCTCAAGCTATTGGGTGCTGGATTCTAACCATGCAGTTTGCCCAGTCGTATCCAGTTGCTTTAACCACCAGGCCATGGGGCTGGCAGTGTAACTTGCTATTAGCCAGCATTCAGTATACTCTTGTCTTCTTTATTCATTTATTGAAGCATTGGAGAACATGTTGTTTAAATATTAAGTAAAAGTAATGTATTTATGTAATGGTTGTAGTATAGTTTGAATAAAATTGCCAAGTGTTTATATATTACTGCTTCATACATTATTTTGCATGATTTATATAGATAATTTTTTTGAGATAACATTCAGAATTGGGGATTTTAATCTACCTTCAGTAAGGAAATGATAGTTATGATGCCTTCAAAATGCAAAATAATATAACCTTCATCAGAAAACAAATTGTCATTGGTGATCATTTGGAGTCCTTAATTTTATTGGGACCCTTTTATTTATTTTTTAAAAATCTATTTTTTTCATTTTATTTATCTTTATTTTATAATTTTAAATTTATTTTCATTTAATTATACATCTTTATGGCATACACTGTGGTTTTTTAAAGCATGTGTGCAGTGTGTGATGATCAAAGCAAGGGTGTTGAGTATAACTGTGAAATTTTGTTCCTATTTGTCTTCTTACTAGGATGAAATGTACAAGTTCCTAATCTGTATAAACTCAAAGACTTGGAACAGATGATCTTTTTCAAATGTCAAGAAGTAAAGAAATTAGCGTTTGTTATATTGTTGCCTAATAATGTTTTTTAACCTTTAAAATTTTGTTTATACCTAAAAGAAAAATATTTATATATTAGCAAGGAATACAGTTTCTTCTTTGGATCTCATCATGATGCGTTTGTTTTTGTTTCAGCATGAGAAAGCAGTTACCATGGATTTGACTAAACATGTAGAAAGTACTCTGAAAACTTGTGTAGGTACCAGAATGAAAGATCTGGCAGCCAAAGTAGAAACATTGAAAGAAATTAGGTAAGTAAAAGCATATTTTTGAGAACAGTAATTTAATTACTGGTTGGTACTTTGTTAAAATTGTATACTTAAATCATTTTTGCTTTGAAACGTAATATTAGTATTTTTATGACTTTAAAGTGAGAAGCTAAAAGAAGTTATTTCAAAAAAGTGTTTTTGTAAATAGGTATTTTTTCAATGTATTTTTTATAATTTCAAGAAAAAGTTTTGGTTTCAATTGATCAGAATCAAAAAATGTTAAGAGAAATTTACTTAAGATTTAAAGCCAGGAAAAAGGACTCAGTTCAAATAGTAGGTAGGTGAACCAACAGTTCAAGAAAAGACAAAAATCCTTAAATCTGGAAATCAAAGCACAGGAAATTCAGTAATGTTTTAGTCTAAAGTACAAAAATTCTATTTCATCACTTCAGTCTCATGTAATTAATCTCTCTTCAATTGAATTTGTAGTGTTACTGCAGTCTGATCTTTCCATTTAAACTCTGGAAGTTAACATTCAACTCGGGACACGTCCGTACCATTCGGCTGGCCATTTTCTTGGTTGTTTTTTGTAATCTTATTTCTGTGTGTCCAACTTAAGTTTTCCTGGTATAGCACTTCCTTCAGCACTTCTTGGAGAGCTGGTCTGATGTTGGTAAATTCTTTCAGGTTTTGTTTATCTCAGAATGTTTTTGTCTTTTTCCCCCATATGAATGATAATCTTGCTGGGTATAGTAGTCTTGGTTGAAATTATATTTCACTTAACACTTTGAATATATTTTCCCATTAATTATACATCTTTTTTATTTTAATTATACATCTTTATGGCATACACTGTGCTTTTTCAAAGTATGTATGAAGTGTGTGATGATCAAAGCAAGGATGTTGCGTTGTGTCTAAAGAGAGGTCTGATGTTAGCCTGATGGGATATCCTTTGAAAGTAACTTGATGTTTCTTCTTACCAAATTTAGTATCTTGTCTCTGTCTGTGGTTTTGGTCAATCTGGCTATGCTGTGCCTTGAAGAAGATCTTGTGTTGATTCTATGTTGGATCCATTGTTATTTGTTGGGTCTGGATATTTGAGTACCTCTTTAGGTTTAGAAAGTTTTTTTCCCAGGATTTCATGGAATATATTATCAATGTCCTTATTAGTATCTTCACCTTCTAGGATACCAGTGATTTGGATATTTGGGCGTTTAATGGTATTTAGTATTACTTGCATGTTATTATTATTTTGGGGGTTATTTTCTTAGTGTTTTTGGTAATTTTTTTCTAGGTCAGAGGTTCTGTCTTCTACATCTGAGATTTGATCTTCTACATGATCTAATCTGCTTTTAATACTTTTTTTTTTTGTAAAACCAGGCCACTTTAATGTTTTTGTACAATTTAATAAATAGTTTTTTGATGACTGCAGACATGTAAGGGTGGCTGTATTCAGAAACATCAGTCATGATGGTTTTCCAAATTGGTGTATTATCTTCAAAAATTACAAGGAGTTGCTTGTATGTAACTGCTATCAAACCAGTAAGACAACATTTATACATCCATCATTTTCAGGATTGTTGCTATCTTGGGCATATTTCCTTACAAATAACCTTACCTCCTTGTGTCACAAGGCCCAACTCACTCACATTCACCTCAATGACAATACCCTTGGTGATGACACCCTAAGTTGTATATAGTGGGGATGAGGGATTCTTCTTTACAGCAAGTATTGGCAGGCAAAAGATAGCTTTCAGTTTAGGATGTGTTATGTGGGCCTTCCTGAAATGTAATCCCATTGGCCCTAATGAACCTTTCATATTTGGGTGGTTTTCTAGTAAAGCTATCTCAAACAAAGTAGATTTTTGTAACCATCCTCTTCCATGCCTTTTTTCTCTTTCCTGTTTGAATAATTTTTAATACTTCTGTTTCTCCCTGGGCTCGAACTTTGGCTAGAGGGACTTCCCATTTTTCTGCCTTTTCTTTCCATTTTTGTTTAGTCATATTGTAAAGTATTTTAGCTCAGGACTGTCCTTTTCTGTCCAACAGATCATTCTTCTGTTTGGTCGTCTTCTTTCCATGCATCATTTTTTTTTTTTTTTT
>NW_006159659.1:4802990-4823776 GCF_000334495.1 Tupaia belangeri chinensis | reverse complement strand
GCATGAGTTTAAGCCACCGGGTCCGGGACTTGAACCGCAGTTGACTACGTGGGAGTCTAGCGACATAGCCATTACGCTAACTGCTGACCCCTGTTTTCATGCATCTTGATAAATCTTTTTCATTTGTATTTTTTCAACATGGTGCTGTTTATGATAGAGCTTAGCCTTCAGACCAATCATCTTTTTTGCCTGTTTTGACCATTCGTGAACCTCTCGACTTTCCTGCTTTCTCTTTTTCTCATGGTAATACAAACAGTATCCTTAGTGTTTACAATATAATGTAATATATTTGTTTTGCAGCATGGTGATGGCTGCAGAGTTGTTGGGAGCAGACTCCCAGATGCAAAGAAGTTGTCCACTTTCAAGTCTCAGAGACTGAGCAGACCTGACACAGTCTGGAATGGGAAAAACTACAGCCTTCATACTAACAATTCCATTTGATTCTTTTCTTTTGATTCTTTTCTGTGATGTGTATTTCCTTTTTCCTTTTTTTTTTTTTAGTTTAAAAAAAATTATTTTACATTCATTCATCGAGCATTATCACAGCATACAAAATGTGATTTCCCATCTAGAATACGCTGCATAGTGGCTTAATCATGCATGTTATCATCAGAATAATTTTCCATTTCTTGTTACACACACACACACACACACACACACACACACAGATATTTATATATTTTCCTCTCTATTTCTCACCCTCTGCCATTTCCCACCCTCCTCACACACTGTATCTGATGTCTATAGTTGTTTTCCATTCCTTCCCCCTCACACATTTTAATGATTCACAAAATATCTTAATTAATCTAACTACTTTCAGTAACAAGTTCAGCTAGTACATAAATATCTGTGAGCACATGTCTGACTTTAGGCATGAAGCTCTGAGTAGAATGAATATACTAATAGCTGATGCTATTTAGCTTACTGAGGTCATTAAATAGGTATTTTTTAATTTCAAGAAAAGCAGTTTTAGCTTTAATAAATCAAAATAAAAAATGTTAAGAAAGCTTTGCTTAAAACTTAAAGTCAGGAAACAGGTTAGGATTCTGTTCAAATAGTAGGTACATGAACCTATTGGCAGCTCAAGACAAGACAAAAATCCTTAAATCTGGAAAACAAAACATAGAAGAATATCAGTAATGTTTTAGTCAAAAGTTGTAAGATTCTATTTTACCATTTCAGTCTCATATACTTAATCTGTCTTCTGCTGGAGTCCTATTGATCTGTTTAAATTCTGGAACATAACGTTCAACTCCAGACTTGTCCCTACTGTTAAGTTGGCCATTTTCTTAGTTGTTATTGAACTTTCATTTCTGTTTGTCTGTATCTAGTTTTCCTGATTTAGTACTCTCTTCAAAACTACTTGGAGAGCTGATCTGATGTTGGTAAATGCTTTCAGGTCTTGTTTATCTGAGAATGTTCTTGTCTTTTCTTCCCATATGAAGATAATCTTGTTTGAAATTGTTTTCCCCTTAACACTTTGAATATATTTTCCCATTCTTTCCTTGCTCACATTGTTTCTGATGAGAAGTCTGCTGTTAGCTTGATGGGATATTGTTTGTAAGTAACTTGACATTTCTCTCTGGCCAATCTTGTCTTTGTCTTGTCGTTTTGGTCAGTCTGGCTATTATGTATCTTGGAGAAAATCTTGGGTTGATTCCATTTGCGGTCTTTTGTATTTCTTGGGACTAGATCTTTGAATGCCTCTCTAGATTTGGAAAGTTTTCTTCCAGGATTTCATGAAATAGATTATCAAGGTCCTTATTAGTCTCTTCACCTTCTGGGATACCAATTAGGACATTTAATGGTATCTAGTATTTTTTGTATTATACTCACTGTTTTGGGTTATTTTCTCAGTCTTCATGGTGGATTTTTCTAGGCCAGTAATTCTGTCTTCTACAGCTGAGATTTTATCCTCTGTATGATCTAGTCTACTTTTAATACTTTCAAGGGAGGTTTTGATTTCCTGCATTACAGCCTTCATTTCTAACAGTTCCATTTGATTCTTCTTTTTTATGGTGTGTATTTCCTCTTTTAGATCGTGCAAGAACTTCTTCACCTCATGAAAATCATGGACTCTTTTCTCCTGTGTCTCCTAGAGTTCATTTTCTTTCTTCTCTTGAATCTCTGTTAGCTTTGTCACTTTGAATATTCCAAATTCTTTATCAGACATTTCTATGAGTTCTATTGTACTGTCCGTGGATGAAGAGGAGTTATTCTTTTCCCTTGGAGGAGAGGTATTTTCTTGCTTTCTTATATTTCTTATGCCCCTGTGGTGATTTCTGGCCATCTGATGGGCTGTGTGTTTCTTCCTAATTCTTGAAGTTCAATCTGAGTATTTATAGGTGTGCTGGAGGAGGCGATCTGCAATTTCTCTTCTGTTCTGTATTTTTTTGTGCTTCAGTTTCAGTGGGAATTGAGGAATATTCTGACCCTAATCAGTAATCAGATGTTTGGATACTGTTCACTTAGACCTGTCTAGATACTCAGTGTGTTGAGGCTGAGCAGCTAAGGGATGAAGTTAAAGGAAAACAAGAGAGAAGAAGAGGAAAGAAGAAAAAAAAATTACCATAAAAAAATAAAAAAAGACAACAAGAAATTTTATGTTTTAATTTAGAAGGCATAAAGTGAAAACCGTGTGATGTGCACATGCACTGTGCAGAAACAATATTTCATAGCTGTAGTTCAATATCCATCTCAGAATGGACCTGGGTTTGTGCCTCTCCTAAATGGGAGGGAGGAAAGGCATGAATTAGCAAGATAAGGGAGGGGTTTGAGAGCCCAGAGAATACTTTACCTTAAAAAAAATTAAAAAAATATAATTAAGAGACACAGGGAGACCCAGAGACAGAGACAGAGAGATGGAGAGAAGGATACAGAAGTTGCCCTACCAATCTAGAAATGAATTTGGAAAGAGAAGTCTCAGCAGAAAATCTTCAGTTTTAGTACCTGAAAACAATATTTCACAGCTGAAGTTCAGTAGCCATCTCAGAATCTCTAATGTGTATTTCCTCTTTGAGATCATGCAAGCACTCCCTCACCTCCTGGAATTCATTGTCTCTTTTCTCCTGCATCTTCTAGAGTTTGTTGTCTCTCTTTCTTGAATCTCTGTTAGCTTTGTCACCATGAATATTTTAAATTCTTTATCTGACATTTCCACAAGTTCCCTGGTATTGTCTGTGGAAGATGAGGAGTTATTCTTTTCCCTTGGGGAGAGAGAATTTTTCTTGGTTTCTCAAATTTCTTGTGCCTCTGCAGTGGTTTCTGGTCATCTGTTTTTTCCTAATTTTTGGAGTGAATTCTGAGCGTTCACAGACTTGCAGGAGAAGGTGACCTGCAATCTCTAACCAGTACCAGTACAATTTCTCCCTTTGTGCAGCAATTCAATGGAAATCGAGGATTAATCTGACCCTTGCAGTATTCAGATAATTGGGTACCGTACACCTAGACTTGTCTTGAAACTCAGTGTGTGGATGCTGAGCAGAAAAGTGAGAAATGTAAAAAGAAAACAGGGTTGGGGGGAGAGTGAGCGTGCGTGCGCGTGCACATGCACAAGACAAAAGCAATTAAAAAGAAAAAAAATTTAAAGCAAAAAAAGCACACCACATGAAAGGGATTGCTCAGAACTCAGATATAGATGGATGGTGACTGACTTGTCCTGTGGGGGGGTGGGGTGGTAAGAATTAGCAAGATAAAAGAGCAGCAGAGAGCTAAGAACTTTACAAATAAGAGAGTGATGGAGAGAGACAAAATAAATAGGGTGCTGGTCGGCAGGATGGTGAAGTCTGGCAGAAGGTCTTCAAAAGTCCTAATCCTTGAAAGGGGCCATTCAGAACTTGGATATAGATGGCTGGTGATTGGCTTGTCCGATGAAGGATGGGGTAAAGGTAAGAATTAGCAAGATAAAAGAGCAACAGAGAACTAATAAGTTTAAAAATTAAGAAAAAAATATAGAGAGATGGGGAGGGACAGAGAGAAATCACCCCCCAGAGGGGATGGCCATGCCACAATCCTTTCTTCTCCATTCTCCTCTTGGGATCTTGGACACACACGTACACAGACCAGCGTGAGTTTAAGCCACTGGGTCCGGGACTCGAACCGTGATCGACTACATGGGAGTCCAGCGACATAGCCATTACGCTAACTGCTGGTCCCCATTTATTCAGTATTTCTCAAAGTCTATATTAGAATTATGTAGGTATTCAACTTATTTAAATTGCCAGAGGGCATGTGTGCACTAGCTGGAATAGAAAAATGTAAGGGTGGGAGAGAGAGAAAGCATCTCGTCACTGTAAGTGACATTGCAGTCCCCTTCGTTCATTTATTTTTCTTGAATTTTGGGTATACATGCACATGCTCTAAGCATATTTTTCAAGCTTCTGGGGCCGGGACTTGAACCTTAGTCAGTCATGTAAGCTCTGGTTCCTAATGCACAGCCCTAAACCTCTGTGCTATGGGGGCAAGCCTAGGTATTTTATCTTAACAGAGCATTGCTTTATTCTTGATTAAATCTGGATAGTTTGTCACCCTTTCCTAGAATGTAGATAAAACAGTTCTCCAAACAATTTAGTTCTCTTTTTATGCTGCACACCAAAAGTGAACCAGTAATTAATTTTCTCCTACACTTTGAAACACTGAGGTGTTACCCTGAATGAATACTCTATGTTGATCTTTTTTTTTCAATGGACATTTTTATCTTCAGTATAAATTGATCAGTTGGCATGTGTTTTTTAGGTATTTTGGAGTTTGAGTAATTTTGTCCCTCTAGAGCCTAATCAACTTTTTTTTTTTGGAGAGGTTTTTGCTATAGGGCGCGTGCACTCGCCAGACAGATGGAGAGAGACAGAGAGACAGAAAGCAGGAAATCACCCCCCAGGGGGGATGGCCACGCCGCAATCCCTTCTCCTCCATTCTCCTCTTGGGATCTTGGGCACGCATGCACACACACCCGGCCTGAGTTTAAGCCACAGGGTCCGGGACTCGAACCGTGGTCGACTACGTGGGAGTCCAGCGACATAGCCATTACGCTAACTGTTGGTCCATAGAGCCTAATCAACTTTTGATGTGCTATCAAATCAAGTGGCTGTACTGATAGAGCTGTGAGTCAGAGTTTGTACCCAAATGATCCAATATATTTAATTCATGTTTAAGAATTAATATGCTGTTAGAATGGTGGCTAAACATATAATAATACAGGTGAACTTTGTTAGTCCTCTTTGATTGCTGCTGTTTTATTTTATTTTTTTTGATAAACTATTTTTAAATTGTAGCAAATGCTAGTCTGAGTGCGAAGACAATGTGTCTTGATAAAGACGGACTAGCAATTCATAAAATTTTTAAAGGAGTATTGACAAATTTAATTGTAGATCAGAATTTGAAGGTCATTTGATATTATTTTAAATTCTGAAGACTTTTGAAGTTTAGAACAATTATTTCTTTTTCTCCACAGATACATTTTAAATTAGAAGTGTGTTTATATTGAAGTTACATATGTCTTTTTAGATAAGGTTTAAAAAAGTATCTCTCTATATCCAGTGCTGTAAATAGTAACTTTTAGACCATTATATTTAAGTGTAATTTTTTTCTCACACCAAGTTTCTAATTTGTTGATCTTTTTCCTTTTTGCTGTTTTTAAATATAGGCGTATGAACATTGCTGTTCGTTTTGGAAATGACCTTTCAGATGCTATACAAGTATTAGATGAAGGGTGCTTTACTACTCCAACTTCTTTGACTCACTTAGAGATAATTTGGGCAGAATACAATCTAGCTCAGGAGAACATTAGAACTTGTGAAAATGTGGTGAGTTGAGAGCTTTTCTTTGGTTGTTATATATTGAGCGTAAGGAAATAATTATTTTTTGAGAATCAGAGGGACTGTAAATATTACAGTGTTACTTCACTTTTATAAAATCTTTTACTTTTATAGTATCTACATATTAATGATTTGATTCCTTTATTGCCTTGTAAGAAATGTAGGATAGGTAGTTAGTGATTGTGGATAAAGCTTTAATAGAATCTTTTCCCTTTTTGTATGAGAATTTGACCTTTGATTAACTCCTTTTTTCTACTTCCTTGGTAATTTGGTAAAATAATACTTCAGCTATGTTACTAGGTAGTATCATTTAAAGTAAATGTAGCTCCTGTTGGAAAATTGCATCTGGACTGAGAGGAACTATAAATAACAAGAACTTAATAAAGACTCTTGAAAGTGGGCAAGGGTTCCTGGAGTGACTTCATAAGCTATACCTATGAAGTTGCTATAAATGATACTGACTTTTGATGGGCATGAAGCTTGTAAACCAATGTAGCTTCTATTCCTGCTTATATTGATCTTATCATCTGGTTTGAGTGGTATGTTTTATACTGCAGTATTGGACTCTATTAAATACTGTATAAGCTACCTATTGATCAGAGGTAGTTGTTTACATGTGTGGGAAGGGGTATGATAAATGAAATATTTCATATGAATTCTTCATTATCTTAGATACATTTATTTCCTTGTTTTTTTTTTTTTTTTTTTTTAGTTTATTTAATTAGACCGAATTGAGCTCCTTGTTTTCCATGGAAAGGTATTCCCTATGACTGTTTCTATAGCACCTGTGAGCTCTGTACTCATTGTGTTTGGACTAGTCCCATATTAAGTATTGATGGTTTCTGCCTCTCTGGATTATACTCTGAAAGACTCACTCCCTAATCATACCTGCTTTGGCCAGTTTGCAGTCTAACTGGCTCTGAATTGGAAGCATGAACAGAATAACTAGGATTCTGGAAATGGCAGGAAAGTTTACTTGGGAGAGGGGTTTAGACTGGGGTTATTTTACATATTGGATTTTAAACGGTCACTTCTGTTTGTGAAAGAAAAAAGTGGCAATTGAATTAATTTTTGAATTTCTATGAAACATAGATAATATTGTTTTATAAACTTTTCTTCTTTGTTTTTGGAGAGGTTTTTGCTATAGGACAGACAGACAGAGAGAGACAGAGAGACAGAAAGCGAGAAATCACCCCCCAGAGGGGATGGTCACGCCGCAATCCCTTCTCCATTCTCCTCTCGGGATCTTGGGCACGCACACATACGTGCCCGGCGTGAGTTTTAAGCTACCGGGTCCGGGACGTGAACTGCGGTCGACCACGTGGGAGTCCAGCGACATAGCCATTACGCTAACTGCTGATTCCCTCTTTACATTAACTTTTAAAGTGGGTATTTTTACTCCCATTTAATAAGTGAGGAAACAGGCTCACAGTGTTAAGGAAATTGTTCAAGATTACGTAGTGTTGTAAGGGTTAATATGAAATTTGAACCTCAGGCAGGTCTGACTTCAAAGTATATGCTCTGTCCATTTAAATCACACTGTCAGTATTAAAATTCTTTTTAATGTAATGTCATGTAGCAAGATGAAAAACTAATTGATTTTTAAAAATTTGTTTTTGTGGCTTAAATATAGGAGAGTGATTCAGGATAGAGAGGAAGAGGACTTAAGAACTGATATCCTAGCAATACAAATTAAAAAAAAATTTTTTTTTAAGCTAATAGTCTTTTCTACCACTGCTGGTGTTTCAGGACTTAAAGTTTATTTAGTAGACTGAAGAGTAGATTATTGGGTAAATACACATTCATAAATGCCACTCAAATGAAGTTGCCATTTCACTTTTCTTATCATACTTAATTTGGGTCTTGGAATTGTCATTTTCATTTATGCATTTTACATAGTTCCTTAACTTGATTGTCATGTGTATTTTTGATGAAAGAAGTGAGATTCTTTTTTGTTTTCTTTTCCTTTCTTTTTAAAAAGAATTTTGCTGTAGGGTGTGTGAATGAGAGAGAGAGAGAGAGAGAGAGAGAGAGAGAGAGAGAGAGAGAAATTTATCCTTGCCCTCCTGGGGGGACAGATATGCCACAGTCTTTCTCCTCCATTCTACTCTTGGGAGTTTGGGTGCACATTTACGTATCTTAGTGTGTTTTTTAAGCTGCCAAGTTTGGGATTCAAACCATGCTGTCAGCCATGTGAGATCTGGCTGCCTTAACCACCATGCCACTGGCTGTTGCAGAGTTTCTTTTCTTTTTATTTAGAGTTATAAAACAATCTGACTGAGCTTATGCAAGAAAGAATATCCTAAAATTCAAGCTTTAAGTGTGTGTGCAAGACATTTATAGGTGATAGAGGTACTTTTTTTTTTTTTTTTTTTGAGAGGTTTTTTTTTTTTTTAGGGCATTTGGTTTTTTTTTTCTATAGGGCATGTACGTTTGCCAGAAAGACAGAGACAGAGAGATAGAAAGTGAGAAATCACCCCCCGGGGGGATGACCACGGTGCAGTCCCTTCTCCTCCATTCTCCTCTCGGGATCTTGGGCACGCATACACATGCAACCGGCGTGAGTTTAAGCCACCAGGTCTGGGACTCGACCTGTGGTCAACCACATGGGAGTTCTGCGACATAGCCATTACACTAACTGCTGGTTCCAGAGGTACATGTTTTTTAATGACATCCTACCTTTCTGTTTTTCTTGGGTATGAGATGGACACATAATAGAGATAATGTTTAGGGTTCTTGGGTATCTTTTATATATATGTATTTCCAAATACATCTTTTATTCTGACAGAATTTGCCTGAGTCTCGAAGGATGAGTTAATGAAGGAGTTGGGAAGGAAGTGCATAATTAATAATAGGAACTTGAATAATTTTCTGAAAGAAAAACAAAAATTTCATTGCTGCAGAAATAATGGGAAAATATAAAGATTAGCAGAGTAGGATTGTTGTCTTTTTGATGATCTAAGGAGAGAGAATGTAATGTTAACTTTTAGAGATAATTTTTTTCATATAGGTTAGTGTATAAAAACACTTCTGATATTAATGATTGTTATTTTTTTCTTCCTCCAGAATGAAGGCAATATTTTGATTGCCCAGAGAAATGAAGTGCACCAGAAACTGTGTATGGCAGTAGAAGTTTTTATTCTGGAAATAGATGAGTTACCTCTTACTAAACGCTTAGAGAAATTGCAGGTTGGAATTATATATATTAAAAGTACCTTAAATTATAAGTTTATCATTTGAGAAGTAAAATTGCAATTATCTTGAGATTTCAGGTATTACTTAAGGCTGCAAAAGTTTTTCTTCTTTGATGAGTTCTAATTTCTATCTTTCTTTTATTTATTTATTTACTTACTTATTTTTCTTTTAGATTTTTGCCATAGGGTGCATACACTCACTGGGGAGAGAGTAAGAAATCACTCCTCATAGGGTATGACCACATTTCAGTCCCTTCTTCTCCATTCTTCTCTTGAGATTTTGGGCATGTGTGTACACAAATAAGCCCAGCATGCTTTTCTGGCTGCCCAATATGAGACTTGAAGTGCAGAGTAGCCATGTGGGATCCAGTGCCTTCACCATCATGCCACCTGCTGTTCTCATTTTTTAAAAGGGGGTTAAATTTTTATGTTAGCGAATTTAATGTTTAGGTATATGTATGTATCTATTCTGAAAACAAGGTAAAATGGCCACTCTAGGCTTGTAGAACAGTATTCACTGGGGAAACCCATGGAAACAGAGTTAGTAGCTGCCATGTGGGTCATTGCATTCTAGCAGAAAATCTAGTAGGGCCACATGTCAGTGTACAGAAGAAGGGACCATGAGTTACAGGGCTTTTAGGCTTTGTGGTCAGGGTCCTCCCCTGGTGTGATCTGGAGCTAGAGTTCAATAGCTATGTGACGTGTTAGAGCCTTGTCTTAGCCATGCCCTGCCAGCCCAGCAATGCCTTTAATTTGGAGTGAATGAGCAAATAATGTTCAGTCTGAGACCAGCAGTTGGTGTAATGGCTGTCGCTGGACTACCGTGTAGTCGGCATGGTTTGAGTCTGAGACCCGGTGGTTTAAACTCAAGCTGGACGTGTGTGCATGCATGCATGCCCAAGATCCCAAGAGGAGAATGGAGGAGAAGAGACTGCAGCATGGCTATCCCCCTGGGCTGTCGCTCTGTCTTCCTTTGTCTTTCTGGTGAGCACATGTGCCCTATAGCAAAAACCTCTCCCCCCACCCCCCAAAAAAGTTAAGTCCTCCCATTTAATAACATAGTATCTCTCTCCACTTACATCTTTTTTCATCTTTTAGTATTGTTGAAAAAATTTCTCAAGGAGACAGAGAGAGAGGGAGAGGAGAAAGCACCCTGCCCCTCATGGGGAATGATTACATTGCAACGCGTTTCTCTGCCTTTGGAACTGTGGGCATGCATGCACTCAGAAAACCTGGTGTGTTTCTCAAGGCACGGGGTCCTGGACTCGGACCACACCGTCAGCTGTGTAGGACCTGGCTTCCTTAACCACTAGACCACAGAGCCAGTACTCCTTTGGGTTGGCAGGTGGCATGAAAGTTAAGGCAGCTGGATTCCATGGGGCTGATTCAAGTCCATGGTTCAAGTCCTGAACCTGGCAGCTTAAAAATCATGTGAAGCGTGTATATGTGTGTGTGTTTGTGTCTGTGCCCAAAATCCTGAGAGGAGAATAGAGGAGAAAGGCTTACAGTGTGGCTATGTCCCCTGGAGGGTGATGTCTTACTTTCCATCTCTCTCTCTCTCTCTTTCTCTCTTTCTCTAGCAAGCACACATGCCCTACAGCAAAAACATTAGAAAAAAAATTACACAGGGTATGTGTGCATGAATACCCAAAATCCTGAGAGAAAAATGGAGGAAATGAGATTGCTGCATGGTCCTTCCTACTGGGAAGTGATTTCTTACTTTCCTTCTCTTTCTTTTTGTCTCTCTCTCTCTAGCAGGCACATGTACCCTATAGCAAACTGAAACAACAACAAAAGCAATACTCCTTTTATCTCTCCTAATCCTTCTACCCTTTATGAATTTCTTGAATTTTTACTGTTTTGATCAGTGCTTTGCTTGTACTAAGTTGAATAATAGCTGATATCCATCTTGTTTTGGACTATAGGGAATCAGCATGCTAGAAATTTGGAGAATAGTCAAAGACATTTGGGCACTGTCTCTTTCTGTTCTCATAAATGAGAAGTACCTTTGATGATACTATGTGTGGTTCAGGAATCCTTAGAGTCCTGTTTTCAAACATTTTCTTAAACAGAATTGCATGAATAGTAAACCTTGAATATAAAAAGACACTAATGTAATAAGATTTTACTTTTCTACAGTGCAAATTCCACTTTACCCTTTAAAGGTTCATTTCTTTGCATTAACTGTTTGTAAACATAGGCTGAGGGGACCAGCAGTTGGTGTAATGGCTATGTCACCAGACTCCCATGTAGTCAACCGCAGTTTGAGTCCCAGACATGGTGGCTTAAACTCATGCTGGGCGCATGTGCGTGTGTACCCAAGATCCTGAGAGGAGAATGGAGGAGAAGGGATTGCGGCATGGCCATTCCCCCCTGGGGGGGTGATTTCTTGCTTTTTGTTTCTCTGTTTCTCTCTGTCTTTCTGGCAAGCGCACTCGCCTTATAGCAAAAACCACTTAAAAAAAAAAAAAAAGGCTGAAAATCTGTGACCGAGATCATATTTAAAATTCGTTTCTTTTTAAAGTTTAATATTGAAAGATTTTTTGCCTTATCTGATTTATCTACATTTCTGATATTTTCCTAAAGCTTCAGAATATTCTTAAACTTTTATTCTGCTGAGAAATCCTGTTATTCATGGTTTTCAAGTAATTGGTAAATTTAACATATTTTTATAGTGAAGATCAGTTAAAGAAAATAAAGTTCATGACTTTTGAGTTCCTCAGTGTTTATTGAGACTTCTTTTGTGGCCCCATGGTTGATTTTTCATGACTCTTCCTCCTAAGTTCAAAGAAAAGTGTAGTCTAGGTTTTCTTGGTATGCAATTCTATAAAAGATATGTGTGTATACCTATTTTCTTATGTCTTAATCTTTTTTTTTATCCTTGCTTAGTTTTAGGTCTAATCAGAGCGTCAGTGTTTTTTGTTTTGTTTTCCTTTTTATTTTAACACACCTATTTTACTTTCTTTTTTCACATTTTATTGATTCACAGAAGATCTTAAAGTATGGACAAGGCTAGAATCTAGTGACAAGTGCACTGTAATTTTCTTCTGAAACAATTTTTTTCTTTCTTCATTCCCTTTTTTACTAAAGAGAGATATAAACTAACTTATCTGCAAAAAAAAAAAAAGGTTAATCTCACTTTGGTATGTTATTTGCACAAAGCCCCATAAGAATTCAATTTCTGATGCAAGGCAACAGATACTATAGTATTATTGAACTTATGTGAATAACCATTCTGCCACAAAATAAGAATGCTCACATATATTTTCCAATTGCAAAGGGGTCAGGAAGGGAGAAAAGTTTGTTTCAACTAAATAAACTCTATTTTTAACCAAATTGCTGAACCCAACAACTCAAAAGAAAACAAAAATTCTTAAATCTGGAAGACAAACCATAGAAGAAAATCAGTAATGCTTTAGAAAAAGTCATTGAATTCTATTTCACCAGTTCAACCTTTTGTAATCTCTTTTTTGTTGAATTTGCAGTGTTACTGTGGTCTGACCTTCCCATTAACATTCAACATTATTATTGATATTTCAGAACATGTCCCTACCATTAAATTGGCCTTTTTCTTGGTGATTTTTTGTTCTCTTATTGTCTGTCTTTAGTTTTCCTGGTATAGTACTCTCTACAGAACTTCTCAAAGAGGTGGTTTGGTTTTGGTAACTTCTTTCAGGTTTTGTTTATCTGAGAATGTTTTTATCTTTTCTTCCCACATAAAGTATAATCTTGCCAGATTTTTGGTTGAAATTATATTTCTCACTTAACACTGAATACATTTTCCCATTCTTTCCTTACTTGCGTTGTTTCCAATGAGAGGTTTGATGTTAGCCTGATGGGATATCCTTTGAAAGTAACTTGATGTTTTTCTCTTGTCAACTTTAGTATCTTATCTCTGTCTGTGGTTTTGGTCAATCTGGCTATGATATACCTTGGAGAAGATCTTCTTGGGTTGATTCTATGTGGGGTCCTTTGTATGTCTTGGGTCTGGATATTTGAATGTCTATCTAGGTTTGGAAAGTTTTTTTCTGGGATTTTATGGAATAGATTACAATGCCCTGATTAGTTTCTTCACCTTTGGGATACTGATTAACCAGATGTTTGGGCATCTAATGGTATCTAGTATTACTTTGTATATCATTCTCATTTTTTGGGATTATTTTCTCAGTGTTTTTGGTGAATTTTTCTAGGTCGGAGGTTCTATCTTCTACATCTGAGATTCAGTCTTCTGCATGATATAATCTGCTTTTAATACTTTCAAGGGAGGTTTTGATTTCCTGTATTGTAGCCTTCATCTTTAATAGTTCCAGTTGATTCTTTTATATGGTGTTTATTTTCCTCTTTTCAGATCATGCAAGAACTTTCTCACCTCCTGGAACTTGTTGTCTCTTTTCTCCTGCATATTCTGGAGTTCGTTGTCTCTTTTCTTTTGCATCTCTTTAGGTTTGTCACTATGAATATCCTAAATTCTTTTTCTGACATTTCCATGAGTTCCATTGTACTGTCTGTGGATGATGAAGGGCTGTTCTTTCCCTGTGGGAGAGAGAGATTTTCTTGATTTCCCATAGTTATTGTTCCTTTGTGGTGGTGGTTTCTGGTCATCTGTTGGATTATACTGCACTTTCTATCTTCTTGGAGTTAATTCTGAGTACTGGTGGCATGTGGAAAAAGATGGTCTCCAATTTTTCTGCAGTTCCATTTCCCTGATCTTCACCAAATAACTTGCACTTTTGTTGATGGAACTGGATATTATTACAAAGGCCTCACAATTTCAAGGGAATAGGAGTACCTGGGATGAGCTGAGGGGTTTAAAGTGTTCAGAGGTTTTGCATCTGTGCACCTAGACCTGCCTAGATACTCAATGTATGGAAGGTGAGAAGTAAGGTGAGAAAGTCAGGCAAAAGAAAGAAAACAAAGGGAAAAAAACAAAAACCAACCAAACAAAAAAACCAAACAAAACAATGAAAAGGGAAAAAAAATTAAAAAAAAAAAGTAACTAGTGCACTGTGTGAAAGGTGCAGGGCTAGGCCCACCTTAGTTGCACATGGATTCTGAAATTAGCAAGAGAAGGGAGAGGTCAGAGACAAGAGACTGTACCTACAGTAAGTATGTATAATAGAGAAAAATTTCAAGAGGAAGGGAGAGGAAGAGAGACAGAGATAGAAAGTAGGCTTTTTGCTGGGTGTTGGACCAGAAAGAGGGGTTTGGTGCAGAGGCTTTCTGGTTAAAAGGGCAGGGCTAGGTCCACCTCCACTGCACATGGATTTTGGCTTTTCGCTGGATGTGGGGCTGGAAGCAGTCTATCAATTTTTGAGATATCTTTATTGTGTATCTGAGATAAACCTCTTATATCTCTTTGTCTCTGTAGTTCTTCATTTGTTCAGAACTTTTAATTTTCTATTGCTGAGTATTATAGTGTATTTTGAACCATTTTCTTTTAAAGAAATAATGTACACTTATTTTAGGATGTTTTAGAATTAAATTTTATTTTGCTTCCTTTTAAAATTCTAATCTCACTCTTCCTTTTGGTTAGTATTTGCTTTATATTTCTTTTTTTCCTTTCCTCCTTTATTTTAACCTTTTGTACTCAGTTTTTGGAATGTTTCCCTTAACTAACACCTAATGGATCATTTTTTAAAATAACTCAACCTGTAAATTTATCTTTTTTTAGAAATATTTTATTTTTTGTTTAGTCAGGATATAATCAAGGATAGAAATGAAAAACATATGACAAATCAACAATTAGCTTGAAATTATTAGGATGAATAGAAATGTCATCATGCATACTTTAACCCTGATAAACATATATAATAAAACCAATTTGTGAAATAACCTTCTATACAACAGAATTTAATTAATTTCATAGTGAACATGCTCTATTTTTTTGTGAACATTTTTCCATTTGCCAAATGTTTCCTCCCCTTGTACCTTAGATACATCCTCTATCACCCAATGTCTACCATCCATTCTTTCCCTTTCACATCTTTGCATTTACACCTCTCTACCATTCTCTCTACCATCACATTTTCAAGTCTTTCTACCTCTGCTGTAGCAGAGATAAACCTTTTATAACTGTCTATATAGTTTTTCATTTGTTCAAAACTTTTAATGCTCTATTGTTGAGTATTGTAGTGTATTTTAAACCATTTTCTTTTAAAGAAATATGTACCCTTATTTTAGGATGTTTTATAATTAAATTTTATTTTGCTTCCTTTTAAAATTCTAATCTCACTCTTCTTGGTACAGATTGAGTGGGTATATACAATGTGTATCTTTCAAAGTCTGGTTCACTTCATTCAACATTAAGTCTTCTATATTCATCCATTTTGGTCAAATGATAGGATCTCATTGTTTCTTAGAGCTGTATTATATTCCAAAGTATGTAGGTGCCACAGTTTTCCAAACCAGTCATCAATTTTGAACACTTACATTGGTTCCATTGGTTTTAGCAATTGTAAATAATGCTGTAATAAACATGGATGTGCAGATGTCTTTCCGATTGAGTGCTTTCTATCCTTTGGGTAAATATCAAGAAGTAGGTATCATTTGGAAGGTCTGTACGTTTTTGAGAAACTTCCATATTGCTTTCCACAGGTGTTGAACTAATTTACATTCCCACCAGTAGTGTGAGAACATTACCTTTTCACTCTAGTGTCACCCAAACTTGTCATTTTTAATATTTTTTGATCCTAACCATTGTAACTGGGGTTAAGAAATATTGGCCTTCTCCAATGTCTTCAAAAATTTCTACTATGTTTTCTACTAGTAGTTTTATAGTTAGAGGCTTTTTATTTAAATCTTTGATCCATTTTGAGTTAATTCTAGTTAATGGTAAGAAATAGAGGTGAGGCTAGCAGATGATGTGGTGGTTAAGGTATTGGACTTCCACATAGTGACCATGGCTTGAGTCTCAGACCTTGCAGCTTGCTTTCTCACTTTCCTCTCTCTCTTTGTCTCTCTGTGGTCAAATTAAAAAGTAATAATCATAAATACAATAAAATAAAATAATTCCTAAAAAAAGAGATAGATATGGGTCCAGTTTCATTTTTCTGCAGATGGACATCCAGTTTTTTCAACCCTATTTGGTAAAAAGACTTTGCTTCACTACATTGTCTTATACCCTTTATTAAAGATCAGTTGACTGTATGATTTGAGGCTTATTTCTGGATTCTCTGTTCCATTCCATTAGTCTGTGTATCTGTTTTTGTGCCAGTAGCATACTGTTTTGATTATCACTACTTTGTAATATACTTTAAAGTTGGATAGTAAGATGCTTCCTTTTATTTTTATTCTTATTATTTATTTTTTTTGGTGTAGTATTTTCTTGGGAATATGAGGTCTTTTTGGATTACAGACAAATTTTGTATTTTTTTTCCCATTTCTGTGAAGAATGGCTCAGGTAGTTGAATTGGAATCATACTGAATATATAAATTAATTTGGGTAGGACTGGCATTTTGATTAAGATTTCTCCAATCCAAGGGCACAGGATGTCCTTCCATTTTTTTTCCATCATACTATTTTAATATCTGTTTTCAGTTTTTCATAGTTTTTCTTGTAGAGGTCTTTTACCTATTTGGTTAGATTTATTTCTAGGTATCTAATTTGTTTTGTAGCTATTGTAAATGGGATTGCTTTCTTTAGTTCTGTGTTAGTCTGTTCATTGTTGATATGCTATAGATTTTTGTATATTGACCTTGTATCCTGCAACTTTACTGCATTCATTTATTACTTCTAGGAGTTTTTTCATGGATCCATTTGGATTTTCTGTGTACATAATCATATTATCTGCAAATAGTGTCGATTTAACTTCTTTTCCTATCTGAATATCTTTTATTTTGCTCTCTTGTCCGATTGCATTGGCTAGGACTTCCAACACTATTAAAAAGGAGTAGAAAGAATAGGCAGCCTTGTCCTGTTCTACTTTTAATGGGAAAACTTTTAGTTTTTTCCCATTCAGTATGATGTTCACAGTAGGTCTGTCATATATGGCTTTTATTACGTTGAGGAACATCCCTCCTACCTCAATTTTGCTGAAAGTCTTGATCATGCAGGGATGTTATATTTTCTCAGATGCTTTTTCTGCATCTATAGATATAATCATGTGATTTTTATCTTTCATTCTGTTAATGTGGTATATTAATTTATTGTTTTACAAATGTTGAACTGTCCTTCCATCCCAGGTTAAAGCCTACCTGGTCATGGTGTATAATCTTGATATGTTGTTGGATTCCTTTTGCTAATATCTTGTTGAAAATTTTTGTATCAATATTCATCAGGGATATTGGTCTGTAGTTTTCTTTTTTCTTTTTTCTTTTTTTAAAATTATGTCCTTGTCTGGTTTAGGTATTGAGGTAATAGAGGCTTCATAAGAGAAATTTGGGAGGATTCCTTGGTTTTGAATCTTTAGGATTAGTTTGAGAAAAATTGAAGTTAGATCATTTCAAAAATTTTGTAGAATTAAGAAATGAAGCCATCTGGACCAGAAATCTTCTTTGTTGGGAGACTAAGTATCACTATGTCAGCTTCTTCACATGTTACTGGTATATTCAGGTTTTCTACTTAATCCTGATTCAATCCAGGTAACTTGTTCTTGTCTAGAAATCTGTCCCTCTCATCTAGGTTTTCCAGTTTGTTGGCATATAGTTGCTCTTCATATTTTCTCATAATTTTTCATATTTTGAATATATCTGTGTCATATTGCCAACTTCATTATTGATTTTATTACTGGTTCCTTTCTCTTTTTCTTGATTAATCTAGCTAATGGTTTATCAATTTTGTTCATCATTTTTCTTTTGTATAGTTCTTCTATTCTCTATTTTATTTATTTCAATTCTAATCATTACTATTTCTTTTCTTCTTTAATTTAATTTAATTTTTTTCCATTTTGTTAAGATGGGTTGTTATTTATTTGCCAATCTTTTATTTTTCTCTTGTGAGGACTAATGGCCATAAATTTGCCTCTTTTGACTGCTTTTGCTGAGTTCCAAAGGACTCTCTAATTTTTTTTAAGAATTATTAATTTAATTTAATTAATTTATTTTAATTTGACTAGAAAGATGCAGAAAGAGACAGAGAAAGGGAAGTGGGAAAACAAGCTGCCAGGTCTGGGACTCAAACTGCAGTTAGCCATGTTGGAGTCCAGCACCTTAACCACCATGCCGTTGCTGGTCACAGATACTCCCTGTTTACAACCTATTAATATATCTTTTGATTTGTAACCTAATCAATTTATGTATTTATATTTACTATTTTGTTAGAACTTATTTTTGTGTTCTGCTCATCATATTTTCTTTTTCTACTTTCCATATTTAATATTTCAGAAATTCTCATCTGCTTTTGGTGTCTTCCCTTGCTTTATCTTTCTACCACAAACCAATCAACATGACCATGGTTGTTGTCTAGGATTTTATTCTCAAATTGTTATGGATATTGCGTGTGTTAGCTAAATTAAATAAACTTTAGAGTTATTTTCTTATTTTTATTTCATAAATTATTTAATATCTCTCAGCTTTCTCTGTTGGAATATTTTCTCTAAGAGTCTTCTTAAAGAGATCTTCATGTAATTGACTTTGTAAGATATTAAATGTTTCAGGATACTTTGTTTTAATCATGTATATAAACAGTTGTTTAGCTGTCTATTAAAATTAGATTCAAAGGCCATTTTTCTTTGTGACCTTTGACAATAATAATTCATTGTCTCCTTATTTTCATAGTTTTTTATGTCAACCTAATTTTATTCTTTTTTTAATTTTTTAACCTCTAGAACATTTAACATTTTATCTTAACTTTGTTCTTAAATTGCACTAAAAGTTTTGACTTAATATGAGCTGGTTTGGTCTGAGGCTTTGTATATTTCTTTAATTCTAGGAAATATTTGATAATTGTTTGTTAAGGTAATCCCTGCTTATTACCCCATGTACTTTCTTTCTCACTCTTGTACTTCTCTTAGGTGGATATTTAAACTTCTTCTATCCTCTGCATATTTTGTAGAATAATTATTTATTTAATTTTATTTATTGTCATTGTTATTTTTTAATTTGCTGGAGGACATGTATGCTTATCAGTGACAGAAAGAATGAAAGAGAGACCGTTAGGAAGTAAGCCACCAGGTCCATGACTTGAACTGCCATTGGTCATGTGGGAGTCTAGCACCTTAACCACCATGCCACCTGCTGGCCCCATCCTCTGGATATTTTAACCATTCATTCATTTTATTTTATCTTTTTATTACTATCAGTGTCTTTCTGGTGGGAATCTTGACTTCATTATGTATTTGATAGTTCACTAATTGGGGTCAGCAGGTGGGGTGGTGGTTAAGAGCACTAGACTCCTACATGGCTGACTGAGGTTTGAGTCCTGGACCTGACAGCTTACTTTCTAACTTTCTCTCTCTCCCTCACTTTGTACTTTCTGGTCATATTAAAAATAAATAAATAATTAAAGTTAAATAAAAAATAATTAAAAATATAATTCACTAATTGGTTCTCTTATTATGTCCCTTCTGCTATTTAGCCAATCTATCCTACTCTATATTTCAAAGATTTTCTTTTATACCTAATATCTTTTTTTTCTTTTCTTTTTTTGAGAGGTTTTTGCTGTAGGGCGCATGCTCTCACCAGAAGGATAGAGAGAGACAGCGAGACAGAAAGCGAGAAGTCACCCCTGGGGGGGATGGCTACGCAACAATTCCTTCTCCTCCATTCTCCTCTCTATACCTGATATCTTCAGTTGGTAATTATTTATAAATGCTATCATTTTTCACTTAATGATTGGGATACCTTTGAAAAATGTGACCCAAACATTTATTTATTTATTTATCTGTTGATTTGTTGTCATTTAAAAAATATTTATTCAATTTTATTTGTCATTATTCTATTTTAAAAATTTGACCAGAGAGAGAAAGGGAAAGTAAGAAAGCAAGCAAGCAAGTTGCCAGGTCCAGGACTCAAATTGTGATTGTCCGTGTGGTAGTCCAGCACCTTCAACCACCGCACTACCCTGCTGGTTCCTATTTGTTGTCATTTTTAAGTCAGTGGGACTTGAATCATGGTCGGCCATATGGGAATCCAGCACCTTAACCACTAGACCACCTGCTGGCCGCAAAGCTTTTTATTTGTAACTAATCCACTTAATAAACTTTTACTGTTATAGTCCAAGTAAATCAATTCCTAGGTAGTTTTGTGTTTTCACTTCAATCTAATGATTCTAAATTTTCTTTATGAAATTCTCAAGACTAGGTATTCAACATACCACTTTTCTGTCTCTTGGGTCTTAACAGTACTTGAATTATAATGTGCAATTAATACATTTTAATAAACAGAACTATATTTCTGCAGAATTTGTCAACCTCTTTAGAAGCAGTATATGGACAGGCCAAAGAAGGAACATACTCCGAAGAAATATTTAGAATATTTGATGCCTGGAAGTGTAGTAAAAGAGAGGAGTTCACTAATGTAAGAAGTGAAACAGAGGCATCCCTACAGCATCTTATAACATGGTTTCAGACTACCTTAAAGGTAATGAGAGCACTTACTCAGTAATATTTGTAGCATAAACCATGAAATAAATATTTTTAGAAATCATATTCAGTCCCTATTCAAGAGTTAACATTGTCTACCTACTACCTATCAAAGTTAAGCTTACCACATGAGCAGTCAAAATCCTTTATCAGCCCTTAGTTAGACTGCTCCTTTTGTCTTTCCTTTCCTCCTCCACCTTTTTTTAAATTTATTTTTTTTATTTTTCTTAATTTGCCAGAGCATGTGTGCACTTCCTGAG
>NW_006159659.1:4758521-4802959 GCF_000334495.1 Tupaia belangeri chinensis | reverse complement strand
GGGAAAGAGAGAAAAAGTGAGAAAGCACCCCCTTGTGGGGGATGGTCACACTGCAATCCTTTTTCTCCCATTTCTCCCTCCTTTGGGATTTTGGCCATGCATGCCTAACATGTTTTCCAAGCTGTGAATTTGGCAAAGTAAGAAAAACCATGAACCATGAACCATGTTGTTGGCCGTGTGGGACTCAGCTACCCTGTCCCAGACTAGCCCCTTTTTATTATTTTCAAAATAATCATACTGGTCTTACCTTTGTTTTGTCTCATAGTTTTCCTCTGAATTATTTTCTTATTTTTTTTAACCACTAATTTTTTTTAGTTATGCCATTTGTATGTACCTTTTGTCTTTTGTATATAAGTTTTAGGAGGGTAGGTACTTTATCTTTTATTCAGTATTCATATTTCCCCTACATTACTTAATGGTCTGCCCCATGTCTAAGGAAAAAATAAATACTTATTGCATGAATTAAATGAGATAATTCCATTTTTATTTTCATAAATTAGGTTTTTGATCTATCCGTGGAAGAAGCACTGGCTTCTGAAAACACTATTGGTAGTATTGATGAAATCTTAGAGAAGACTGAGTCAAGTGTCTGCAAAGAGCTGGAGATATCTCTGGTTGTGAGTATTGCTGTTCTTGATGATTGCTTTCATTGAAGCAATTTGGTTTCTCTTGCTAGTTAAATAGTATTAAGACTGGTCTTAGCTTTCCTCTTCTTGTCCTATTTGAAAAAGTAACATCAAGTTCTAATTTAATCATAGTGAGAAATATTATATTCTTTTTTTTTTTTTGAGAGATTTTTGCTATAGGGCATGTGCGCTCACCAGACAGACAGAGAGAGACATTAGAGACAGGAAGCAAGAAATCACCCCCTGGGGGAAAGAGAGAAAAAGTGAGAAAGCACCCCCTTGTGGGGGATGGTCACACTGCAATCCTTTTTCTCCCATTTCTCCCTCCTTTGGGATTTTGGCCATGCATGCCTAACATGTTTTCCAAGCTGTGAATTTGGCAAAGTAAGAAAAACCATGAACCATGAACCATGTTGTTGGCCGTGTGGGACTCAGCTACCCTGTCCCAGACTAGCCCCTTTTTATTATTTTCAAAATAATCATACTGGTCTTACCTTTGTTTTGTCTCATAGTTTTCCTCTGAATTATTTTCTTATTTTTTTTAACCACTAATTTTTTTTAGTTATGCCATTTGTATGTACCTTTTGTCTTTTGTATATAAGTTTTAGGAGGGTAGGTACTTTATCTTTTATTCAGTATTCATATTTCCCCTACATTACTTAATGGTCTGCCCCATGTCTAAGGAAAAAATAAATACTTATTGCATGAATTAAATGAGATAATTCCATTTTTATTTTCATAAATTAGGTTTTTGATCTATCCGTGGAAGAAGCACTGGCTTCTGAAAACACTATTGGTAGTATTGATGAAATCTTAGAGAAGACTGAGTCAAGTGTCTGCAAAGAGCTGGAGATATCTCTGGTTGTGAGTATTGCTGTTCTTGATGATTGCTTTCATTGAAGCAATTTGGTTTCTCTTGCTAGTTAAATAGTATTAAGACTGGTCTTAGCTTTCCTCTTCTTGTCCTATTTGAAAAAGTAACATCAAGTTCTAATTTAATCATAGTGAGAAATATTATATTCTTTTTTTTTTTTTGAGAGATTTTTGCTATAGGGCATGTGCGCTCACCAGACAGACAGAGAGAGACATTAGAGACAGGAAGCAAGAAATCACCCCCTGGGGGGATGGTCACGCTGCAATCCCTTCTTCTCCATTCTCCTCTCGGGATCTTGGACACGCATGCACATGTGCCCGGCGTGAGTTTTAAGCCACTGGGTCTGGGACGTAAACCGCAGTCAACTACGTGGGAGTCCAGTGACATAGCCATTATGCTAACTGCTGGTTTCCAAAATATTACATTCTTATACTTAAGTATATGGATTATACTTATTCCATTTTAATAGGATATTTCACATCTGAAAATGTAGAATAGAATGTTTAATTCTAGGAACACACTTCTTTTTTTCTGGTGAGAGATTATTGCTATAGGGTTCATGCACTTACTGGCGAGACAGAAAGACAGAGAGGAAGTGAGAAATCACTCCCCCCGCCCCAGTAGGGTTGGCTATGCTGCAATCTTTTCTCTTCCATTTTTCTCTCAGGATTTTGGGCATAAATGTACATGTGCCCAGCGTGAGTTTTAAGCTTTTGTGTCCAGGACTCAAACAGTTGTCAGCCGTGTGGGAGTGTGGGAGTCCCACGATGTAACTGTTATACCATCAGCTGATCCTGGGAACACACTTACTAATCTAAACGAATCAGCTTTTTGTATCATTTGATTATTGAGTCCATTATACCCAGTGACTATAAGATTCCTTAGAGCTTCTGAAAACTTGACATGAAATCTGGGAACGCTATGAAATGGGCGTGCGGGATTGATTAGTAGCCCCCCCCCATTGTGTATATTTTGTGTTGTTATGTCAACGTAAAAATGAGTAACTCTTCAAGAGATTGTTTTATAGCATTGTTCATTGGGACTCTTTCTCAGTTATTCAGGCTGCTTTCCATAGTGGCTTTTCCAGTGGCTATGTTTTCCATTTTACTTGTTTGTTTTTTATTTTTTTGCAGTTTTACTCATACTAGAATTAATGCATTATAAATGATTACATTTTCCTATTTAAAATCAGTTTTCAAAAAAAATTAACAGAAAGATTAGTACTATGGAAAAACTACACATGGGTTTCAAAATTTTTCACGACAAAAAGATTTGTACTTTAGTTCAGTTTTCCATGATTTTTTTTTTTCCTGCTAGAGGGCACCTGTGCTTGCCAGAGACAGAGAAGGAGAAGAGAAAACACACACACAAACACACACACACCCCCCATGGAGAAGCCCCAATCCCTTCACATCTCTCTGCCTTGAGGTTTTGGGCATGCACATATATGTGCCTGGCATGTTTCTTGAGCTATCAGGTTTGGGACTCAAACCTCATGGTCAGCCATGTGAGACCCAATGGCCTTAATCATCAGGTCTTAGAGCTGGCCCTCCATGATCTTTTGAAGTCTTCTCATAGTCCTGCAATAGATGGTTTTGTCAGACTTGTTTTATTTTTTTTTAATAAGTGGTTATTAGTATATGAGTTCCAAAAATAAAATGTTAAAAATTCTATGTATTATTTAGTTCTTATATTTAGGATATTAGTATCTATATTTAGGATATTAGTATCTATCTGTTTCCTGTAATGTTCTATCTGAGACATCTTTAAAAATAAGATTAATGGGGTAAAATTTCCCAGATGAATATCTTTGATATTCATCTCTTGCTTCTGTGTTAAAAAAAATTATGTTTAAGAACCATTCTAAAATAGATATAGAAATTTGTCAAAGGTATCATTTTGAAGTTTATTGAAGATTTTGATATTGTGGGTATTCATTCATGTAAAATTCCATGTGTGTAATTTTATTTAGGAGCAAGGTGATACAGACAAGGAGATCATTTTAAGTACATACAGTCAAGTACTGCAAAAGATCCATTCAGAGGAAAGACTCATTGCCACAGTGCACTCCAAGTACAAGGACAGTATTGAGGTGGGATTATGCTTTCTTTTATTGGGCTATAAACTGATGCTTTGAAAAATATTTTTAAATGATTGCTTATTTAATTTTATTTATTTATTATTATTATTTCAGAGATTTTTGCCTAGGGTGTGTGCACTTGCTGGAGAGAAAGAAAGAAAGAGAGGGAAAGTAAGAAATCACTTTCCACATGTTATGGCCAGATCATAGTCCCTTCTCAATTTTCTTCCCAGGATCTTGGGCACAGATACATACATGCCTGGCATGATTTTTCAAGCCACCAAGTCCGGGATTTGAACCGCAATTGGCCATGTGGGAGTCAAATGATGTAATGGCTACACCATCTAGTGGTTCTGTATTTATTATTATTTTTAAATTTGCCATAGGGAATGTGTGCTCACCAAAGAGAGAGAAGGAAGGTTAGAGAGCAAGCTGCCAGGCCCTGGACTTGAACTGCAGTCAGTTGTGTGGGAGTCCACTGCCTTAACCACCATGCCACCCACTGGCCTGCTACTTTGAATTTTTAATTCTTTCTTCTATCTATCAATCATCTACTTACTTGCTAATAGTCATTCACTATACATCAATACAGTCTACAGAATGAGATTTTCCATGCAGTATACATTGTATATTGGCTCAATCAAGGATATTACCATAACATGTTGTCATCAACAAATAATTTTCTATTTCTTGTTTCTTACATATTTTACTTAAACCCCCCCACCTCCCCCAAAAATAAGATTTTCCATCTAGTATACATTGTATATTGGCTCAATCAAAGATATTACCATATATGTTATCATCAACAAATAATTTTCTATTTCTTGTTTCTTAAATATTTTGCTTTATTTCCCAACCCCCTTGATTTCCCTACCTCTCACCCTCTGCCAATTCCCCCCTTCTCCTACACTGTCTCTGGTATGTACAGTTATTGTCCATGCTTTTTTTTTTTCACATTTTATTGATTCACTAAAGATCTTAATTAATTTAAAGACTTTTCAATAGCAAGCACAGCTGATACATACATATTTATGAATGCATGTCTGACTTTAGGCATAAACCTCAGTGAGTAAAGTAACGTACCATAAAGTAGCACCTCACTGGGGCTATATAGCTTACTGCATTCATTAAATAGGCATTAATAGATATTAAAAAAATTTTTTGAGAGGTTTTTGCTGTAGGGCACGTGCCAGAAAAACAGAGAGAGACAGAGAGACAGGAAGTGAGAAATCACCCCCTGGGGGGATGGCCACGCCGCAATCCCTTCTCCTCCATTCTCCTCTCAGGATC
Source organism: Tupaia belangeri chinensis (assembly GCF_000334495.1). Lineage (NCBI taxonomy): Eukaryota > Metazoa > Chordata > Mammalia > Scandentia > Tupaiidae > Tupaia > Tupaia belangeri. The sequence goes on along the minus strand of NW_006159659.1, from coordinate 4,798,089 downwards.
TTGGGCACACATTCACACGCGCCTGGCATGAGTTTAAGCCACCGGGTGAACCGCAGTCGACTACATGGGAGTCCAGCAACATAGCCATTACGCTAACTATTGGTCCCCTACATTTTTTTTTATTAATTAATTAATTTTCATTCATTCGCTGAGCATCATCACAGCATAAAAAATGTGCTTTCCCATCCAGGATATAGTGCATAGTGGCTTAGTCATACATGTTATCATCAATAATTTTCCATTTCTAGTTTCATATATGTATGTATATACATATTTTTCCCCCTATTTCTTACTCTCTGCCATTTCCCACCCTCCTCCCACACTATCTCAGGTGTCTAAAGTTGTATTCCATTTGTTTTTTTCCATACATTTTGTTGAATCATTAAATTTCTCAAATAATTTAACTACTTTTAATAACAAGTTCAACTGATATATACATATCTGTGTCTGACTTTAAGTGTGAAACTCTTGAGTAGAATGAATATACTATAAAGTAGCACCTAGCTGATGCTATATAGCTTACTATGGCCATTAAATAGGTAATTTTTAAATATATTTTTTAATTTCCAGAAAAACAGTTTTAGCTTTAATAAATCAAAGAAATGCTAAGACAATGCTTAAAACTTAAAGCCAGGAAAGAGGTTAGGATTCTGTTCAAATAGCAGGTACGTAAACCTATCGGCAGCCCAAGATAGGAAAAAAAAAATCTTTCAAACCGGAAAACAAAGCCTAGAAGAAAATCACAGCAATATTTTAGTCAAAAGTCATAAAATGCTATTTCACCAGTTCAATCTCATGTACTTAATCTATCTTTTGTTGTGGTTCGATCTTCCTTATTAATTTCTGGGATATAATATTCAACTCTAGACGCGTCCCTATGGTTAAGTTGGCCATTTTCTTAGTTTTTGAACTCTTATTTCTGTGTCTGCATTTAATTTTCTTTGTATATCACTCTATTCAAAACTTCTTGCAGTGCTGGTCTGGCATTGGTAAATTCTTTCAGGTTTTGTTTATCTGAGAAGGTTCTTGTTTTGTCTTCCCATATGAAGGCTAATCTTGCTGGGTACAATATTCTTGGTTGAAATTGCTTTTCCCTTAACACTTTGAATATATTTTCCTATTCTTTCCTTACTCGCATTGTTTCTGATGAGAGGTCTCCTGTTAGCCCAATGGGCTATCCTTTGAAAGTAACTTGACGTTTCTCTCTTGCTAATCTTAGTATCTTATCTTTGTCTGTGGATTTGATCAGTCTGGCTATAATGTGTCTTAGAGAAGATCTTCTTGGATTGATTCTATTTGGGATCCTTTTTATTTCTTGGGAACGGATCTTTGAATGCCTCTGTAGGTTTGGAAAGTTTTCTTCTAGGATTTCATAGAATAGATAATTAATGTCCTTTGAGTCTCTTTGCCTTCTGGGATACCAGTTGTCTGGATGTTTGGACGTTTGATGGTACCTAGTATTTTTTGTATATTATTCTCATTTTTGGGGGGCAATTTTCTCAGTCTTCATGGTGGATTTTTCTAGGCCAGTGATTCTGCATCTGAGATTTGATTTTCTGTATGATCTAGTCTGCTTTTAATACTTTCAAGGGAGGTTTTGACTTTCTGGATTATAGCCTTCATCTTTAACAGGTCCATTTGATTCTTTTTTATGGTATTTTGTATTTCAAATCTTGCAAGAATTTCCTCACCTCCTGGAACCCATGAACTCCTTTCTCCTGCCTGTTCTGCAGTTCCTTGTCTCTCTTCTTTTGCATCTCTGTTAGCTTTGTCATTCTGAATATTCTAAATTCTTATGTGACATTTCCATGACTTTCATTGTACTGTCTGTGGATGAAGAGGAGTCATTCTTTTTCTTCAGAGGAGAAGTATTTTCTTGCTTTCCCGTATTTCCTGTAACCCCGAGGCAATTTCTAGTCATCTGATGGATGATGCGTTTCTTTCTAATTCTTGAAGTTTGATCTGAGTGTTCAAAGCTGTGCAGGAGGAGCTGATCTGCAATCTCTCTTCTGTTCCGTTTTTCACTCTTTGTACATCAGAGTCAGTGGGAATTGAGGAATATTCTGACCCTAATTGTATTCAGATGTTTGGACCCTGTTCACTTGGACCTGTCTAGACACTCAGTGTGTGGAGGCTACTAAAAATGAATCTGGAGGGAGTAGTCTCAGTAGAAAATCATCATTTTTAGTCAATGAAAGCAATATTTCACAGCTAAAGTTCAGTAACCATCTCAGGATGGGCCCGAGTTTATGCTTTTCCTCATTAATAGATATTTTTTAATTTCTTTCTAATTAGTTTTAGTTTTAATAGATCATTGTTAAGAGAAATTTGCTTAAAACTTAAAGCTAGGAAAAAGGTTAGAATTCAGTTCAAACAGTAGGTAGATGAACCTATCAACAATTGAAGACAAGACAAAAATCCTTAAATATGGAAATCAAAGCATCAAAGAAAATCAGTAATACTGTAGTATAAAGTAAAAAAAATTCTATTTCACTAGTTCAGACTCATGGAATTAATATCTCTTCTATTGAATTACTGTGGTCTGATCCTTCCATTTAATCTCTGGAAGTTAACATTCAACTCTGGATTTAGGCCTATTAGGCTGGCCATTCTCTTGGTTGTTTTCTTGTACTCTTATTTCTGTGTGTCTGACTTTAGTTTTCTTGGTATAGCACTCTCTTCAGCACTTCTTGGAGAGCTGGTCTGGTGTTGGTAAATTCTTTCAGATGTTATTTATCTGAGAATGTTTTTGTCTTTTTTCCCATATGAAAGATAATCTTGCTGGGTATAGTATTCTTGGTTTAAATTGTTTTTCACTTAACATTTTGAATATATTTTCTCATTCTTTCCTTGCTTGCCATGTTTCCGATGAGAGGTCCAACGTTAGCCTTATGGGATATTCTTTGAAAATAACTTGATGCTTCTCTCTTGCCAATTTTAGTATCTTGTCTCTGTCTGCAATTTTGGTCAATCTGGCTGTGATGTGCCTTGGGGAAAATAGTCTTGGGTCAATTCTATGTGGGTTCCTTTGTATTTCTTGGATCTGGATATTTGAGTGCCTCACTAGGTTAGGAAAGTTTTCTTCCAGGATTTCTTGGGATAAATTATCAATGCCCTTATTAGTTTCATCAGCTTCTGGGATACCAATGATCCAGATGTTTGGGCATCTAATGGTATCTAGTTTTACTTGTATGTTTTTCTCATTTTGGGGGGTTATTTTTTCAGTCTTTTTGGTGAATTTCTCTAGCTTAGAGATTCTGTCTTCTTCATCTGAGATTTGACATTTTGCATGATCTTATCTGCCTTTTTTTTTTTTTTTTTTAAGAGGTTTTTGCTATAGGGCGCGTGTGCTGGCCAGAAAGACAGAGAGAGGCAGAGAGATAGAGAGAAATCCCCCCCCGGGGAGGATGGCCCTGCCGCAATCTCTTCTCCTCCATTCTCATCTTGGGATCTTGGACACGCATGCACGTGCACCCAGCATGAGTTTAAACTACCAGGTCCGGGACTCGAACTGCGGTGGACTACATGGGAATCCAGGGACATAGCCATTATGCTAACTGCTGTTCCCTAATCTGCTTTTGATACTTTCAATGGAAGGTTTGACTTCCTGTATTACAGCCTTCATCTGTAACAATTCCATTTGTTTCTTTTTTATGATCTTCTCTTTCAGACCGTGAAAGAACTTCCTCACCTCTGGAGCTCCGTTTCTCTTTTCTCCTACATCTTCCAGAGTTAATTGTCTCTATTCTCTTGCGTCTCTGTTAGCTTTGTCACTCTGAATATTTAAAAGTCTTTGACATTTTCATGAGTTCCCTTGTATTCTTTGTGGAAGAAGAGTTATTCTTTTCCGTAAGAGGAGAGATATTTTCTTGGTTTCTTCTATTTCTTGTGCCTTTGCAGTGGTTTCTAGTCATCTCATGAATTATATGTTTTTTCCTGCCTCCTGGCTAGACTAGGGAATAGGAGAGTGAAATCTCAGCAGGGGGTCTTTGGTGGTCAAAATTCCTGAATGGGCTGCTCAGAACTCAAATAAAGATGACTGCTGGGGACCAGCAGTTAGCGTAATGGCTTTGTCACTAAACTGCCACGTAGTTGACTGTGGTTTGCGTCCCAGATCCAGTGGTTTAAAACTCACGCCGGGTGCATGTGCGTGCGTGCCCTAGATCCCGAGAGGAAAATGGAGGAGAAGGGATTGCGGCGTGGTCATCCCCCCGGGGGGTGATTTCTCGCTTTCTGTCTCTCTGTCTCTCTCTGTCTGTCTGGTGAGCGTACGCACTCTATAGCAAAAACCTCTCCTCCCTCCACCCCCCCCCCCAAAAAAAAAAGATGACTGCTGATTGGTTTATCCTGGCTAGACTGGGGAGCAGTAGGGATAAGTCTGGGCAGAGGGTCTTTGGTGGTCAAAATCCGAATATTTAGTTCTTAAATTTTTCTCAAGTAGTTCAATACTCAGTATGTTGGTAAATTATTATTATTAGAAAAACAGTATAGTGGTACATAATTCACTATAAAGTGGAAATGGTGATTTTTGTTTATATAAATATATTGAATTTTTTATTGTCTTAAATCTTCTATTTTCTTATGTCCTTGAAAATATAATCTTTGTTATTATTTTCTTTTTTTCTGTACAAATTTATGGGAGAAAATTTTCTATATATAGAGAAATAAGAAATAAAGATACCACATCAATTTCTTTGGCCTACGAGATACTAGTTTGAGATAATTCCTTTTTGGTTGGTGATGTGTTTGCACGTACACATGCACTTATGTGCTTTATATTGTCTTGCAAGCTGTTTTGAAAATAATGGTATTATGAATGTTTCTCCATGCTATTATTTATATACTGTCATTCTGAGTGACAAGCTGTGTACATATACAGTGGAATTATTTAACCTATCATTTATATTGGTTATTTCTGTTTTTCTTTCTACCATAAATAATGCTGTACATAATCTTTGTATATACTTTTTTGTATTTTATTAGTATCTCAAAACTATAATTGCTAAGTGAAAAAGGATGAACATTACTAAAACTTGATACATATTGTCAAATCTTCTTTTGGAAAAGTTAGAATATACTGATGTAAATAAACTGATCCCTCCTTTGGGATAGAGGATTTCAGTATACATCCTCCCTAGAAATTCTAGTTTGCATCCACTATGTGTGTCTCACTGTATTTCTTAGCTTGGAATATCACTTTGTCTTTCTTAGAGTGGAATAACTGACATTTTCCTAAATAAAAATGTGGGTGATTAGGAAATCAGTTGGTAGAATTGTCTTGTTGAAAATTACAGTATTTCTTAGTATTTCATTTTAAATGCAGTAAAATACTTTTTGAATCTGAGCAGAGAAATGACTGGTCAGTAAGTGACTATTCAATAAATATAGTAGTCTGGTGTGTTTGACATTATAGTAACTCTTCTCTCACTTAGTTTAAAAAGCAGACTATGGAATGTTTAAATAAGAGTCCCAGTGTGGATCAGTTGCTGTCTATTAAGAAGACACTGAAAGGCTTGAAAGCTCGACTGAGATGGAAATTGGTTGAAAAGAGTAATTTGGAAGAAGTAAGGATACAGTTGTTTTTTACTGAGCTATACATGCACTTCATTTTTCTTGGGCACTGTTTCATACAAGTAATGTATAGAAATATACTTTAAAACGAAATCCATTACATTTTGTTTTATGTTCTTTATCTTTTTTTCCTGTAGATACATAATATTGAGATTACATTACTAGTGTAAACATTTTCTGGTGCCATTAAATGTTTTCTAAAAGCATTTTATGGCTACCTTGGTTTTTCAGTAACATGAACATTTGGGATAATTTAAAAATCTGTTTTGCGTTGAACTATTATAATACGAACCTACAACATGCAGGTGAAAGATAACATGTTCACCCAAAGGAGGAATTTTGTTATAAAGTATTTGTTTCTTTGCTTTTTATTTATTTTAGGGTTTGGCTGTTGTGATTCTCCTGCCTCAGTTTCCCACCTGGGACTACAGGTTCATTGTCATGGTACCTGGCTCTTTTTTTTTTTTTTTTTTCCAAGACAAGGGTCTTACAAGACCCAGGCCAGCCTAGAGCTTGAAACCCTCCTGCTTTAAGCCCAGTACAGCTAAGAGCTTGAAATTCTCCTGCCTCAGGCTCTCAAATCACTGGGGTTACAAGCATATGCCACTGTATCTAGCCTTTGTATTTTTTTGGTAATCAAAGCCAGGTCTCCCATATGGCCCCAGGCTACAGAGTTTAGTGTTTCAGTGGTGTGTATCACTGTGGTTGGGTCCATCTTAAATTTATTATTTTTTCCTTTCTTTAGTTTTTGCTATAGGGCACATGTGCTCATCAGAGAGAGAGAGAGAGAGAGAGAGAGAGAGAGAGAGAGAGAGAGAGGGAGGGAGGGAGGGAGGGAGGGAGGAAGAGAAAGTGAGAAATCAACTCTCAGGAGGGATGGCCACACTGTAATCCCTTCTCTTCCAGTCTTCTCTCAGGATATGGGCACACATACACCCAGCATAATGCCTGACGTGAATTTCTTTTCTTTGTTTTTTTAAAGAATCTTTTTCTTAATCTTTTTTCCTTCCTTCCTTCCTTCCTTCCTTCCTTCCTTTCTTCCTTTCCTTCTTTTCCTTTCCCTTTTCCTTTCCCTTCCCCTTTTCTCTCCTTCCTTCTCTCCCTCCCTCCTTTCCTTCCTTCCTTTCTTACTAGAGAGGGACAGAATAAGAGAGAGAAAGAGAAGGAAAGTGAGAAAGCAAACTGCCAGGTCAGGGACTCGAACCATGGTCAGCCATGTAAGAGTCAAGTACCCTTAGCTACCGTGCCACCTGCTGGCCCCGCCTGGCATGATTTTCAAGCTGCTGGATCTGGGACTTGAACCACACAGTTGGCCATGTGCAATCCAGTGCCTCAACTTCTACGTCATCTGCTGGTCCATGTAGTATTCTTAAATCATGGTCCCTTTGTTAACGCTCTTTTTATGCCTGGATGATATAGTTTGCAAATATTTTAAGGTGTTTTCATATGATAATAAAACTGGAGAAACTAGGAAGTTCTATTCTGATAAAAGCCTTTCTAGGCTTGAAACTTTGTAAACAAGGTAGTAATTCTTTGTCCATTGAGGATCCGATTTATGTACAAAAGAGATCTATATTATATCTTAGTGCAACTTGAATCATCTCTCAACCTTTTCTGAACACTTAATTGGAGACAGACTGGAGACTATTCTAATTACATAGTTTAAGTTTTCCAGTTTTATCCTGTTTTGGACTGTGGGGAAGGAGGTCACTTTAAGTACATTTTTTCAACTTCTGGAGCAATGTATCTAATATGTATGTGTGCATGTATGTGTGTATGTATCTTTTTACATGGTTTAATTACTGTCATTGGAGTTTAATGGAATCTTTGTGAGTCCTACATCATCTTTCCTCTAGTAAATATTTCCCACATGACTCATCCTTTGATTTATTTTTAACCAAATCTCACATTGAAAACTATTCTAGGGAATTCAGTTGTATTCTGGTTGCTATTCTGACATCTATTTTATGATGGCAGTTGGTCATCTTTATCATCTGTATCATTGTCATCTTAGAGAAAATATGTATCAAGTTAAGAGACCAAAATCTATATAATTGATTTTATGTTTTTATTTTTTATAAATCCTTTTACTAGGCTTTGGAAAAGTAATAGTTTGAATAAACTGATCTAAATTAATTAAAATGTTATGAGAGTCTGTAGAAATCACAAAGAGCAATTTACTGTAAAAGTTGCTTAATTCTTATACGAAGGTTTGTTTCAGTCTACTTGAGTAAACCTGCACTTTTCCTTTCTGATTAAAGTCTGATGACCATGATGGATCTGAAATCGAGAAAATAAAACAAGAAATAACTCAGTTGCGCAATAGTGTCTTTCAAGAAATTTATCGTGAGAGGGAGGAATATGTAAGTATTTGATTCTTTGAACTTTTAAATTACATTTTATTCTAGAAATTGAATTAATATTCATTTTATGAAGTGGACTATAATCACAAGGCTAGACATCTTATATTCGCATAGTAATAATGTTTATATATATTTAGAATTAATTTCTGTTGATAAAATAATTTATGACCTTTGTACCAATGTGGAAATTACAGGAAATTATAAAGAAGAATAAATATCACTTGTAACATTTCCACTCACTGGTAAAACAGTAGTTATCTTTAATCTTTGATTTACTTTTAAGTCTTTTCACTGCTTGTTTTAGAATTCAGGGCCTAACACAGCACTCTTGTGCATACTGTTTTGTTTTTCTGTTTAACATAAAGTTTGAAAGATTTTTCCCTCATATAAAACCTATATGAGCATTGTTTTAGCATAATGTTATAATGAAAATATTAATGGAGCCAGCATAATTTAGTTAAAGAATGTAGCAAAATAAAATTACCTTGTTTTGGGGTCAGTTACATCTATACCTCATCATTTCACCACTAATTTTTGTGACCTTGGGAGAATCACTGTATTATCCCTTTAAAGTAGTAAGAACATTGTATTTTATGTTCAAGGAATGTTGTATCGAGGAAATTAGTTAAACAGTACTTTGAAAATAAAAATGCTATGAAAATAATAGACATTTAAAAATGTAATGCTTTATATAAACTCATCTGACTATGCAATATATGATAACCCTTGGATTAAAATAACTGTCTCCTAGTGATTGGAAAAGTGTCTATAAGTTTTACTTGATAGACATGTAATAAATGACTTTTCTTTTGTAAGGATCCTCAATTTTCACATTAGCTTCAAAGTAACTTATGTGGAGCTACATATTTATTTTTTCTTGTGAGGATTTTTATGATTTTTTCCTCCTAAGTTAAACAACTATTACTTTAAAATGTCACTGTGGGACCAGCAGTTTGTGTAATGACTTTGTTGCTGGACTCCCATATAGTCAGTCTACTGTGGTTTAAGTCCTGGATCCAGTGGCTTAAACTCACGCTGGGCGCATGTGTGTGCGTGCCCAAGATCCCGAGAGAAGAATGGAGGAGATTTCTTGCTTTCTGTCTCTCTGTCTCTCTCTGACTTTCTGGTGAGTGCACACGCCCTATAGCAAAAACTTCTCAAAAAAAAAAAAAAAAAAAAAAAAAAAAAAGTCCCTATGCCTCCTAATTTTAAAAAAAAAAAAAAAAGAAAGAAAAAAGTCACTATGCTCTCTATATTTTGAGAAAAAATAACAGTGTTATGATTCACATTGGTTTATTGTACTTTTCATTTCAGTTTGCAAGTGAGTGTGGACTTTGATTTCATGCAAGATTTATACTTTTATAAATATGTGTGTATGTGTGTGAGAGAGAAAAAGAGAGAGAGAGAGTGAGTGAGTGATGGGCATGCACACAAAAAGCCTAAATTTGATAATTAAGATTTTCTTCTATAAATAAGGTGGTAATTTAGATCCCAAGTGACTCTTGGTTTTGACTTGATATTTCTTGAGGTAAAAGGCCAATTGGTGATTGTATATATCTTACTGAATATGTAATAAGGCAGATGCTGACACATTGTATTTTCTTGAGATATCACAATTATATATATATATTCCCCCTTCCCCCTTAAGAAAGAGATTTTTGATATTGGACACATGTGCTTACCGGAGAGACAGAGACAGAAAATGAGAAATCACACCCCCAGGGTGATGGCACAGCACAGTTCCTTCTCCTCCATTCTCCTCTCAGCATCTTGGGAACATACACATACACCCAATGTGAGTTTCGAACTGCTGGGTCCGAGACTCGAACCATGGTCAACTATGTGAGAATCTGGTAATGTAACATTATGCCATTTGCTAGTCCCAATTGAATATATATTAATCTACAATAAAATATATCTTTTAACTCTAGGAGAAGCTGAATAGCTTAGCACAGAAATGGTTCCCTGAGCTACCTCTGCTTTATCCTGAAATAGGATTACTTAAGTACATGGTAAGTTTTATTTTTCTTGAGAATTACTACTTTCCAGCGTTGAAAAGCGATTATGTTAAGGTCGTATGTTAGTGTTAAATTTATAGTATCCTCTCTATAAACATATTCCTGATGAATATTTTTTGGTAATTGTAACTTTTTTCCCAAGTCTTTTGTGTGTGTGTGTGTGTGTGTGTGTGTAAATTTGCTAGAGGGTGTGTATGCTCACTGGAGAGAGAGAGGAGGGAAAGAAAGAAAGCACACCCCCTGGGGGGATGGCCTTGCAATCCATTCTCTTCCATTCTCCTCTGGGATTTAAAGCATGCTCATCCACTGGCATATATTCCAAGCCATAGGTCTAGGACTTGAACTATATCGCCAGCCATGTGAGGTCCAGCTGCCTTACCCATCTTGTCACTGGCTGACTCTCAAAGATTTTTTAAAATAGTTACATAGTGCATATTTTTAATGTTAATTGGCATGCTACTTTTCCTCATTCTCATTTAGTAATTATAATAGTGGTTACTTGAATTATAGGTTTTTATTTTTTTAAATGATAAAAAGTTAACTGCTATTTCAAGAATTTGCATAAAAACAGAATATAGGTTGAGTATCTAATCCAAAATTCAAAAGATGAACTCTGAATATTTGAAATTGAAAAGTTGTTGGGCACCACCATACTGTTACAAGTGGAAAATTCCACACTCCACCTCGTGATGGGTCACAGTCAAAATGCTGCAATCTACAACTCTTGTATAAAATTACCTCCAGGCCATGTGTGTAAGGTGCATATGAACTATACATGAATATCTTGTTCAACTTGGTCCCAGATGCAAGATATCTCATGTATATCCAAATATTCCAAAATTGAAAAAACTGAAATATGAAACTTTTTGGATAAGGGATATTTATCCTATACTGTTAACCATGAGGAATGTAAGCAGAATGTGTGTTTAAGTTAAATCAGGCTGGAAAAAATTCTGGAGAAGTTAGCTGAGATAGAAATGTTGATATCGGTATGTGAAGGCTGGAATGTTAGGGGCAGTATAGGCAAGATCGATACTCTCAAATAACACAGTTATTATCAAATAACTGTTATACCTTGCCTCTTGGGATGAGAGACTAGGTGAAGTTTTTACTTATTTATTTCTTTTTCTTTTTTTTTCATTTTCTTTTATATATTCATTCATATTATGTGGCTTACAAAATGGATATTTCAACAGGTGAACATTTCTCCCTAGTACAGTTGACAAAACTATAAGTTATCTTTAACAGATAATACCACATTTCTTTGTCCCATTAATGCTTTGCCTCCCTATTTTTCTTCTAAATGTCCTTCCTCAGACCCTCCTCTTTCACACACACTATATCTGGTATTTAAATCTATATACTGTGTTTCTATATCCTTTAGTAAATCAGTTTCAGTCATAGAGTGCAGACACTTGGTATATATTAAGTGGGGACATACAGTGCCTCTCCTTCATAGCCTGGCTTGCTTCACTCAGCAGTAAATCTTCCATATTCATCCACTTCTGTCAAAAGCTAGGGTTTTGTTGTTGGTTTTTTAATGGCTGAATAGTATTCCATAGAATATATGTGCCACAGTTTTTCTATCCGTTCATCTGTTCATGGGCATTTGGGTTGTTTCCATGACTTAGCAATTGTGAATAGTGCCGCAATAAACATCCATGTGCAAGCACCTTTCCGATTAAGTATTCTTTTGTCCTTTGGGTAGATACCAAGGAGTGGGATTGCTGGATCATATGGTAGTTCTATTTGTAGATTTTTGAGGAATCTCCAAATTGTTCTCCACAGTGGCTGGACCAATTTACATTCCCACCAGCAGTGTAAGAGAGTTCCCCTGTCACCACACCCCTGCCAGCACTTACCGTTTTTTGTTTTTTTAAATCTTAGTCATTCTTACTGGGGTTAGGTGGTATCACATTGTTGTTTTGATCTGAATTTCCCTTAAAATGAGGGATGTTGAGCATTTTTTCATATGCCTTTTAGCTATTCGTGTGACATCATTAGAGAGTGGTTTTTTTCAACTCATTCTCCCATCTTTTAATAGGATTTATTGTCTTTTTTCGGAACAGCTGCTTGAATTCTTTGTGAATTCTGGTTATAAGTCCCTTATATGACGCATAGTTTACAAAATGTTTTCCCATTCTGAGAGCTGTCGATTCACACTAATTACTGTGTCTTTTGCCATGAAGAAACTCTTAGTCTGTTGTAATCCCACTCGTCTGTTTTGGGGACTATCGACTCTGCTTTAGGGGTCTTATTTAAGAAGTCTTTCCCTGCTCCAGTGTCTCCCAGAGTTCCCCCAGTGTTTTGCAGGAGCAGTTTCATAGTTTGAGATTTTAGATTTAGATCTTTGATCCACTTTGACTTGATTTTCATCAGAGGTGAGAGGTAGGGATTCAGATTCATCTTTCTGCAAGTGGAAATCCAGTTTTTCCAGCACCATTTGTTGAAGAGATTTTCCTTTTCCCATTGGATTGACTGGCACCCCTTGTCAAAAATCGGTTCACTGTATGTTTGGGAATTTATTTCTGGGGACTCTATTCTGCTCCATTTGTCTACATGTCTGTTTCTGTGCCAGTACCATGCTGTTTTGATTACCATAGCTTTGTAGTATAGTTTTGGGTCAGGGAGTGAGATGCCACCCACTCCACTCTTGTTGTGCAGAATTGCTTTGACAATATGGTGTCTTTTATGATTCCAGACAAACTTTATGATTGTCTTTTCTAGATCTGTGAAGAATGCATCTGGTACTTTGATTGACATTGCATTAAATATGTAGATTAATTTGGATAGGATTGCCACTTTGATTATATTAATTCTTCCAATCCAGGAACTGGGTTATCCTTCCACTTTTTTGTGTCATTTTTAATTTCTTTTTTATCTTCTTGTAGTTTTCCTTGTGGAGATCTTTCATTTCTTTGGTTATATTTATTCCTAAGTATCTTATACTTTTTGTACCTATGGTAAATGGAATAACTTTTTTCAGTTCTATCTCAGTCTGCCTGTTGTTCATAGATAGAAATGGTCTAGACTTCTGGATATTAATTTTTTATCCTGCAACTTTACTGTATTCATGTATTACTTACAGAAATTTTATTGTGGAAATCATTGGGTCTTCTATATGTACAATCATGTCATTTGCAAATAGAAAGAGTTTCACCTCTTCTTTTCTTATTTGAATGCCTTTTGTTTTTTTTCCTCTTCTCTGATTGTGTTGGTGAGGACTTCCAATACTATATTGAAAAGGAGTGGAGAGAGTGGGCATCCTTGTCTTGTATCTGTTTTTTAACTTTTTTTTTTTTTTTGGAGAGGTTTTTGCTATAGGGCACGTGTGCTCGCCAGAAAGACAGACAGAGACAGAGAGACAGAAAGTGAGAAATCATCCCCCGGGGGGTTTGGCCACGTCGCAATCCTTTCTCCTCTATTCTCCTTTCGGGATCCTGGGCATGCATACACATGTGCCTGGTGTGAGTTTAAGCGACCAGGTCTGGGACTTGAACTGCGGTGGACTGCATGGGAGTCCAGCAACATAGCCATTACGCTAACTGCTGTTCCCTCTTGTACTCATTTTTAATGGAAAAGCTTTCAGCATTTCTCCATTAAGGATGATTTTCGCTATGGGTTTTTCATTGATAGCTTTTATTGTGTTGAGAAATGACCCTTCTATGCAGATTTTGCGAGAGTCTTGATCATGAAGGGATGTGTATCTTATCAAATGCTTTTTCTGCATCAGTCGTATGATTTTATCTTTCTTCCTAATATGATGTATTACATTTATGGTTTTGTGTATGTTGAATCAACCTTGCATTCCTGGAATGAAGCCTACCTGATCGTGAAGTATAGTCTTTTTTATAAGTTGTTGGATATAATTTGCTAGCATCTTGTTGAAAATCTTTGCATCTCTATTCATCAGGGATATTGGTCTATAGTTTTCCTTCCTTGTCCTGTCCTTATCTGTTTTAAGGATAAGGGTGATAGAGGCTTCATAGAATGAATTAGGGAGAGATTCACCCTTCTAGATCTTTAGAAATAACTTGAGCAGAATGGGTGTTAACTATTCTTTGAAAGTTTTGTAGAATTCAGAGGTGAATTCATCAGGGCCAGTGCTTTTCTTTGTTGGGAGGTTATTTATTACTGATTCAATCTCCTGGCTTGTTATGGACCTATTTAGACTTTCTATATCCTCCTGGCTCAATCTTGTAGATTGTATGTGTCCAGGAATTTGTCCACCTCATCCAGATTGTCTTGTTTCTTGGTATATAGATGTTCATAGTATCATCTAATAATGTTTTTTATTTCTACTATGTCTGTTGTTATTTTGCCTGCTTGATTGCAGATCTGATTCAACTGGTTCCTTTCTCTTTTCTTCTAAATAAGTCTTGCTAGTGGTGTATCAATTTTGTTTATCTTTTCAAAGAACCCTTTTTTACTTTAATTTATTATCTGTATATTTCGTTTTCTATTTCATTTATTTCTGCTCATATCTTTATTATTTTCTTTTCTCCTCGAGTTTTTTGGATTTTTTTTGGAGTTGAGAATTAATGGTGGAAGAGATTCAATTACTTGATTTTTTAAAAAAAATTTTGTCAGAGGGTGTGTACACTTGCCCAGAAAGACATATAGACACACACACACACAGAGGGAAAGTGAGAAAGCACCTCCCAGCAGAGATGGCCACACTGCAATCCCTTCTCTTCTGTTCTCCTCTCGGGATTTTAGGCGCGTATGCACACGTGCCTGATATGAGTTTAAGCCGCCGGTGGGACTCAAACCATGGTCTACTACATCGAAGTCCAGTGACATAGCCATTACACTAACTGCTGGTCCTGCTTTTCCAATTCTTTGAGGCATGTTAGGTGATCCATTTGCCTTCTTTCTGTCTTCCTCTTACATACACTAATTGCTATGAACTTCCCTCGTATGACTGCTTTAGCAGTGTCCCAAAGATAATGAAAACTCATGTCCTCATTGTCATTGACTTCCATGAATTTTTTTTTTTTTTTGGAGAGGTTTTTGCTATAGGGCGCGTGCGCTTGCCAGACACAGAGAGAGAGACAGAGAGACAGAAAGCGAGAAATCAACCCCCAGGGGGGATGGCCGTGCTACAATCCCTTCTCCTCCATTCTCCTCTCGGGATCTTGGGCATGCATGCGCATGCGCCTGGCGTGAGTTTTAAACCACTGGGTCCGGGATGCAAACTGCGGTCGACTACATGGTAGTCCAGCGACATAGCCATTACATTAACTGCTGGACCCCCATGAATGTTTTGATTTCAGACTTTATTTCTTCACTAGTTGTGGAGTCATTCAGGAGTAAGTTATTTAGTTTCCATGTATTTGAGTATTTTTAAGGATTTCTCTTGCAATTAAACTCAAGTTTAATTCATCATGGTTGGAGAAGATGCTGGATATAGTTTCTATGCCTTTGAATCTGTAGAGGCTTGCTTTGTGCCCTATGATGTGTTTAATCTTTGAGAAGCTTCCATGTGGGGATGAGAAAAAAGTATATCTTGTGGTTTTTGGATGGAAAGTTCTATGGATGTCTGTTAAGTCCATTTGATTTATGGTATCATTTAGATCCTTTATCTCTTTACCTATTTTTTGTCTAGATGATCTGTCCAGAGGGGATAGTGTAGTGTTGAGGTCTCCAACTCTTAGTGTGTTGCAGTCTATCTCCCCTTTTAGCTCTAACAGTCTCCTTCTTGTATTTGGGTGCTCCTGTGTTAGGCACAGATATTAATAAGCATTGTATCTTCATGATTGATTGACCCTTTTACTATAATATAGTGTCCTTCTTTATCTCTTTGAACAGTTTTTGTTTTAAAGCCTATTTTGTCAGAAATTAGTATCGCACTTCCAGCTCTTTTTTGGTTCCCATTTGCATGGCAAACCTTTTTCCAACCCTTCACTTTCAGTCTATGTATGTCTTTAACCATGAAGTGTGTTTCTTGTAGGCAACAGATAGAGAATTTCCATTTTTTAGTCCATTCAGCCAGTCTGTGTCTCTTGATTGGGGAATTTAAGTCATTAATATTCAATGTTATGATCGATGTTCTTGGACCTGTCCTGATGTTTATGTTGGCCATTGTCTTAGTTGCCTTCTTTTCCTCCGTTTGTGGCTGTTACTTCTTTAGTAACTGATGAGATGGCCTTCGTAAGTCACTTCTCATTTCTCTCTTGCCAGTTTTAGTATCATGTCTTTATCTGTGGTCTTAGACAGCCTGACTAAGATGTGCCTTGGGGAAAATCTTCTGGGATTGATTTTATTGGTGGTCCTTTGTATTTCTTGGGTCTTGATGGTTGAGTGCCTCTCTAGACTTGGGAAATTTTCTTCTAGTATTTCATGGAATAGATTTTCCATGTCGTTATTAGTTTCTTCACCTTCTGGGATGCCAATTATTCTGATGTTTGGGCGTCTAATGGAGTTTAGCATTTCTTGTATATTATCTTTGTGTGTTTTTTTTTTGTTGTTATTTTCTCAATCTTTTTGGTGTTTTTTTCTAGGTCAGCGGTATTATCTTCTACATGGAGATTTGATCTTCAGCATGGTCTAATCAGCTCTTAATTACTTTCAAGAGTGTTTTTGATTTCCTGTATTACAGATTTTATCTCTAATAGTTCCCTGATTCTTTCTCAGAGTGTCCATTTCTTCTTTCATATCATGGAAGGACTTCCTAATTTCTTGTAGTTCATTGTCTCTTTTCTGTTCCAACTCAACAGAATTTGGTCACCATGAATGTTTGAAATTCTTTGTCATTTTGGTAACGTCTTCCATATTTATGAGAGATGGAGAAGAGTTACTGTTTTCCTTTGTTGGAGACATAGTTCCTTGTTTATTCAGACCTGAGGCTCTTTTTCTAACTTCTAGCTATTGGAAGATGTATTCCCTTTTGAAAACCTCCTAGGGGAACCTTTCTCCCACTAGGAGTAAGTGTGTTTATTTTTGGCTGGGAATTAATGTTTGCTGAAGTCTTTCTTCTGTTGTTTTTACCAATGTGCTCTGAAGAGGGGAACTCTACTGAGGTGTCTAAAAAGCAGTATCTCCTTTCTCACAGGTGGATCAGTACAAGGGAGGATCCCAGAGACACTTACCGTACTAGGGAATTTCAGATATCTGATTCTAGACCTGTCTAGTCACTTTGGCAGGGTAGAAAATGAAGGGAGGATAATATGAGATGAAATAAAAGACAACAGAGAGAAATAAAGAAAAAGTCACACAGGTGACCCTGCCTCAATATCCCTTGTTGAACAGAGGCCTGTAGGTGGACCTTGTGCCTGCTGCCGGGGAAAGGACAGTCTTGGGCCTAACATTAATTTTATTGGCCTTTCCAGTAAGATCAATAATTTTCTGTCCATTTAATAGCATGTAACTAATTATATCAGTGATTTAAAAGTCCTGAGGTTGTTTGGGTTCTTCAACTGCAGTATTATCTTGTGCCTAGAACTCTGGTGGTCTTCTAACTATGAGCTTGGAACGAGATCTTCTTGATGCTGAACCCATGAAGGAACTTAGCAGCAAGCGTCCACTGGTATGTTCTGAGATTAATGGGCAGATTATTCTTTTAAAGGTAAGTCTAAACTCATCTGACTTGTGGAAGATTCAGAAATATAAAAGAGAGTGGTAGTGTTATTTTTCAGGAAAAAACCCACTGTTTTCTTTCTAAAGTATATACGTTGATTGGCATGATGATTATCCTTCTATATTGTCAGAATTAATAATTTTGACTTTAAGATTTCCCTTATTTCCCTTAATATATCTTCAAAGGATATACTTGCTTTCCTTTTTTGGGTAAACTTACTACATTCTATTCCATAACGTTTTAAAATTTTTTATTTTCTTAACATTTCTTTTTGAAATTTGAGTTACATTATTAACATAGTTTTCTACTCTTTAATTTCTTCTTAACGATCTGGGAAACTATTGATCATGATTAATAGGATAATTAATTTGATGTTGATAGGTACACATTCAAGAATGTGTAGTAAGCTGCAGATAGGATTGTTCTTTAATTTCCAAATTACAACATTCGAAGCAGATGGGAAAGGTATTTATAAATTGTATAATTAAAAATAAAATTAGACCTAGCTTATATAAAAATTATTTTTCTGTTTAAGTTGGAGTGATGTATAATTAGAGTGGGATTTTTAATCTTGGAATTGCCAGTGTATCTTTTTTTTTTTGAAATAAGGGCTATTCTGTGGATGTTGACACAGAAGCCAGGGTGATTCAGAGAGCAGCCTCCTATCACAGAGCTTGGAAAAATGCTAAAGAAAAATCTGGGTTACTACCATTGATATTCCTGTTTTTATGTAAGGTAAAGTTCTTATGCTAATTTCTTGGAGGAAATATTTTACTTAAAATAAGTTTTAGCTCTAAGTTGTAGAGCAGTTAATTTATTCCTTTTATTTTATTTTTTTAAAAGAGAGATTGTTGCGGGACCAGCAGTTAGCATAATGGCTATGTCGCTGAACTCCCATGTAGCCGACTGTGGTTCGCGTCCTGGACCCAGTGACTTAAAACTCACGCTGGGTGCGTGTGTGTGTGTGCGCCCAAGATCCCAAGAGGAGATTAGAGGAGCAGGGATTGCGGCGTGTCCATCCCCCCGGGGGGGTGATTTCTTGCTTTCTGTTTCTCTGTCTCTTTCTGTCTGTCTGGCGAGCGCACGTGCCCTATAGCAAAAACCTCTAAAAAAAAGAGAGAGATTGTTGCTATAGGACATGTGTACATGCCAGAGAGACAGACACAGACAGTGAGAAATTATCCCGTGGGGGGATGGTCGCACCTGCCATCTCTTCCTCTCCATTCTTCTCTCGGGATTTTGGGCATGCCTACACATGTGCAGGTGTGAAGTTTAGACTGCCAGGTCCAGACTTGAACTGCAGTCAGCTATGTGGGAGTCCAGCAGTGTAACTGTTATGTCCTCTGCTGGTCCCAATTCATTCCTTTTAACATGAAACAAAAATTATCTTTTTGAATCAGTGCACATTAAAAATGTGTTGAATAATTTTTCACTTTGAGTCACATTTTTTGTTTTGCTTCTTAGTCTGATCCTCTGGCTTATCTGATGGTCCCATATTATCCTAGGGCAAATCTGAGTGCTATTCAAGCCAGTATGCCTTTAAATTCAGAAGTAAGTAAACACTATTTCCATGGATATATTAAATGAGAAAATAATACTTGTTTTTAAGATGATGCTACATGTTGTATACTTTGTCACATCAACCCTGTGGTATGAATTATCCTGTTGTATAGATGAAAAAAATGAGGCTTAGAGACCCCTGTGTCTTGCATGATGTCCTTAAGCCTGAGGTAGAGTTGAGATGAAATGAGGTCTTTCTGGTTCCAAAGACCAAGATTATACTTTAGTAAGTTGTGCTGCTTATAAATTACTTGGTATAGTAGTTGATACTGTAAGTACTTATGTGGCAGCTTTAATTTTTATCATTGTAAGTTTAGAAATAGTAATAATAATAAAGGAGGCTGTGATTCTTTCTTCCTGGTAACCCTATTTCAATCTCTTCTAGATACTTTGTATGGACATTATTTGTAATCTGAGTCTTCTTAGAGACTGTGGAATATACGTATGATTGTATACACATACACATACGTGCAATATTGCTAGTTATATAGTCAAAGCTTTATCTGGTCTTTAAATCTTTCTCTGTGCTGTATTCTTATGAAAGGTTTGTTTGGAAGAACCTTTACTCTACTTCTGGAACACTGTTTTAGTTAAAAGATTGAGATGTTAAAATTATTTGCCTACTTCCTGACTTCTTTGATTTGTTCTTATCTATAGGAAACTTTAAAGGTCATGAAAGGTGTTGCCCAAGGCCTGCACACATTGCACAAGGCTGACATAATTCATGGGTCACTTCATCAGAACAATGTATTTGCTTTAAACCGTGAACAAGGAATTGTTGGAGATTTTGATTTCACCAAATCAGTGGTAAAATATTATGGCTTTGCCTATACGTTCTAGTCTTCATTGATTAGATATTATCATTAGGCAGTAAGTAGTTCAGTGCTCACATATGATATGGTAATTTATTTAAGATATGTGCCTTTGGTTATAGTATCATGTAGTAAAAGCAATTATCAGTGGTCAGCTAGTCGCTGGAATGAGAATTTCTAAATTTGTGTATTGTATATTTTAACCTTAAGTCCTAGAAATAACCTAATCTTATACTCAGTGGTATTGCCATGATTGTTAATTATTTTATCATCACCAGGGAACATTTAATCACTAGAAAGTAGGTAAGGTGGACTAGGTGGCCATCTCCCAGCCTCTCTCTGCTAGTATCCTCCCTATACATTACATTTAAATATACCTACTTTGCTAATTTTTTTGACTAACAATGTGTGTTTTTAGAAGCCTTAGACATTTCCAGATTTTTCAGCTACAAAATGGTTTTTAATTTGGTACTGTATTACCCCAGAATGAGCAGTTTGTAGAGATTGCAGAGACCACACAATTAAAGAGCAGGTTGTGAAATTTTTATGGTTGAATGGGCCATCTTAAAATATGTGTGATCATGATGGCAAAAATACTTAATTGTCAAATAGATATTGTATATATTGTTTACAACATGTTTTGAATATGTATACAGTATGGAATAGCTATATCAATTTCCTTGTTAAAAATAACAGCTTTACTGAGATAAAATTTACATATTATGAAGTGTACAATTTATTAGTTATTTTTTGAGAGATTTTTGCTATAGAGTGTGTGTGTGCTTGCCATAGAGACAGAGAGACAGAAAGAGACAGAAAGACATCCTCCTCCAGGAAGGGTGGCCCTGCCGCGATCCCTTCTCCTCCAATCTCCTCTTGAGATTTTAGCCATGCACATACATGCACCCATGTGAGTTTTAAGCTGTGGGTCTGGACTTGAACCATGGTTGAGTGTGGAAGTCAAGTGATGTAGCCATTATGCCATCTGCTGGGCCCAGTATTTTTTTGTTAATAGAGCGTGTGTGTCTTCCAGGGAGAGAGAGAGAGAAAGAGAGTGAGAAATTATCCCCCATCTCTCAGAGGAGATAACCACTCCACAATCCCTTCTTTACTCTACTTTAAAAAAAATATAATAGAGAAGAGAAGAGAAGAGAAGAGAAGAGAAGAGAAGAGAAGAGAGGAGAGGAGAGGAGAGGATAAGTAAGAATGCAAGCCACCAGGTCTGGGACTCAAACTGAGGTCAGCTGTGTGGGAGTACAGCACCCTAACAACATTGCCACCTGTTGACCCTCCACTCTACTCTTTCCAGAGAAAGGGGCATATTTTTTAAAGTTTCCATGTCTGGGATTCGAACCATGGAGGTAGTCATGTGGGATCCAGCTGCCTTAACCTTCATGCCAACCTGGCTGGCTTGAATTGATTAGTAATTTTAGTATATTCACACAGTTGTGCTTTAGTCATTGCTACCTAATTCCACAACTTTTTTTTTTCATGCTTGCAAAGTCAGTAATAGTTTACTCATCAAAATAATTTACACAGAATAGTTATAAAATTTCCACAAGTTCCCAGAACTACCCAGGGGAAGTGGTTTAGATACAGAAAGAATCTGGATGCAATTATAAATTATTGTTACAGTTCATGTAGATGATTAGATAGGGGGTGTTATCACTTGCTAAAATAAATCTCATACTGATTAGCAGTCACTCTCTTCAGACCCTAGAAATCACTGATAGACTTTCTATCTTGATGGATTTGCCTAATCTTGTTATTTCATAAACAGAATCATTTATTATGTGGCCTTTTTGTGATAGGTTATTTAAATTAGCATAATGTTTGCAGTGTCCATGTTGTAGTATCTATCAGGTCCTATTTTATGGCTTAATAATGTTTTGTTGTATGGATATACAACATTTTGTTTATATGTTCATCAGCTGATGTACATTTGGGTTATTTATACTTTATGATTATTATGAATAATACTGCTATGAATATTGTACACATTTTTATGTGGACCTGCTTTCATTTCTCTTGGGAATGGAATTACTAAATCATATAGTAGCTCTACATTTCACTTTTTTTTTCCTTAACGCTGGAATGTGTACATGCAGGAGAGGGATGGAGGGAAACTGAGAGTGCGAGCGAGTGAGTGAGAGAGAAAGTATACCCCATTGGGTCATGATCACACTTCAGTCCTTTTTTATTCAGTTCTCTGTCCTTTTCAGGATCTGCATACGCATGCCTGGTATGTTTTTCAAGCCATTGGGGCTTGGACTCAAACTCTGGTTGGTCATGTAGGATCTGGCTTCCTCTGTGAGGCACTTATCTGCTGCACTATAGGGCTGGCCCTCTATATTTCCTTTTTGAGGAACCAAATTGTTTTTCAGAGCAGAATTAGCATTTTCGTTCTCATCAGTAAAAATCTCTCTTAAAAATAAAGTAAAAAAAGAGAAAACATAAAACTAATCAGAAGTTGGATTATACAGGATTTATATAGATTGATTTGCTGAAATATTTATCATATAGATTTATCTTAAAATTAAGATAATAGCCTGATAATAGCCTTTCTCTCAAAAACATACACACACACTCTCTCTGCTCAAGTTTAAATAAATAAAGTTAAAATACTCAGTATCACTGTCATCAGAGAAGTGCAGATCAAAACCACAGTAAGATATCATTTCACACCAGTTAGAATGCTATTATTAAAAGGACAAACAATAAAAAATGCTGGCAAGGATTTGGTAAAAGGGGAACTCTTACACACTAGTGGGAGTGTAAATTAGTACGACCACTATGGAAAGCAGTATGGATATTCCTCAAAAAAGGATGAGATCATTGGGACCAGCAGTTGGCGTAATGGCTATGTCAACTGGACTCCCACATAGTTGACTGCGATTCGAGTCCCAGACTTGGTTGCTTAAACTCACACTGGGTGCGTGTGCATGTGTGCCCAAGAGCCCGAGAGGAGAATGGAGGAGAAGGGATTGCGGCGTGGCCATGCCCCCTGGGGGGTGATTTCTTGCTTTCTATCTCTCTGTCTCTTTCTTTCTGGGGAGGGCATGCGCCCTATGGCAAAAACCTCTAAAAAAAAAAAAAAAAGGATGAGATCATCATTTGTAGCAACATGGTTGAGCCAGGAGGTTATTACATTAGGTGAAATAAATCAGGCACAGAAAGAAACAGTGCATATTCTCTCATGTGGAAGTCAAAAAAGTTGATCTGATGAAGTGGAGAGCAAAATGGTTGCTATTAGAAGCTGGAAAAAGTAGGGACAAGGGGATTATTATGACAATTTCATTAATGGATATAAAAGTATAGCTTCATAGGAATCAATTCTTGTGTGTAGTAACAGTGTAGGATGACTGAGTGTACCAACAGAAGGTAGGAGAGACGGCCAGTTTGTTGTATGGTGGTTAAGGTGGCTGGATGCCATTTGGCTGACTGCATGGTTTGAGTCCTGTACACAGTAGCTTAAAAAACATACCAGATATGTGTGTGTGCATGCCCAAAGTCCTGAAAGAAGGGAGAAATAGAGGAGAAGGGAATGTGGTATGACCCATAGGGAATGCTTTCTCACTTTCCCTCTCTCTTTTTCTCTGTCTCTGTCTGGCTAGTCCAAATGCCCTCTGATCAATTAAAGAAGAAAGGTTAAAAATAAAGAAAAAAAAAGTAAGGAGAAAGCATTTTGAATGTTCCCAAGATAAAGAAGTGATAAATATTTGAGTGAATGGTAGAATAATTACTTTGATTTGACCATTACACACTGTGTACATTATTGACATATCATACTATACCCCATAAATATGCACTATTCCCAATTACTAGTTGTTAATTTAATATGCTACTGGCAGCAGGTGGAGATCATTAACACTTAGTGATATACATTTGGCATTGTACTAGTTATTTTTATCTTTATAAGTAACTCCATGAGGTAGATATTCTTTCCATTTTACAAGTTAGTTAATTTAGGCTCAAAGAGGTTAAAGCCCAAGGTCACACAGTAGAAAGTGGGACAGTGGCAGGACCACCAGTTAGCGTAATGGCTATGTTGCTGAACTCCCATGTACTCGACCACGGTTCTAGTCCCAGACCTGGTGGCGCGTGTGCGTGCATGCCCAAGATCCCAGGAGGAGAATAGAGGAGAAGCGATTGAGGTGTGGCCATCCCCCTGGGGGGAGGGTGTGATTTATTTTCTGTCTCTCTGTCTCTCTCTTTCCAGAGAGCACATGTACCCTATAGCAAAAACCTCTAAAAAAAAAAATGGGACAGTGGGAATTGAAATGAAGGTCTGTTCTATTCTAGGTCTACTGATTATCCTTTGACATGTTAGGATTGTTATATTTAGAAAATTATTCGTAAGGACAGGAAGTACTTTGTAGAACATCATTGATTAAAAAAAAAGCATTTTCAGAAGTAGAAAATAACACTGACACCATTGTGGAATATTTTCTTAAAAAGAACCATTTGATGTTTAATAAAGAATTAATAGTTTAGAATCTATGTGAAATTTATGAAATTCATGTTAAGACCAATTTACAATAGCAGAAATTAGATAAAAAACATTTGAAAACATGGGAATGAAGTATTTTAAATTACTTTTTTTTTGGTATTTATTAAATATGCAGTCCTTCATAGAAAGCCACCTCAACTGCGCTGCTTTTAAAATACTCAAAATATTGTTTTTGCAGAACCAGCGATCCTCAGTGAACATGGTGGCTGGTGATTTAAGTTTGATATCACCTGAGTTGAAAATGGGGCAACCTGCTTCTGCAAGCTCAGACTTATATGCTTATGGCTGCCTTTTATTGTGGGTATGTTATTTTTAATAAAATAGATCAGTCATTTTAGATAAGTTTTAGTGATTCTTCTTAACATATTACTCTGAATAAAGATCAATGGTAGACTTTAAGTAAAAAATCATTTTTAAAGTTTTATCATAAACTCTCATCATATTTCCTGACACTTGAACTTTCTGCAAATTGGCTTGATAATATCTTTTAGGCATTATGTTGTTGTCTTAGTTTTGTTAAAGTCAAGACAAACAGTGAAGAACATTTTGTCTTAAATAGTCTGGAGATAGTTTATGCATATGTGGAAAATAATTGTTAAATGAGCCTTGGGTAAATATTCATGTTTCTAATGTAAACCAAGTAGCTATTTCTTACTTATGGCTCAAGAATGAGGGATTAAGTATGATCAGCATTGTACTGGAGGTTCTTGCTGAGGGATCAGTGAACATTTTCTAAAAGGAGGTAATAATTATTTTAAGCTCTGTGGGCCATATGATCTCTGTTATAAGTACGCAAGTTTTGCTGCTCTGGTGTGAAATTTGTGGCCGTACACAGTATGTAAACAAATGAGTGTGGCTCTGTTCCAATAATATTTGGCTTTGGACATTGAAATTTGATTTTCATATAATTTTAAAAAATAATTATTTTATTCATGATAGAGAGTGCATGTGTAGACAAAAGGGAGGGGGGAGAACCCTCAACAGGGTCTCATCATGACGTGATCCCCTTTTCCCTGTCTTCTAGCTCATCAGGATCTCAGGCAAGTATACACACACACTAAGTGTATTTTCAGGGTTTGAACCTGTGCTCAGCCATGTGGCTTCCAGTGCTGCAGTTCTCTTTGGTATGTTGGTGCCCATTGGGCAGAGTCTGTCTTTTACACTGAATATGTAAAAACTACCTTCTAGGCTGTACAAAAAGAAACAGTAGTATTGATTTGATACAGAGGCCATAGTTTTCTATCCCTGTTCTAGCAAGTGTATCAAAGCAACAAAAAGAGTAAGTCATCCTGGGGCTCTTCAAAAGTTCATGGAAAATGCCTTTTATGATAAAAATATGCATAGATGTCAGTTATTTTGGTACTAAAATAGACTTGTACTTTAATTCTTTTTTACAAAATTTTTGAGGTCAAACTTCTGAAGTTTGAAAATAAAGAAATAACGCTATAATTTATTTTCAGATGACATGATTAATTATGTAGACAGTATTTAGGACTGTACATAAAAGTTACAAGTAGTTAACAAGAAGTGTTTAGTACTAACAAGTGAATTTAGAAAGATAATAGTTTTAATTTCAGTATAATTGTATTTTATATACACTGTCAACAAATAATAGGATATTGAAATTAAAAATCATTCACAAAAATATGGCAGTTTTAGGGGTAAGTTTAACAAAAGATGTGTAAGACCTGTACAGTGAAAACTACAAAGCATTGTTTAGAGAAATTAAAGAAGATGTAAATAAATGGACACATTGTGCTTATGTACTATAGGACTTAATTGTATATGGATGTTAGCTCTTCTCAGATTGATCTGTAGATTCAGAGTGCATATGCTTTTTTTCCCCCCAGAAACTAACAATTAAATTCAAAGCATTAATGGCACAAAGAGGTATGGTGTTGTCTATTGAAGATATTTCGTAGTTCTATCAACGGTACTGGGGAGAAATGTTCACTTGTTGAAATATCCAATTTGTAAGACAAATAATAATGTGGTTGAATGTATGGAAGAAAATGAAATGAAAAAAAATTCTGTAATTTATATAAAACTGCAGATGATCTGGGATAACTAAACCAATTTTGAAAAAAACAAAATTGGAGGAATCAGCAGATGGTGTAATGGTTACATTGCTGCACTCCCATGTGGCTGACCAATTTCAAGTTCCAGACCCTGCATCTTGAAACTCATGCCACATGCCCCGCAAGAGTTTCAAGCCTCCAGGTCTGGGACTAGGAATGTGGTCAGCCACATGGGAGTCCAGTGCCTTAATCATTATGCCACCTGCTGGCCCTGGTGAGTAGTTAATCTATTATATGGCTGTACCAAGTTTGTTTATACACCTGTTGACAGATATTCAGGTTGCTTCCAGATTTTGGCCCTCACACATAGATCTGTTATAAACATTTATGTATAGATTTTTATGTGAACACAAGTTTAAAGTTTCTTACATGAACAAGAGAGACACACAGCACTTTCAATGATATCTTCATCTCTAACAGCTCCATTTGATTCATATTTATAATGTGTATTTCTGCTTTCAAATCATGGAAGAACTTTCTCATCTCCTGGAACACATTGTCTCTTTTCTCTTGTATCTTCTGGAGTTCGTTGTCGCTCTTCTCTTACATCTTTATTAATTTTGTCACTATGAATACTCCGAATTCTTTTTTTTTTTAATAGAGGTTTTTGCTATAGGTCATATGTGCTCACTGAAAAGACAGAGAGACAGAGACAAAAGTGAGAAATCACTCCCTTGGGGTTGGAGGAGATGGCCATACCACAGTCCCTTCTCCTCCATTCCCCTCTTGGGATCTTGGGCATACATTCACACACACCCAGTGTGAGTTTAAGCCACTGGCTCCAGGAGTCAAACTGTGGTTAACTACATGGGAGTCCAGCAACATAACCATTATGGTATCTACTAGTCCCAGTATTCTGAATTCTTCATCTGACATTTTCATGAGTTCCATTGTATTGTCTGTTGATGATGAAGGGTTGTTCTTTTCTCTTGGGGGAGAGATTTTTTTTGTTTGTTTCTCACATTTCTTGTGCCTCTGCAGTGGTTTCTGGTCATCTGATGGATTATACATTTCTTCCTAATAACCCTGAGCATTCAGAGGCATGTGGGAGGAGATGACCCATAATCTCTCTGCTATTCCATTTCCCTGATGCTCATCAAACAACCTGTGCTTTTGTCGTTGGAACTGGATATCACTAAGGCCTCCCATTTTCTCGAGAACAGGTGCACCTGAGCTGAGCTTCAGGGTTTTAACTGAGAGTTCAGAGGCGTATGGGAGGAGATGAGCCACGCTCTTTCTGCAGCTCTGTATTTCTTCCTGCTGCTCACTTTGCAGTCTCTTTTCTCTGATTTTTAGTCATTTGATATTGACGTTTGGCAAATTTGTTGGAAAAGGTTTCTACAGCTATAAATTTGTATGCTTCCCTTTACTGTGAGGTACTTCTGTACCAATTTCTTCTATTGTGTTTTGTTGTTTGATGTGTTCATATATAGGTTATATCTTCCTGGTAGACTGATCCTTTTATCATTATGTAATGTTCCTCTCTATACTAACTTTCTTTATTTTACTGTACCTGATATTAATATAGTCTTTTTTTTTTTTTTAAGATTTTTGCCATAGAGTGTGTGTGCTTGCCAGAGAGAGAAAGGGAGAGAAACAGAGACAGAGGGAAAGTGAAAAATCATGCTTCAGGGGGAATGGCAACACTGCAATATCTTCTGTTCCATTTTCCTCCTGGGATTATGGGCATGCATGCACAAGCACATGGTGTGATTTTCAAGTTGCCAGATCTGAGACTCAAACCATGATCAGTCATGTGGGATTCTAGCTCCTGAACCACTATGCCACCTGCTCCCATTTTTGTTTTTAAAAATTAATATTTGCATGGTACATGCTTTATTGTTCTTTGACTCTAAAGGTACCTAGTCATTTTTGCATCTTAAAAATTAATATTTGTGGGGCAGCAGGTGGTATGGTGAAGGTGCCAGACTCCCATATGATTGACTGTCGTTCAAGTCCTGGGCCTGGTGGTTTGCTTTCTCACTTTCTCTTTCTCACTCTGGTGCGCACACATGGCCTATAGCAAACAAATTAATATTTTCATGTTTTTTAAAAAATTTATTTTTACTATGGAGATGTGCACTGGTTGGAGAAAGCGACAGAGAGAGAGACAGAGAAAGAAATAACCCACAAGGGTGGATGTGACCATGCTTCAGTCCCTTTCCACCAGTCTCCTCTAAAGATTTTGGGCATGGATACACCTGCTGTGATTTTCAAGCCACCAGGTTTGGGACTTGATCTAAGAACTTGGCCATGTAGGATCCAGCTGCCTTAAACTCCATGCCACCTGCTGGCTCTCTCTCTCTCTCTATATATATATATATACACATACCATTCTTTCACTCTAATGGTAAAAGTACTTACATTGTTGATTTTTAAGTTTCTTATAAATAACATGATTGCATCATTTTTTAATTTACTCTATCAATCTGTCTCTTTTTTTATCTTATTTTATTTCAAGTTCATTTATACTGTGAATCACATGATTTAGTTTGAAAAGTGAATATTCCAATATGTTTACATTTCTCCCCAGTCCACTTGATAATAAAGTTATCTTCAACAGATAATAACCCATTTATTTGTCCCATTAATGCTTTGCCTCTCCATTTTTCTCCTTAATGTCCTTCCTCAGACTCTGTTCCTTCACCCATGCTCTTCCCACACTATATCTGGTATTCACAACCATTTACTGTGTTTCTATATTTTTTAGTCATTCAATTTTGGTCATAGAGTGTGGAAAGTTGGTATATATTAAGTGAGGACATACAATGTCTCTTCTTCATAGCCTGCCTTGCTTCACTCAGGAGTAAATCTTCTATATTCATCCACTTTCTGTCAAAAGCCAGGGTCTTGTTTTTTATTGCTGAGTAGTATTCCATAGAGTAATGTGCCACAGTTTTTCAATCCATTCATCTGTTCATGAGCATTTGGGTTAGGTGGTCTTAGCAATTGTGAATAAAGCTGCAATAAATACCAATGTGCAAGTACTTTTCTGATTAAGAATGCTTCTGTCTTTCGGGTAAATACCAAGGAGTGGGATTGTTGGGTCATATGGAAGTTCTATTTGTAGATTTTTGAGGAATCTTCAAATTGTTCACCACAGTGGGTGAACCAACTTAAATTCACACCAGCAGTGTAAGAGTGTTCCTCCTTACACTACATCCCTGCCAGTACTTATCATTTTTGTTTTTTTAAATCTTAGTCATTCTGACTGGGGTTAGGTGTTGTTTTGATATGCATTTCCCTTACAATGAGGGATGTTGAGCATTTTTTCATATGCTTTTTGGTTATTCATATGTCATTCTTAGAGTGTTTTTTCCAACTCATTCATCCATCTTTTAATAGGGTTGATCATCTCTTTTTAGGAACAGCTGCTTGAGTTCCTTCTGTATTCTGGTTATCAATCCCTTATCTAATGAATAGTTTACAATAATATTTTCCCATTCTGAAGGCTGTTGATTCACACTAATTACTGTGTCTTTTGCCATGCAGAAACTTCTTAGTCTGATATAATCCCACTTGTCTATTTTAGGAATTATTGATTGTGCTTTGGGGGCCTTACTTAAGAAGTCTTTGCCTACCCCAATGTCTCCCAGAGTTTCTACAGTGTTTTCCAGGAGCGGTTTTAACTAGTTTGATGTCTTAGGTTTAGATCTTAGATCCCCCTTGAGTTGGTGGTGACAGGTAGGGGTCCAGATTCATCTTTCTGAAGGTGGATATCCAGTTTTTTTTTTTTTTTACATTATTGAAATACTGAGTTCATTTCATATGTACATTTTTGTCTCCCCACCATTTCCATGTCTGACCACCATTACTACTATGTCCTATCATGACATTCTATACATACTTAAAACCAAGCAAAGAGTGGAGTTCCATCTTTAAAAATTAAACAGGCATTTTGGACAAAACATTCTTGGCAGTGGAACCTGGACAACATTTATCAAACACAGTAAGGGAAGTTCTCACTCTGCAAAGGACAGCCAGATATCAACTGTCATAGAAATGAAATAAGACAGAAAATTTCAACAAAACGTTTAAACGGTTTTCTTAAAGAAGTCTTTCTCCACTGCCAGAGATCTTGAATAGCCTCCTGATCAGTCATCCAGAAGCAATTTTTTACATAATTGATAAACTTGGCTTCCACTGTGGGAAGAGAACCACCTTTTTCTACACTTGCTTGCATTTTTGCTTTATCTTCTACAGAACTAGCTCCTTTTGGTGTTTCAGGATTTTTTTCCTGTTTTTTTGAATGATTCTTGACCTTTTGATCTTGGTGTTGATGGTTTTGAGTCTTTTCCATTCTGGTTTGATTTTTGAGCATTTTTTCCAAGAGTATCTCACATAGATTTCTTCACTGGAGCTTTTTATTCTGTTTCCTCATCTTCAGAATCATCATTATCATCATCAATCATCATCATCTCTGTCAGCAGCAAGTTTTACTTTTTTTCTGTGGAACCTTGCTACCACTTCCAGGGGCAGATTGTTTTTCCAGATATACTTAAGAGTTTCACATCCTCTTCCTCTTCTTCTTCTGACTCTGCATCTTCCTCCACAGCTACTAAGTGCTGTCCACTAATATGCACAGGCCCTGAACCACACTTCAACCTTAAGACCACAGGTGGTGTTATTTCAAAGCCCCCAAAGGAAACTGTTGGCTGTACAGACATTTTCAGCATTGCTAGTGTTACTTTAATTGGACTGCCTTCATAATTCATTGTGTCTGCATCAACAATGTGCAATTCATCCTTTGCACCAGGTCCTAAACTGACTATTTTTAAGATAACTGGTGTCCATTTTCATCATTATCCATTTTAAAGTGATAATCTTTGTCAGCCTTTAGTTCACAACTGAAAAGATAGTTCTGGGACCTCAGGGGGCTCGTGTCCATGTCCATTTAATCTTCCATGGGGTGGTGGCACGTGCTTGGGTGGTCGAGAAGGCGGATGGAGGTAAAGGCAGATGGAGGTAAACAACTATGGCTCCCGTAAACAGCTGTGCAGGATGGAATCAATCCAGAGCAGGATATCCAGTTTTTCCAGCACCGTTTTCTGAAGAGGTTTTCCTTTTCCCAGTGGATGGACTGGGAAAAAATCAGTTGACTGTTTGTTTGGTAGTTTATTTCTGAGGACTCTATATTCTGTTCCATTGGTCCACCTGTTTTGTGTCAGTACCATGCTGTTTGGATTACCAGAGCTTTGTAGTATATTTTTGGATCAGGGAGTGAGATACTGCCCACTCTATTCTTCTTGTGCAGGATTGCTTTGGCAATACTAGGTCTTTTATGATTCCAGACAAATTTTCTTTCTTTTTTTTTTTTTTGGAGAGGTATTTTTGCTATAGGGCGTGTGCGCTCACTAGAGACATAGAGAGAGAAAGCGAGAAATCACCCCCCAGGGGGGATGGTCACACCACAATCCCTTCTCCTCCATTCTCCTCTTGGGATCTTGGGCACATACACACACACGCCCGGTGTGAGTTTTAAGCCACCGGGTCCGGGACGCGAACCGCGTCGAATATGTGGGAGTCCAGCAACATAGCCATTACGCTAACTGCTGGTTCCCAATTCCAGACAAATTTTATGATTGTCTTTTCTAGATCTGTGAAGAATGTGTCTGGTACTTTGATTGGGATTGCATTAAATATGTAGATTAATTTGGGTAGACTTGCCATTTTGGTTATATTAATTCTTCCAATCTAGGAACATGGGACATCCTTCCACTTTTTTGTGCCATTTTCAATTTCTTTTTTAAGCTTCTTGTAGTTTTCCTGGTGGAGCAGTTAGCTTTAGTTAGATTTATTTCTATGTATCTTAAACTTTTTGTGGCTATGGTAAATGGAATAACTTTTTTCAGTTCTATCTCAATCTGCCTCTATTCGTATATTAAGTGGGGTCAATTTTTGTTCCAACACCAATAAGTCCCCCTGGAGCAGCATACTGAAGATCATTATGTTCCGCAAAAAGTGATACAATTTTGGAAAAGATTGGCTTACACATGAGTTTTCCTTCACTATCTTTGGAAACAATACCAGGTCTGACTTCAATCTCCTGGCCCACCTATAAACATAAAATTAGTAATAGAAATTACTGCAAAAAATACAACTTTCATTTACCTATCAAAAGTTCTAACAGAAAGACCACAAAACTAAAAAGGCAGTCCTTGGGACCAGCAGGTGGCGTGGTGGTTAAGGTGCTGGACACTCCCACATAGCTGACCAGGGTTCAAGTCCTGAGTCTGGTGGCTTGCTTTCTCACTCTCTCTCTCTCTCTCTCTCTCACTCACTCTCACCCTCTGTCTCTCTTTGGTCAAATTAAAAAAATAAATGAATAAATAAATAAAATAAATAATTATGTTTAAAAACGTAATAATAAAATAAAATAAAATAAAATAAAAAGGTAGTCCTTCCTCTATTTCAAAGATTGCTATTTAAAAATTTAAAAGATTTGAAAAAGAGCTTCAAAATCAGAATCATTTAACTGTTGGTAACTATCTATCACACAGTAAGTCTATCATCATATAAAATGTACTCTATACTCACAAGAAACTTATACATTTAGAGGTCAGACATACTCAAACAACATAATAGTAAACAAGAAATCTGTATCAAATACTAGACACTGTGAAAAAGAAAATGTACTTTTCAGTCTGGATCAATAAGAAAGAGTAAAACTGGGGCTAGCAGGTGGCATGGTGGTTAAGGTGCTGGATTCCCCCATCGCCAACCACAGTTCAAATCCTAGACCTAGTGGCTTTTTTTTTCTCTTTTTCTTTTTCTCTTGTTCAACTTAAAAATAACAGTAATAAATAAAATTAAATAAAATAAGTCTAAAAAAAAGGTAAGGGCAAAACAAAGCACAAAACAAAAACACAACAACCAAAATTCAGTTTACCTTTAATACTCCTTTTAGAATACTACCACCAGCTACACCCCCCTTAAGGTCATCAACTTCACAACCAGGCTTGTTGACATCAAAAGACCTAATAACTAAAGAAAAGAAAAATAAGTTAAAGCCAATTCTGTTCATTTTTAATTGCAGAAGAAATATACTCTTCTAACTTAAAAATTTCAAGATAGAAGCCACATAAGATTTATACCAAAGGGTGACTTTTAACAAAACCAAATTTATTATTCTAATACTTATTTATAATGGAAAAGATTGAAATAACTTGAAAGTTCATTAAACGTTGGTATACTGGACCAGCAAGTGGCATGGAGGTTAAAGAAGCTGGATCTAAAAAGGCTAATTGCGTGATTTGAGTCCCCAAGAGAAACTGGGCTCAAATGTCTGTTTTAAAAGGCTTCTAGGGATCAGCAGTTAGTGTAATGGCTATGTCGCTGGACTCCCATGTAGTCGACCGTGGTTCATGTCCCAGACCTGGTGGCTTAAAACTCACGCCAGGTGTGTGTGCATGCATGCCCAAGATCCCGAGAAAGGAGAATGGAGGAGAAGGGATTGCGGTGTGGCCATCCCCCCGGGGGCTGATTTCTGGTTTTCTGTCTCTCTGTTCCCCTCTCTCTCTCTGTCTGGTGAGTGCACGCGCCCTAGAGCAAAAACCTCATCAAAAAAAATTTAAAAAGGGAACCAGCAGTTAGCGTAATGGCTATGTTGCTGGACTCCCACGTAGTCGACCGCGGTTCGCGTCCTGGACCTGGTGGCTTAAAACTCAGGCCAGGCACATGTGCATGCGTGCCCAAGATCCTGAGAGGAGAATGGAGAAGGGATTGCGGCATGACCATCCGCCTGGGGGGTGATTTCTCACTTTCTGTCTCTATGTCTCTGTCTGCCTGGCGAGCGCACGTGCCCTATAGCGAAAACCTCTCCAAAATAAATAAATAAATAAATAAAAATAAAATAAAAGACTCCTATATCTATAGATAGGAAACTTAGATGATCAAAATATAGTAATACTGTTTCTTCATAAATGGTTCAATGAAACCAGTTGAATGGAAGGCCGAAGTTGTTGTAATTCAGTAGAAAGTACCATATTACTCCATCTCAGCTGCACAGCATACCTTGAGCACAAAAAGGTTAACAATTCCTACTATATTCAGGACTGTTCCTCATTTAGTAATGCTACTTGGATTGCCAATACAATCTCGGAACTAATTATTTTTAAAAATTGTTGAGGATGAGGGACCAGCAGTTAGCATAGTGGCCATGTCGCTGAACTCCCATGTAGCCGATCACGGTTCGAGTCCTGGACCTGGTGGCTTAAACTCATGCTGGACGTTTGTGCGTGCCAACAACAAAAGAAAAAAATCGTTGAGGATGTATTATCCCTGCAGGAAGAGGGACTTTTTTTTTTTAAGAATTATTTTAATTTAACTTTATTTATTTTCATTTGACCAGAGAAGAACGGGATTGGGGGGTGGGGAATGGGGGGTGCTGAGACAGTAAGCCACCAGTCCGGGACATGAACTGCGGTCAGCTATGTGGGAGTCCAGCAACCTTAAACACCATGCCACCTGCTGGCCTGGAAGAGGATCTATTAATAAATACTTTTTTTTTTTTGAGAGGTTTTTGCTATAGGGCACGTGTGCTTGCCAGAGAGACAGAGAGACAGAAAGCGAGAAATCACCCCCCAGGGGGGATGGCCATGCCACAACCCCTTCTACTCTATTCTCCTCTCAGAATCTTGGGCACGCACGTACACACACCTGGCATTGAGTTTAAGCCACCAGGCCCAGGACTCTAACCAAGGTTGACTACATGGGAATCCAGTGACATAGCCATTATGCCAACTGCTGGTCCCAATAAATACTTTTTAAGGGGAATAATCATTGTGGAAAAACTCAAAGGTCACCAAAAATCCTGACAGGATGGAAAAATGGAGAAGAGAATGCACCGAGACCAGGCACCATCAGGGGGTGCTTTCTCCTCCTTTTTCTCTGGCAAGTGTACGTTCCTTCTGACAAATTAAAAATAAATCATACTTTAAAAAACTTCAAAGCCATTCCTATACTTACCAATAAGTCGGGGTTCTGAAGTAAAGTCTCTTGGGGGTACCGGAATTTTCTTAACTATGTACTCACAGACAACTTCAATATTGTATTTCAGCTGAGCAGAAATTGGAATAATGGGAGCTCCTTCTGCTACTGTACCTATATGAAAAATTTGGAAAGAACAATATTCTTCAGTTTTATACAACTTGTTCTACCTGTCTATTACATAAGATTACTAAAAAGGATGTCTAAACATGGCCACACAAATGCCAGCAACAAGTGGAAAGTGATCATTCAGTTCAGAAAAATGGTTATAGTCTATGGTTTGTTTTCACTCCTGAAAATGAATATCATTCCCTTTAAGGGAAAAACTATTAAATCATATTAATAGATATATTTAATATGGTAAAACTGTTTAAAGGAATAAAACACACTCCTGGGAAAGAGCGCTATAGTAGTCAAAAAAATGTCTAATAACATGTAATTAGCCTCTTAATAAATGTCAAGATAAAATTACAGACTCTGCTAATCAAAGACTGCTGACACATACTTTATCTGCTCCATATTAATTATACATCAGACAGGCTGTACAAAGAAATGGACTACATAAACAATTATATTTTAACAAAAATGACTTTTCTTTCTCTTAATGACAGAACTGCATGCATAGGCAGTTAACCTTTCTAACAAGTAAAACAAGACCACAAGAGAATCAATATCAACAATAAGATGCCTCATGTCTTCCCTGAAATGAAAAACACTATGCTGCTAGAGAAAAGGACACTATGAAGATTAAATAGGGACCAGCAATTGGCATAATGGCTATGTTGCTTGACTCCCATCTAGTCGACCGCGGTTCAAGTCCCAGACCTGGTGGCTTAAACTCATGCCTGGCACGTGTGCGTGTGTGCCCAAGATCCCAAGAGGAGAATGGAGAAGGGATTGCGGTGTGGCCATCCGCCCGGAGGGTGATTTCCCGCTTTCTGTCTCTCTCGCTGTCTTTCTGGTGCAAGCGCCCTATAGCAAAAACCTCTCCCAAAAAAAGATTAAATAAAGAAATCACCATCATTGCTGATTCTGCAAGTAGCTATTCAGAAGGAATAGTGTATGTTACCTTTAAAAAATGCTTTTAGGGCCAGCTGGTGGCGTGGTGGTAAAGACAGCTGGATCACACATGGCCAACTACGTAGTTCCTGCCCCAGACTTGGCAGCTTGAGCAACACAAAATGCATGTGTACTTGTCCAAGATCCGAAAAGGAGGGATACTGGTGGAGAAGTGATTGTATCTTGACCACCCACCATGGCAGGGTGCTTTCTCATTTTCTCTGTCTGTCTCTCCCTAGCAAGCACATGAATCCTATGACAAAATAAAAAAGAAAAACAAAAAACAAAAACGCTTTTATCCATTTTACTATCACTAAGCATTTTTTAAAATGTGATTGAGGGACCAGCAGATGGCATAGCAGTTACATTATTAGACTTCCACGTAGTCAACTGCACTGTAAGTCCCAGACCTGGTGGCTTAAAACTCATGCCAGGTGTGTGTGTGCCCAATATTCCAAGAGCAGAATAGAACAGAAGGGATTGCAGTATGGTCATCCCCCCTGGAGGGGGGGGGGGTTCTCATTTTCTGTCTCTCTGGCGAGAATATGTACCCTATAGCAAAAATATCTTTAAGAAAAAAAAGTGATTGATAGGGACCAGCAGATTATATAATGGTTACATTGTTGGACTCCCAGGTAGTCAACCATGGTTTGAGTCCCAGACCCAGCAGCTTAAAACACAGGCTGGTTATGTGTGTGTGTGCATGCCCAAAATCCCAAGAGGAAAAAATCCCCCTCTGGGGGATGATTTCTCATGTTCTGTCTGACTCTGTCTTTCCGGTGAGTGCATATGCCCTATAACAAAAATTTCTCAAGGGAAAAAAAAGGTGATTGATAAAGTTTCCAGAAGATAATTTCAGTTTTAACTTTCGGGTAGCAAAATTATGCTTCAATAAATGCAATTCAGAAACACAGATTTCAGTAGTAACATCAAACCATTAACTAGAAATAAGTACAGAAATAAGGCTTAAGATCCCTAGGTTTGCCTTGTTCTAGGTAATCTATTATATTAAACATGAATTTCCTATCTGGTAACTGTATTAAATGACTCTCAAATGGATTCACAGATTTTTAGATATTATTGCTTCTTACCTTGTACAAATGCAAGGATCTGTTCATATTGTTCTTTAGCCTGACTTTCTTTTACCAAATCAATTTTATTTTGTAGAATTAAAATATGCTTCAGTTTCATAATTTCTATAGCAGCCAGATGCTCAGAGGTCTGAGGCTGTGGACAAGATTCATTACCAGCTAGCAGGTGAAGAACAAAAAAGACATGTGTTAAGTATAGCTGGAAATATTCACAATCGGCAAATCCACAGTTAGAGAAAGCATATTATTGGTTGCTAAGGGCTAGGGAAAGGGGAGAAAGGGAATTGACTGTTTAATGGCTGTGTGTAGCTGGCATTCAATAAAGGAAACTTCAGTGTTCCAAGTCGTACTCAAGGAAAAAGCCCTGGATGTTGTCAAACATCCACCTTTGGGAACCAGCAGTTAGCGTAATGGCTAAGTCGCTGGACTCCCATGTAGTAGACCGCGATTCGCATCCCAGACCCGGTGGCTTAAAACTCACACAGGGCGCGTGTGTGTGCGTGCCCAAGACCCCGAGAGGAGAAGGAATTGCGGCGTGGCCATTCCCCCTGATGTGGCTCGATTTCCTATGGGACTGGAGGAAGCTCTGTTTGCCAAGACTATACTGGATACTATGTCTCACCTTCACCCCCAAGTTAGCTAGCCAGACCCTCTGCTTTTTGCCCCTGCTTCACCCTCTGTGCCTATACTCACTGGAGTTTCTCAATCTTTTGGCTTCCACTCCTGGCCCGAAACAAACTAATCACCTTACATGATTTAAATGGAAAAAATCTATCAATTTTGGGGGGGAGGCGGGGGTGCTATGGTAAGGATTCTCGGAAGCTATCAGCCCCAGAGTAGGGCTGTCATCCTAGATGACATGTTAGTTAGCGTTCATGTCACCCTTAGGTAGTGAACATGGCCCCTAAAAGTCTTAGTTCCCCTTTAAATAGTCCATCTTGGATTTGTTTCACAGTATCTGTTCACACCAATTCTGATGTATTTACCTATCAACAGAAGAGCTGCATCCATCACTGCTGCACCGTTCAGCATAGTAGCCATCAAAATATCGTGGCCGGGACAGTCAACAAAAGAAACATGTCTAGCAATAGAAAAATAATAATCAGCCTTAATATCAATCAATACTTGAACATGCAAGTGATAAGTTACCTAAAGTTAAATCACTTAAATAATCCTTATTGCTATAAAACGGTCATGTAACTTGTTTCCAGAACTTGAAAATAACATTACTAGCTGAGAGTAAAATCATAGCAGATGAAATCAGCTATGTGTAGCAGTAACTGAAGAGACGGAAACTACCAAATTCAATCAAAATGAATATGGTATTGGGACAGCCTCGTAGCTTCCTGGTTCCCACAAAGCTCACTGAGGTTTGACTCTTGGCCCCAGTAGCTTGAAAACACACTGGTCATATGTCTGTGCATGCCCCAAATCCCCACAGGATGGAGAAATGGAGAAGGGATTGTGTCATGACCACATCCCATTGGAGAGTGCTTCCCTCCACCCCCATCTCTCTCTGGTGAGTGTACATGCCCTCTCGCAATTTAAAGAAAAAAAAAAAAGTTAAAAAAATGAGTATGTTCCAGAATAATGGCACAGAGGGTATATGAGGAATGTCATGAATTTAAAAGCTAAAACCTAATGACTTATAAAAACCTGTTAACAGAATAGGATACATTTGAAAAATAATTTGCCAAAAGACATGTGGCACCTTAAAAGACTAGGGACCAGCAGGTAGTGTGGTGGTTAAT
Organism: Tupaia belangeri chinensis; assembly: GCF_000334495.1. NCBI lineage: Eukaryota > Metazoa > Chordata > Mammalia > Scandentia > Tupaiidae > Tupaia > Tupaia belangeri. The sequence goes on along the minus strand of NW_006159659.1, from coordinate 4,758,709 downwards.
AGCCCTGGACTCCCACAGGGCTGTCTGTGGTTCAAGTCCTGGACCTGGTGGCTTGCTTTCTCACTTTCTCTCTCCCTCTCTGGTCAAATTAAAATAAATAAAGACAAATAAAATAATTCCTAAAAATAGAAAAAAAGGGAACCAGCAGTTAGCGTAATGGCTATGTCGCTGGACTCCCACGTAGTCGA
>NW_006159659.1:4756126-4758289 GCF_000334495.1 Tupaia belangeri chinensis | reverse complement strand
GAAATAGTAGTACTATTTTAACAAAATTGTTGGATGTATTCCCTTTTAAAAAATTACTGTTATTTATGATCTTTCTTCGATTTAAGCAGAGAGAGACAGAGACAGAGAGGAAGAGTGAGAAAGCAAGCCGCTAGGTCCAAGATTCAAACCATGGCTGACCATGTTGGGAGTCCAGTGCCTTAACCATCAGTCCACCTGCCAGCCCTGGATGCATTTCCTATTTAAACAAAATTTTGGGATGCATTCAGAATGATTTTAAGAATTATTTTATTCACTTGATTTATTATTATTATTATTATTTTAATATTCCCAGAGAGAGAAAGTGAGAAAGCAAGCCTCTGGGTCTGGGACTCAAATCATGATCGGCCAAGTGAGAGTCCACCATCCCTAACCACCACTCCACCTGCTGGCCCTGAGAATGACTGTTTTAGAAATACTATGCTGAGGATCAGCAGGTGGAATTGTAGTTAAGGCGCTGGACTCCCCCATGGCCAACTGTGGTTCAAGTCCTGGACCTACCTGATGGCTTGCTTTCTACTTTCTCTGGTCAAATTAAAACATAATAACAGTAAAATTAAATGAATAATTCTTTAAAAAAAGAATGATTTTATTTAACTTTATTTACTTTATTTGATTTGAGCAGAGAGAGACAGAGTGAGAGAGAGAGAGAGAGTGCGAGAGGAGAACAGAGGAGAAGGGATTGCGGCGTGACCATCCCCCCTGGGGGGTGATTTCTCGCTTTCTGTCTCTATGTCTCTGTCTGGCGAGCGCACGCGCCCTATAGCAAAAATCTCTCCCCTCCCAAAAAAAACCTTTTATTGGGACCAGCAGTTGGTGCAAGGCTATGTTGTTGGGATCCCATGTAGCCGACGACAGTTCGAGGTCTGGACCCAGTGGCTTAAATTCATGCCGGGCGTGTGTGCATGTGTGCCCAAGATCCCAAGAGGAGAATGGAGAAGGGATTGCGGCGTGGCCATTTCCCTTGGGGGTGGGGGTGGGATGGGGTGATTTCTCGCTTTCTGTCTCTTTGCTTTTCTGGCGAGCTCACGAGCCCTATAGCAAAAACCTCTAAAAAAAAGTTTTATTTAATTGTATTTGTTTATTCATTTATGATTTTTAAATTTTACCAGAGAAAGACATGGGGGGGGGGAGGAAAGTGAGAAAGCAAGCCACCAGGTCCAGGACTTGAACGGTGGTTGGACACGTGGGAGTGTCCAGAACCCTAACCACTACGCCACCTGCTGGTCCCTAAATGAATAATTAAAAAATAAAACACTGGGACCAGCAGTTAGCGTAATGGCTATGTCGCTGGACTCCCACGTAGTCGACCGCAGTTCGCGTCCCAGACCCGGTGGCTTAAACTCACGCCAGGCGCATGTGCATGTGTGCCCAAGACCCCGAGAGGAGAATGGAGGAGAAGGGATTGTGGCGTGACCACCCCCCCGGGGGGTGATTTCTCACTTTCTATCTCTCTGTCTCTGTCTGTCTGGCGAGTGCACGTGCCCTATAGCAAAACAAAACAAAACAAAACAAAACAAACAAACAAAAAAACACCACTATGCTCAATGTCATGACCTAAAATAAGGGTCAGCACACTAAGGTCTTCAGGCCAAACCTGGTCCACTATCAGACCCATTCATATACATATTGTTTTTGTAACATATAGAAGAGAAGAGGGGAATACTTGCAACAGAGACTCTATGATCTGTGAAGCGGAAAATACTTACTATCTGGCCACTTATTTATTTATTTATAATTTGGTAGAGGGTATATGCACTTGCTAGAGAGAAAGTGAGAAAACATCTCCCAGGGGAGATAGTCATGTTACAGTGCCTTTTCCTCCATTCTCCTCTTGGGATTTTGGGCACACATGCACAATCATCCGGTATGTGTTTCAAACCACCTGGTTCAGGACTCGAACCATAGTCAGTCATTTAGGACCCAGCTGCTTTAACATCACTCACTGGCTGTTCCAATTACTTGGCTTTTTATATAAAAGTGTGCCAATCCCTGATCAGGCCCAGAGTGAGATAGGTGAGACAATTGCCTTGGGCACTAAATTTAAGGGGATACCAAAATACCCAGCAATAAATAGAAATATTTAAATTGAATATTTTAAAAATCAAAATTAATGCTACCCCCCCCCCCAGCTGAGCTAAATAC
>NW_006159659.1:4752544-4756088 GCF_000334495.1 Tupaia belangeri chinensis | reverse complement strand
GACCCCCACATGGCTGACTGCAGTTCAAGTCCCTGACCTGGTGGCTGGAAAGTCCTAACAAAAATAGATAAATAATGTTAAGAAAGGAAGAAGAATGGTTTTGTTCCACTCCTACATAATAAGCAGAAATAACTGTTTAAAATAAACTTAGGAAGCCTAAAAAAAAGAATTCTTCAAATCCAATGATTTATCTTTCCCTCCATTTCATTCTGCTTATGTGATACTTCAAGTATTAATAACTTGCATATAAGTATTTCAACTTAGGTTTAAATACGGAATATTTGACTTTTCAAAATTACCATCAGTGTAGGCAATAAAAACACAACAACGTGAAAATAACAAACTATCAGCATTAGGTTCACTGTTTAGTATCTTAAATTCAAAAACCACAAAGCATAAGACAATAAATAAAACATAAAGGTATGAAGTGCTTTTTAGCAATGAAAAGGTCACCTGACTAATTTGAAGTTCCCTTTGGTTCCTGGAATGTCCGTAGGAAACTCATCTGGTGTACTACTACCACAGGATCTGTAACACTCTGGTCGAGGACAACTTGGGTCATCAAGTTTATAAATCTGAAAGTTTCCATAGAAAAAGAGACCTGTGTTTGTTATCTGCATCACAATTAAAGTTAAGTAGTTTTGGGGTCCACAGTACAGAGCTCACCTTAGCATTAGCATATCCAAGCTTGATGGTAATGTTTCTTTCTAGTTCATTTTTGAACCTGACTGTGTGAACTCCAGAAATAGCTTTTACAACTGTAGATTTCCCATGAGCTACATGACCGATTGTACCTATAGACAAAGCACAAAGAATTACCTCATGTGTATTAAATACACCAAATACTTTTTTTCAAACAGTGTAGGAGCAGAAAACCTGAAGCCCTAACTTACTGTTAAACATCAATGTAAAACCAACTGTTTTCATTCAAATTTTCTTCCTACATATCTACTCCTACTAAAAACTTTTAACCATACTTAAAGTAATAAAAGCTATTCATCTGGGGAACCAGCAGTTAGGGTAATGGCTATGTCGCTGGACTCCCACGTAGTCGACCACAGTTCGCGTCCCAGACCCGGTGGCTTAAAACTCACACCGGGTGCGTGTGCGTGCGTGCTCAAGATCCCGAGAGGAGAATGGAGGAGAACGGATTGCGGTGTGACCATCCCCCTGGGGGGTGATTTCTCGCTTTCTGTCTCTATGTCTCTGTCTGTCTGGCGAGCGCATGTGCCCTATAGCAATAACCTCTCAAAAAAAAAAAAAAAAAAGGTCTTCATCTGATGTTTATAGGAAGACTGACTTCATTTAAAATAAACACTCAATAAAAAGTACATAAAGTCTTGTGTTCATGGATATGTACATATCAGCTGTGCTTGCTATTAAAAATATTTAGATTTATTAAGATATTTAGTGAAACAATAAAATGGGGGAGGCATAGAAAGCAACAATAGATACCAGACACAGTGTAGGAGGAGGGTGGGAGATGGCAGAGGGTGAGATAGGGAATCAAAGACGGGAAAAAAGGCAAAATATACAGAAAACAAGAAATGGAAAATGATTTGTTGACAATAACACATATGTTGATGTGCTTGATTGAGCCAATATAAAGTGTATTCTCAATGGAAAAATCTCATTTTGTATGCTATAATGATGTACAGTGAATGTATGTAAATAAAGAAAGAAAAAAAAAATGTAAAAAAAAAAAAAAAAAAAGTACATAAAGTCTTGTATGTTAGGAAACTTTCCTGGACCCACTTGGGAAGGGTTCTGGGTTCATGTCCTGAGAGTACCTGAGCAAACCAAGCGCACAGGCACCTATCAACCTAGCCAGCTGAGATGGGTAATTGCAGTGTGAAGACCCTGTTGGGGATGCCTATCTCTGTGTCTCTTGTGGGATAAAAATAAACTTAAAACAAAACTTTACAGAATTTCCAGTGTAAATAGGTATGACAAGCCCTGACACAACAAAAAGAATTTATAAAAATAAGAAAACTCAATTTTAATTACAGTAATGCTGTCAAGGATAGCACATATTTTATAACTTTTTAATAGCCTCACAGTAGTCTTAACTAGGTTTTACTGTGCTGTACAGACTCAAAATGTCCGAAACTTACACTCGGTCAACATAACTTCTCTAAAGTTCTAGGTGCCAATTAAGCAAAAGAAAAGAAAAAAACTTGACTTAATCATAGCTTGTATAGCAAATAAAACTTCCATAAACTCTGCACTTGCAATAACCTTGTGTGGCAAGTAGAGCTGCATTTTCACCTCTTCCTTAATCTGCTACATATGATTACACACTGCCTTATGCTCTTAAACTTTTCATATCTTTTTTTCTCACCTAGTCTGTAAGCTAAACAAGGGAGACATTCTTTTGTGTGGTCACTGTTTCCCCTCTCCTCCCCAGCCAAAAAAAAATCTAGCAGGTGGTTTCCTCACAAAGGCTGAACATCTACTTCTGAATAGCTGAACCCTATTATTGAGGTTATCATACAAAAAGAAAAGTTAAAATTATTTGCCAGAGTTCAAGCAAGTCAGGTCTCTAAGTTATTCTTATCTTACCTATATTAATAGTGGCTTGTCTGCTGATAACTTCATGTGAAAGTGGAGTCAATTTGGTAACATCCTGCAATTAAACATAGTTATCTTAAAACGGTGCATATAAGTAAGTGGAATTTTGCTACTGGCTTTCCATTTGCGATGTACAACTAGCCGCCATCTGTATAGCTCTCTTCTTCATATAACGCGCCTTACCGGTATAAGCCATCTTGTACTCTGATTGGGAAGCCCTAAAAGCCCTTCGTTGTTACGTAACAGACTACAGTTCCAGTTACTACGGGCGATTTAGAGGTCCCAGGCCCTCAATTATGGGAGTATTACCTCTGACAATTAGACATCCCCCTACCAGACCGGCGGTAGTGAAAGCCTTAACAACACTTAACACCACGACTTTCCAGCCTAATCCTTCAGGAGCTCCGGGTCCCAGAATCACAGACCCTCACACCCAGCTCGCGGACTCACAGAAGTACAGGCGGCGGTGCGAGCGGAGCTGAAAACGCCGTCCGGGGCTCCCTTCTAACCCACGCTTCAGACAGATCGGCAGAACTTTGTCCCAAAGCTTCCCGGGAAGCTCACTCCGCATTCTCCCAAAGCGAAACCGTCCCAAAGTGGCGAGATCCTGGCGAGAAAGATGAGGCTGGCCCAGAGTCACCCCAGCTTCGCCCCCTGCCATCTTGTCCAGAGAGGAAGGAAGTTGGTCTGGTTGCCGCCTGACTGTATTCAGGCCCCTTCTACCAGGGCGGGGAAGCGGAGGAGGGCGGGCTGACCAAGGCTAAGGCCTGGAAAGGAGAGTGATCGGTGCAGCAATAGCTTCACTTATTGCACTTCTTCTCCACTTTAACTTGTTCCGGACCTGCCTACAGCCTTAGTAAGAAACAGAATGCGAAATTTCGGGATTTGTTTGTCGTAAACCTGTTAGAAATTTATGCAGGCAGCGCTGCGGGCAGCTCCAAGAAAGGCCCCCTGAGAGGCGGGGGGGGGGGGG
>NW_006159659.1:4741675-4752435 GCF_000334495.1 Tupaia belangeri chinensis | reverse complement strand
GGGAGTGTCCCCTTTTTTTTTTTCTTTTTCTACCCGATTTTTGTACATTAATAAAACAAGATCGGCTCAAAATCCGCGCCCGCCTGTAACGGGGTTCTTGATCAGGAAGAGACCGCGTGGTGAGCCGGCCACGCTCCCGGTACCGCATGCCCCTGGGGAGTGGCGGGAGGGGCGCCCTCACGTGGACGCTTGGGGAAGGGCTCAGGGACGTCCTTAGCTTTTTCCCACAGACCTATTTGTAGAGCCAAGGAGGTGGTCCTTGGTGACGCTAGACTACGTTCCGAGTGAATTTAACCTCGGCTAGAAGCTAGGTGTCGTAAGAGTTCCCAAACTTAGCTCTCTTTTTTTCTTTTAAAGAGGCAGCTCCGAGTAAAATCCACTACGTTAAGGAAACAATTACCGACAAAATCGGCAGTTGAAAATTTACAAGATTTCTGAGACTTTCTTAACCTCGGTCTCAACGTGTGTTAAAAAGTTGTTTAGTGATTTTTTTTTCTCCTTCAATTTCCATACCAATTTTCCATCGTGAACAGCTATTCATTTCTGATCAGAAAAAAAAAATGTAAGGAAAGATGAATGAGGGTTTAGATTACTGTTCATTGAATATCTAAGTAGATTTAAAATTAATATGTATGTTTTATATCATAATTTTTAGGCACAACAATTTCCCTAAAATAGTTATATTTCAATAAGTGCATTCACTGATTAAACAATGGTGGAAACTGTACAATATATAAATAATTAGATGGATGGATTTTGTGTTTTTTAGTTTTTAGGGTTTTTTTTTTGGGGGGGGAGGAGTTGCAATAGGGCACTGCGCTGACCAGAGAGACAGTGGAAGAGAAAGAGAGTGAGAAGTTACCCAATCTTGCCCCCAGGGGCAATGACTGTCTTGCAGTCCTTGCCTCCATTCTCTGAAGATTCTGGACACACACACACACACACACACACCCCTGGTATGATTTTCTCTTTCTGTTTAAAAATTTTTTAAAATTATTATTGTTTTTTTTAATTCATTAGAGAGGGAGGGAAAATAAAGCAAGCCACCAGGTCTGAAACTCAAATAGGTCAGCCATGTGGGAGTCCAGTGGCTTAACCACTGCACCATCTGCTGGCCCCAGTTTTAAATAATTATATAATTCTATTTCTTAATAATTATTATTACTTAATTTGCTACAAGTCACATTTACTCAGCAGAGAGAGACACAGAGAGAAAATGAGAAAGCAAGCTGCCAGGTCTGGGACACAAAACGTGGTCAGTCATGTGGGAGTCCAGCACCTTAACCACTGTGGCACCTATTGAACCCCTTGGCACAGTTTTCAAGCTGCGAGGTCTAGGACTCAAATCACCAGTCTACCATGTGGGATCCAGATGCCTTAACCTCCATGCCATCTGTTGACCCATAGTTCCTTTTTATTTTACATTCAAAATAGTTATACTAGTCAAGAAAATCTACTGAGGCGATAAAAATGCTCTGAATTTAACGGTGGAGACTGCACATCTTGGTGAATATTCTTATAACCAGTGAATTGTACAGTTGAGCAGGGTGAATCTTAAGATACACTAACCGTATCTTGGTAAAATCCATTGGCAATAAGTAGAATATAATATTGCTTCATGGAGCCAGCTCCATAGCCTAGTAGTTAAGTGAGCTGGGTCCCACATGGCTTCAGAGGGAATCCACCCCCTCTCCTTCTGGGGAAAAAGCACATTATGTGCATGCATGTCCAAAATCCAGACAGGATGGAGAAGTGGAGAAGGGATTGCAGGACAAACATGCCCCACTGTGGGGTGCTTTCGCCCTCTCTGGTCAGCACACATTCTCTGGCAATAAGTGAATAAATAGGGACCAGCTCTGTTGCCTAATGGTTAAGGCAGCTGGATCCCAGATGGTTAACCCAGCAGTTGGAGTCCTTGACACTACTGCTTGAAAAGCAGGCAAGCAGGAGAAAAGGAAAAAAAAAAAAAAAGAGAAAAAAGCAGCCTAGCCCATACTCATGGGTGCCCCAAATCCTGACAGGATGGAGAGATAGAGGAGAAGAGATTGCAGTGTAACCACACAGTACTGTGGGGTGCTTTTTCCCTTTTCCTCTCTCTATAGGGAGTGCACTTGCCCTCTGGCATAATTTAAAAATAAATAAATAGGTGTTTCATGGTCAGTCGTTGGAAGTAGAGATATCACAGGAAATAATGTGTGTGTTGATAAAAAGAGTATGGTATTGGGTACCAGCTGGTGGTGTGGTTAAACCACTGGACACTCCCACATGGCCAGCCACAGTTCGAGTCCCGGACCTGGTGGCTTGCTTTCTCACTTTCTCTCTCTCTCTCTCTCTGTATGTGTCTCTGGTCAAATTTAAAAAATAAAATAAATGAATAAGTAAAATAAAATGAATAATTCTTTTAAAAAAAGTATGGTATTGTACAAATTGAATAAGTATTAACTTTATTTAATCCTCACAACTATCTAATGAGGAAGATATTATTCCCATCTTATATACTGAGGAAACTGAGACCTTGAAAGTGAATAACATATCAAGATCCTACAGTTAGTAAGTAGCAGACCTGGGATTTATACCCAACTATAAATAAACACGTTTTTTAAATTCAATTTTTTTTTTTTTTTTTTTTTTTGCAGACAGTATGTGCATCTACCAGAGATACACCAAGAGGGAGAGGTTAAGTGCACCCCCCAGTGGGGCATGGTCACACAACAATCCCATTTCTGTTTCTTCATCTGTCTTGACTTTGGGCATGCATAAACATGCACCTGATGTGTTTTTCAAATGGTCAGAACCAGGATTTGAACCTCAGTAACCCTTGTGGGATCCAGCCCCCGTATGAGGCCAGCTCTAAAAATCAGCTTTATTGAGGTTAAATTTACATGCAAAAAAATCACCCATTTTTAAGTATACAATCCAGTGATTTGGGAGTTTTGTTCTTTTTTCTTTTTTTTTTTTTTTTTTGGCTATAGGGCATGTGTGCTCACCAGAGAGCGAGAATGTGAGAAAGCACTGCTCAGGCAAGATGGCTGTGCTGCAATCCCTTCTCCATTCTCTTCTCAAGATTTGGGGTGCGCATGCGCGCGCGCGCACACACACACACACACACACACACACACACACAAGCATATTTCTTAAGCCGCTGGATCGATCCAAGACTTGAACCACAGAGTTGACCACGTGGGATCCAGCCACCTTACCCACTGTGCCACTGCTGGCCCTGTAATCAGACAACTAATAGACTTTATATCTCTAAATATTTCCCTTTTCTAGGCCAGCTTGTGTTGTGGTGGTTAAGGCTGCTGGATCCCATGGGGCCAACTGTGCGACTCATGTCCTGGACCTAGCAGCTTTGAAAACATGCTGGTGCCTGTGTGTGCATGCCTAAAGTCTTCAGAGGAGAATGGAGGAAAGGGAAATGCAGTATCGTCATTTCCCCAGAGGTGATTTCTCTCTGTTTCCAGCAGGTACACACATTCTATAGCAAAATTGGGGGAAAAAAATATTGCCTCTTTTGGATACTTCATTTACATAGAATCATACAGTATGTGGTCTTTTGCATCTGGCTTCTTTCACTTAATGATTTTGAAGTTCGTCCATGTTTGTCTGTATATCAATTCATTCTTTATTGGTGAATACAATTTCTTATCAAATTTGTTCATCTATTCACCAATTGATTAGATACTTGAATTCCACTTTGGGCTTTTGCAAATAATGCTGCTAATGAACATTTGTGTACTAGTTTTTATGACATGTTTTCATTTCTCTTGGTAAATATCTAGTTGTACAATTGTTGAGTCCTGTGGTCAATCTATTTAACATTTTGAGGAACATTTATACTGTTTTCCAAACTGACTTTTTACCATTTCACATTTTCCCCTAGAAAGTATGAGGGCTCCAGTTCCTTCATATCCTCACCAACACTTAAATTGTCTGCCTTTTTTTCACAATAGGCATTATAGTGAATTGGTTTTTAGTTTGCATTTCCTTTATGACTGATGGTTGTTGAGCATCTTTTCACATACTTATTAGTCATTTTTATCTCTTCTTTGGTAAAAATACCTATTTAACTCTTTTGTCTATTTTGAAATTGGGTTGTTTAACTTATTATTGAGTTGCAAAAGTAATTTCTATATTCTAGGTACAAGTCCTTTATCAGATATATGATTTGAAAATGTTTTTCCCCCAGTCTATACTTTTTTTTAAAAAGAATATTTATTTTTAATTTGACCATAGAGGGACAGAGCAAGAGAGAGCAAGAGCAAGAGAGAGAGAGAGAAGGTGAGAAAGCAAGCAGCCAGGTCTGGGACTTGAACTGTGGTTGGCCATGTGGGAGTCCAACACCCTTAACCACCATGCCACCTGCCACCCAGTGTTTTCCTCTTTTTTAAAGTTTGCTATAGGGTGCATATACTCTGGAAAAGGCCAGAAAGAGAGAGAGAGAGAGAGAAAGCAAGCTAGAAAGCATCCCCCTTCAGGGGGGATGACTGCACTGCAATCTCTTCTACATTCTCCCCTCTGGATTTTGAGCAGACACACACATATGCCCAGTGTGTCTCTCAAGCTGCCAGGTCCCAGACTTGAACCACACCATCAGACATGTGGAATCCAGGAATCCTAACCACTTCTTATTGGTGTCTTTGAAGAGTAACAATTTTTAATTTTGATTAAGCCCAATTTGCATATTAATTCCTTCTTTTATGAATCATGTTTTTGGTGTCTTACCTAAGAACACATTGTATGACCTAAGGTCATAAAGGTTTACTCCTATGTTACTTCTTAAAGGTTTACAGGTTCAGCTCTTTTTTGAGAGATGTTTATGAGGGACCAGCAGATGGTGTAATGGCTATGTCACTAGACTCCCATGTAGTCGACCGTGGTTCGAGTCCTGGACCCGGTGGCTTAAACTCACGCCAGGCACATGTGCATCCGTGCCCAAGATCCCAAGAGGAGAATGGGGAAGGGATTGCAGTGTGGCCATCCCACCTGGGGGGTGATTTCTTACTTTCTGTCTCTCAGTCTGTCTCTGTCTTTCTGTTGAGCGCACACGCCCTATAGCAAAAACCTCTCCAACAAAAAAAAGACATGTTTATGATAAGGCTCATGTGCTCACCAGAGAGATAGAGAGAGAGAAAGTGAGAAATCACCCCACCAGGGGTGGATGGCCACATTGCAATCCTTTCTCCTTCATTGTCCTCTCGGTATTTGGGGCGTGTACACACATGTGCCCAGCATGAGTTTCAAGCTGCCAGGTCTGGGACTTGAATCATGTTCAGCCATGTGGGAGTCCAGTGCCTTAACCACTATGTCACCTGCTGACCCTACTGTGATCCATTTTGAGTTTTTTGCACAATCAAGTATGTGGGTTCTAGCACTTTAACCACGATACCACTGTCTGGCCCTGAGTCTGGGTCTTGAACCATGTTGTCAGATATGTGGGATCTACCCTCCTGACCCACTTAATGGTGAGGTTTTTAAGTCCATCTTTTTGCATGTGGATATCCAATTGTCCTGCCCCCCTCTTTTATTTTTAAAGAGACTTTTGCTATAGAGTACTTGCATTCATAGGAGAGACAGAGACACAGTGAGAAATGACCCCCCAGTGGTGATGACCACACTGCAATCCCTTCTCTATTCTCTTTGGATTTGGGGCATGCATGCACATGTGCACAGCGTGAGTTTCAAGCTGCTAGGTCCAGGACTTGAACTGTGGTCAGTCACATGGGAATCCAGCACCTTAACCACTACGCCACCTGCTGGCCCCTGACACTATTTTCTGAGAAGACTATCCTTTCCCAGCAAACCCATGGCCTGGTTGGTTGAGGGAACTAGATCCCACCTGGCCAGCCACATGGGTTAAGTCCTGAACCTGGAGGCTTGAAAAACATGCTAGACACCTGTGGATGCATGCCTGAAATCCCCCAAAAAGAAAGAAATGGAGGAGAAGGGATTGGACATGACTATTTCCCATGGAGGTTGCTTTTTCTCTCTCCCTCCTTCTCTCTCTGGTGAATGCACATACCCTCTGACAAATTCTTAAAAAAGAAGTGGGGGCTGTCAAGTGACATGGTGGTTGAGTACACTAGACACCCACGTGGCCAACTGCAGTTCAAGTCCTGGACCTGGCAGCTTGCTTTCTCACCCCACCCCCATCCCTCTCCTATCAAATTAAAAATAAATAAATAGGGACCGGTAGGTAGCATGGTGGATAAAAGTTCTGGATTCCCATATGGCCAACTGAGGTTCGAGTCCTGGATCTGATGGCTTGCTTTCTTGCTTTCCCTTTCTCTCTCTTTCTCTCTGTCTCTCTCTAATCAAATTTAAAAAATAATAACTAATGGAGTTAAATAAATAATTATTTAAAAATAAATAAATAAAATAAATTTTTTTAGAATTATTTAATTTTATTTATTCATTCTCCACAATCCCTTCTCCTCCATTCTCTCGGGATCTTAGGCATGCACACACATGCACCCAGTGTGAGTTTAAGCCACCGGGTCTGGGACTCTAACCACAGTCGACTACATGGGAGTCCAGCAACATAGCCATTATGCCAATTGTTAGTCCCTCATTCGTTTATTTTAATTTGACCAGAGAGAGACAGAAAGAGAGAGAGAGAAGGAAAGTAAGAATGCAAGCCACCACGTCCAGGCTCGAACTGGGATTGGCCATGTGGGAGTGTCCAGCGCCTTAACCACCACACCACCCACCGGCCCGATAGGGATTGTTTAGATTTTGTAGATTGATTTGGGAAGAATCTCCACCTTGACAATCTTGAGACTAACCAGGGGACTAACCTGCCTCATCTGTACTCAGTATTCTAACATTCCTCACCAAGACAGTGCTGCCTCTTTTCCAAGTCCCTAGACAACATGAGACTCAGCTCTGTTTTTGGCCAGTACTGGGCCCCGATGGTCATGTGTAAAAAGTAAATCCCTGTTGGGAACCAGCTGTTGGCGTAATGGCTATGTCGCTGGACTCCCACGTAGTCGACCGCAGTTCGCATCCCGGACCCGGTGGCTTAAAACTCACGCCGGGCGCGTGTGCGTGCGTGCCCAAGATCCCGAGAGGAGAATGGAGGAGAAGGGATTGCGGCGTGACCATCCCCTCTAGGGGATGATTTCTCGCTTTCTGTCTCTATGTCTCTCTCTGTCTGTCAGGCAAGCACACGTGCCCTAAAGCGAAAACCTCCTCCTCCCAAAAAAAAAAAAAAAAAAAAGTAAATCCCTGTTTTCCCTTCAGCTACTCCATCCAAAGGTCAGGAGGCCAGAGCTGACTTACCGAAAGTCCCTCTCTGCCCTGTATCTACAAAAAAATATCTTGAGATAGTTATGTGAAAATACTTTTATAAGAACTTAGTTTCAGAACCGATAAAGAACACCAGAGCCTACATTCATCCCATCTCTGTTCTTGACCACAATCCCCAAATCCTGAAGTTGCAGTACTGGCGACAGCAGTTACTAGAGGCTTTTTTCATATCTTTCAACATGTGACACTGTATAGCAGCTCTTCCTGGCTCCTACTCACTTCAACTGGCACTCAGCAGTGAGGACTGCATGTTTGCATCCACATCTACCAACATGCTGTGCTTATGAAATGTGGCTTGTATCTCGAGGCTTACTAAAATATAGTGTTACTTTTTATTGGTACATAACAAGCTTAAAGTGATTAACTTTCGGGGAGGTGGTTGTCTTTAACGTTTTCATCTACAAGGGCCCATTGTGTTTCAAAATAAATACATTCAGTTAAAATGGTGACATTCATTTCATCTTTCATTGATAGTGGATATTTAACAATTACAGTACTTTTCTATTGGGCTTAGCATAGCATGCTCTTTGTCTTACTCTTATCTCGGTGTCCCTGAAAGTTCCCATAGTCTCCGGATGACTCCCTCTCACCGGTGTGCCCCAGAGCCCAGTCCTTGCTCTTTGTGTTCAGCGCCTTGGTAATCTCATAAACGCCTCTGGAATATGTGGCTTGAATTCTGAGGTTCCGGGAGCTAAGCATAGTGCTATTTTTGACTGATTTATAAGGAGCATGGCAATGACTAATTTATTTTTAAAAATTAAAAAAATAATTTTAATTGGATTTCTTTTCAAAATTTTAAAAATGTTTTCATGTAGAAGGAGGAATTATTGATCCTGGTCAGTGGAGATGATGCTGAGCTAAAATGGCGATATTCATTGCATCTTTTGACAGTGATACTTAGCAACTTCAGTACTTTTCTTTCCAGCTTATGGCATATAACATTCTGTCTGATCTCTTGGATGACTCTCTGCCCTCTCTACTTGGATGGCACACCCCTGGGCCCAGTCTTTGCACTCTCTCCTTCATCCCTTAACCCCTTGCAAACCTGCCCTTCTTGAGGTCTTCCCATTTCAGGAAATGACAACTGCTTCTTCCCACTGCTCATGCCAGAAACCCTGGCATCACACTGGACCCCTCTTTTTCCTTTATCCCTACATCCAGGAAATCCTGTGGGCTCTACTTTCAGAATTCTTGTGGTGTGGCCTCTTCTCACGTCCCTACTATAACTTCCATTCCATTCCATTGTTAGAATAGTCTCCTAACGCATCTGCCTCCTTCCGTGCCATCTGCCTAAGTTCTATCATTGACCCAGCAGCCTGAGGGTCAAATCATATTGCTTTTCTTTTTTTTTTTTTTTTTTTTGGAGAGGTTTTCACTACAGGGCACGTGCACTCGCCAGACAGACAGAGAGAGACATAGAGACAGAAAGTGAGAAATCACTCCCCAGGGGGGATGGTCACGCCACAATCCCTTCTCCATTCTCCTCTCAGGATCTTGGGCATGCACACACAGGCGCCCGGCGTGAGTTTTAAGCCACCGGGTCCGGGACGCGAACCGTGGTCGACTATGTGGGAGTCCAGTGACATAGCCATTACGCTAACTGCTGGTTCCCTGTATTGCTTTTCTTGAAACCTTCTGATGGTTCCCAAGTTCTCAAAGGCGGAAGGCCTTACAATGGTTTACAAGGCTTTACACAGTCTGATACCTTTTATTGTTCAAGTCAAGGTTCAAATGATACCTCCTTGCCCCAGTTAAAATTCGAATCCTTCTGGGCCAGCTGTTGGCATAGTGGTTGGGGTGATTGGATCCCACATGGCTGACTGTGTGTTTCAAGTTCTGGTCCTGGCAGCTTGAGAAACATACCGCGCGCATGTTTGTGCATGCCCTAACACCTTAGAGGAGAATGAATTGCAGAATGGCATTGTCCTCTCAGGATCTTGGGCACGCATGCACACACGTCCGGCATGAGTTTAAGCCACTGGGTCCGGGAATCGAATCGTGGTCGACTACATGGGAATCCAGTGACATAGACATTATGCTAACTGCTGGTCCCCCAATTTTTTTTTTTTAATTTTGCTATAGGACACGAGAGAGAGAGAAGAGAGTGAGAAAGCAAGCTGCCGAGTTCAAGACTCAAACCGCGGGCAGCCATGTGGGAGTCCAGTGCCTCAACCACTATGCCACCTGCTGGGCCCCTGCCCTTGAACTTTCTGAAAACCGTTCATAGACCTACATGGCCAAGAGGATTCAATGTGATCTGTCCTGGAACCAAGTGGTTCTTTGCTAATCTCACTTCCCCCTTAAAGTTCTAGAAAACAGGTATCTGCTGGCAATTGTTAGACTCAATGGTCCACCTCTGTGGCCAGCTACCAGTTGTTCAGAAACATTTAAACTTGGTCTCAGCGTTCCCAACACATTGTGACAGGTTTAGCCAATGTGAGATCTTAGGATGTAACCCAGGCTTGGGAGTGTCAAGTAAAGTTTTTTAGAAACAACTGTCAGTAAATTCAATCCAAAGTGAAGGAGAGGAGAAGGAGGAGGGAGTAAGACATCCTGAGGGTACTGGATAAGTTAGTATGGTTACAGTGTAAGACAAAAGGAGTGGAGAGGGTGGCAGTCAAGACATCTACTCCTGTGCTGCCTCTCCTTCCATGTGCTTTCCACTGTACCGTGTGATTATTACTGATTAACACATTAAGTGAGCTTCTTGTTGCTGCATTTTCTATCCCTCTTTAATACCATGAGTGGTTATGAGTGCCTGCTACATCCTAGGTCCTGTTCTACACACTAAGGGTCTATCAATGACTAAAACATATGAAAATCCTTGCCCTCTTACATAAGTCAGGTAATAAAATAAATAAGCATATATGTAGCCTGTTAGACTGTGATAGGTGTTATGCGAAACAATAAAGCAAGGGGAGGAGGGTTTCAATTTTAAAAAATTTTTGCTATAGTGCATTTGCGCTTGCCAGAGAGAGACTGCCGGAATGATGAAGAGTGAAAAACCATCCCAAGAGGAGAATGGAGAAGGGATTGCAGCGTGACCATCCCCCCTGGGGGGTGATTTCTCGCTTTCTGTCATTCTCTGTCTTTCTGGCGAGCACACACACCCTATAGCAAAAAACTCTCAAAAATAAATAAATAAGTAAATAAATTCTTAAAAAAAATATTCAAGGAGGGCTAGACCAATGGCCTAGTGGTTAAGGAAGCCATATCCCACATGGCCAACTATGCAATTCGAATCCTGGCTCCTGTGGCTTGAAAAACATGCTAAGTGTGTGTGCATACATGCTTAAAATCCCAACAGGATTGGGAGAAATGGTGGAGAAGGGATTGTGGTGTTGACCACACCCTACTGGCGATGCTTTCTCCCTCTCTTTCTCTGTCTCTGGTGAGTGTATGAGCCCTCTGGCCAAAAAAAAAAAAAAAAAAAAAAAGAAAAAAAAAAAAAA
>NW_006159659.1:4735853-4741402 GCF_000334495.1 Tupaia belangeri chinensis | reverse complement strand
ATATATACAGTGATTATGGCTATAGGGTGTGTGCACTCGCTGGAGAGACAGAGACTTAAAGTGAGAAATCATTCCACAATCCCTTCTCCATTCTCTTCTCAGGATCTTGGTCACACATGCACATGCACCTAGTGTTAAACTTGTACTTTAACTCCATTGTTTTCCATGGACTTTTAAAAAAGGTATTATTTATTTAATTTTATTTATTCATTCATTTATTTTAATTTGACATGAGGGAGAGAGAGAGAGAGAGAGAGTCATAAAGCAAGCCATGGGACCAGCAGTTAGCATAATGACTATGTTGCCGGACTCCCATGTAGTCGACCGTGGTTCTCGTCCCAGACCCAGGGGCTTAAAACTCATGCCGGGCGCGTGTGCGTGCGTGCCCAAGATCCCGAGAGGAGAATGGAGGAGAAGGGATTGCGGTGTGGCCATGCCCCCTGGGGGGTGATTTCTCGCTTTCTATCTCTCTTGTCTGTCTCTGTCTGTCTGGCGAGCGCACACACCCTATAGCAAAAACCTCTCCATTAAAAAAGAAAAGAAAAGAAAAGAAAAGAAAGTCACTAGGTCCAGGACTTGAACCATGGTCGCCTGTGTGGGAGTGTCCAGCACCTTAACCACCATGCCACTTCTGGCTCCTCCATAGATGTTTTGAAGTCTCCTTGAAAGTCAGGTTATCAGTTCATTTCCCTGTTTCATGGTGGATACCCTTTGCAGGTTGTTTTATTTTTGTACCCACAGCCCTTTTGGCTATTTAGGAATTTGTTATCCCCCCTAACCCCCTGCTGGGCCTAGGTGATGGATTTGGGATTCATGGGATTGGGCAAGAGAGAGGATGGGATAAACAGTTGTTATTCTTATGAAAGGGTTTCCACCTAATGCCTACAGATTTGCCTTAGAGATGACCAGTGAGGAAATCCCTGTGTAGGTATCTCTAGAAGCCGTGGCATGTTTAAAGAGATTGAAATGTCTCTGTGATAACTTTAGGTTTTTGCTCTAAATGGAGGGAGAGTTGGGTTCGTAAATTAGGGAGAAGGGGACAGAGAGAGCTGGAGAAATGTAGAGAGGTGGCAACAGACCAGAAGGCCAGAGGTCATATAGAAGCTAATTGGAGCCAGTCCAAGTGAGAAGTGATCAGTGATGAGAATGATATGCAAGCACTAGTCAGGAATCCTCAGACATTCATGAAGACACCAATTTTTCACTAGTTACACAAGCATAAGGGCTCAAATTACTCTATTTGACTGTTAAAACAAACTTTATTAAAAGGTGAAAAATTTGGGGGACCCTCAGGTTGCACTTTAAAAGTTAAATCTGGTGGGCTGGCAGGTGGTATGGTGGTCAAGGGCACTGGACTCCCATGTAGCTGACCGTAGTTTGAGTCCTGGACCTGGCAGCTTGCTTTCTCACTCTGTCCTCGCTGGTCAAATTAAAAATAAATGAACTGGGGACCAGCAGGTGGCATGGTGGTTAAGGCACTGGACACTCCCACATGGCTGACCACGATTCGAGTCCATCTGATGGCTTGCTTTCTTGCTTCTCCTTTCTCTCTCTCTCTCTCTCTCTCTGTCTCTGTCTGGTCAAATTAAAATAAATCAATGAATAAATAAAATTAAATAAATAATTCTTTAAAAAATAAATGAATAAATAAAGTTAAATAAAATACTTCTTTTTAAAAAGTTGCATATGGATAGGAACCAAGATATAATGTCTAGGGTAAGGCCAGCTCTGCAACCTAGTGGTAAAGGGAGCCAGATACCATATGGCCCACCGCTGTTTGAATCCCGGCCCTAGTGGGTGAACATCACACTTTGCGCATGTGTGTGCCTTTCCAAAATCCTGACAGAATGGAGAAGTGACTGCAGCATAACCATGCCCCATTGGGAGTGTGTTCTCCCTCCCTTTCTCTTGGCTTCTGTCTCTCCCTGGTGAGCATACATACTCTGTGGCAATTACAAAACAATTTAGGCTGATAATCAATTTCCTGTTGGGACATGTTAGTATGTAGGGCTTGGTGAGGATCCATAGAAATTGGTACTGATTTGGGGAATACCAGTGGACCCTGAGAGACTGAAATGAACTGGATCCTAAAAGATGCCTTAAAGGGCCAGCCATGGCCTGGTGTTTAAAAAGCTGAGTCTTCCATGGCTGACTGTGCAGTTTGAGTCCTGAACCCAGACGTTTGAAAAATCACACTGGGTATGTGTGTGAGTGTGTGCACCTGAATTCCTGAGAGGAGGGAGAGATGGAGGAAAGGGATTACAGAGTGACTTTCTCATTGAAGGTCTTTTTCTCTCTCTCCAGCTCTTTCTCTCTCTGGCGTGTGCCCATGCCCTCTAGCAAAATTTGAAAAAAAAAAAAAAAAAGTCTTAAAAGTCCTGAAAAGTGGGACCAGCAGTTGGTGTAATGGCTATGTCGCTGGACTCCCATGTAGTCGACCACAATTCCAGTCCCGGACCCAGTGGCTTGAGCTTACGCCCGGCGCGCGCGCGTGTGCATGTGGGTGGGTGCCCAAGATCCTGAGAGGAGAATGGAGGAGAAGGGACTGCAGCGTGGCCATCCCCCCAGGGGGGTGATTTCTCATTTTCTGTCTCTGTCTTTCTGGCGAGCTCATGCGCCCTGTAGCAAAAACCTCTCCAGAAAAAAAAAAAAAAAAATCCTGAACAGTGGGCTTGCTAGATGGCACAGCAGTAATAGATGCTCAAGAAAAGCCATTTCCCAGGGCCACCAGGTGGTGTGGTGGTTGAGAGTGTTGTACTCCCACATGGCTGGCCGTGGTTCCAGTCCCAGACCTAGTGGCTTGCTTTCTCACTTTCTCTCTTTGACCTTCTCTGGTAAAATTCAATAAAATAAAGTTAAATAAAATAATTATTTTTTTAAATAAAAAAAGTCAGTTCCCATGAGGCCACCACAGTTTGAACCCCCAGCTTGGTCAGCCTGAAACACATTAAACACATGCTTGACCACCCAGGACCCAACGGGTTGGAGGACTGAAGGAGGGGGATCACAGTGAAGCCAGACCCTGCGGGGGGTGTTTTACCTCTTTCTCTCATGTACACACTGTATGATGAATAAACAAAAATATAATTCAAAAATTCTTAACAGCTATAGACTGCTTGGGAAAACAGTTTTCAAGAGGAAAGATAATACATATCAGTTTTATTAGAGTTTGCTGACGATGTTGCTTTGATTTACACAGATTGGGTGGGGGCTGGTTGCATGAAAAGTACTTCTGAAAAACCTTATCTAACAAAAAAATAAATAAAAGGAGGAGGTTAGGGAGGAAAGTACACAGTATCCTAAATTCTCAGAACCCCTGGTAGGAACCTCCTCTCCAGTCCACCACCACTCCCAAGCCCAGGCTTCTAGCATGCTTCCGGACATTCAGGGCTGCAGGATAGATAACAACTGAGGAATGTGTATTCTGAAATACTTAGGCTAGAAGGGTAAGGAAAGATAGCTTCCATCTGCCTCCTGAGGCTCTAGGGTTTCGAAAGGATGCCCTAAGGGTATTTAGGAACTCCCATTACTTTCCAGCAATTGATGGGAAAACTAATTGACAGCAGAATTACCTGGAAGTGTTAGCTTAATTTAAATAAAGGGATTTTACTTCACTTGGTATTGGAGGAACAAAACTCTTCTTAGCGTACTAGATTCATCTATATGTAACACACTACTTAAAAACAAACAAACAAACCCCCCCCCCAAAAATAAAAACTAACAAAAAACCCTGAGAGTGAAAGAGGCATCATTAATGAAAGATAACTTGCATGGGGGGGGGTTCTACAGGGTAAATAAATAGATTGAAAGACATCCTAGTTTCAGAAACAGTAAAGTATTTTTTAAAAAGCACATTTTGGACATAATGAAATCTTACATATGAAATTGTAATCTTGTCATAAGGAATGTACAATGATCACAGCGGCTTATGACATCATTGTACATTTGTACCTGCCACACAGAGCACAGAAACAGTTCAGTTCCCATCTGAATTAAGAACAAAAGCCAGGGGCCTGGACAGTGGTGTGGAGGTAAGACGCTTTGTCAGCCAGACTCACACGTGAAGGTTGCAAGTTCAACTCCCTAATTATGCCTGGCAGGAGTGTGCCCACCACAGGAGGCTGGCTAAGCTGGAGGTTGATTTCAGCTAGAGACCCTGTCCCCATGTTATATCTCTCATCCCCTCTCTGTGGGTGTTTCTCACTCATGGAGTAAATAACCTTAGGGGGGAAAAAAAAAAAAAAGAACAGGAGCCTCTCTCTGGGCAGGTCCATGCCACGTAGCAATGTGTAGATCAAAATATATGTCTTTTAAAGTGCAAAGATCAAAATTCAGTGTTTTTAGATATCCAGGAATAATATAGAAAAGTTCAAATGTTCTAAGTTCTGCATTTTTAAAGCCCATTTTATAGTTAAATTTCTTTTGAATTTGTTTTAAGGTGATACATCCTGATGTGATTTGCCAAGCAGAAATAAATACAAATACAGCAAGCAAGGATTTTTAAATGACATAACTGTTAAAGGATCTATTGGAAAAGATGCGTGAACTTGGGAATTTCAGTGCCTTACAGTTTTTAAACTTAGTTTTATAGTTTAAATCGGAAAAGGGAAGCTTATTTCCTTATTTCCAAAAGAGTAAGGTGATTCTCCTTTTTTTCCCACGAAGTACTCTACTTCAGCAAAACAGTACACCGTGTGCTATTTTGGCCTCGTGGGAAACATGGCATGTTCAAGTTTGCTAGAAAGAGATAAGGATCGCTTCTAGCCACACATCTCACGGAAAGTTCATAGGGATATTGGTCTAGAGAGAAAATGGCGGCGGGGGGTGGAGGTGGGGGAGTGTTGGGGGAGTGGGGGGTGGAAGCAAATACCTCAGTTTAGGATCAGAAATGGGCAATGGATGCCCTAATTTAAGGTTAATCTTAGAACCACTGGCCTCTGTATTTCTGTCATCCACGCTTTTCTCACAAAGAGGTTTCATAATAATAAATGAGCAAAACAGTCCTATAGTGTAGTTTTACATCCTTACATCACGAAAAGGTGATATTTTAAAAGCATTAGCTAGAATTCTATATCTGATTTGTTAAAAACGAAAAATAGAAATCATTGCCCTCTGACGGTTCGTTCTTGCTTATTTTGACGCAATTAGAAACAGAGCAGCTTTTTAGATCCGGCATTTTTCAGTATGGTGCAGACATGCCATTTTCTATGAATTTTCCCACCTCTGGGAAATTTTTTCTCGAAACGTGTGATTGTTGTGCAATAAGCCAAGTGGAACCGTGACGCAATAATTCGCTGCAAGTTGGCTTACAGAAATGATGTCATTTGGCGCAGATCTAGTCACTTTTATAACAGGTAGCTATGGCAAAGCTCCCTCCACGTTGTCCCCGATCCCCCCACCCCCACCGTGTGCAAGATAAAAAAGACATTTTCCGGGTTTCCTAACCCTCAACTTGACGAGGGTGGGCGCACCGCAGTGGCTCCCGGCCCAGCGCTCGTGCAGGCGGAGAGGAACCGCTGCGAGAGGGCAAGCACAGCCAGGCGTCCCCA
>NW_006159659.1:4728532-4735054 GCF_000334495.1 Tupaia belangeri chinensis | reverse complement strand
CCCCCCGGGGTCCGCACCCCCCCCTGGCCGCCGGCCTGCGGAGCCCGAGCTTCGCCCGCAGCCCCCAGCTAGGCACCGACTCGGTGGCCCTCTTGCACAGACCTGAGTCAAAAATTTCGTAGACGCCAGGACCTAATTTGTCTTTGAGTTTACTTAAATTGAAATCTATTTTTCTTTCCAGAGAGAGAGGGAAAAAAAAGGAAGAAGCATAATTCAGCCATTTTTTGCAGCACAGAGCTGCAGGTACCATGATTATTTTTTCCCTAACCCGTTCCTTTCCTTTAAAAATTCTGTTTATGCTTGAAATAGAACTATGTGAAATGGGAGGCATAAAACGTGGAATCAGAAGGTCTGGGATCGACTGGGTGACTCTGAGAAAATCGCGTACGAGCCTCGGTTTCTTATCTCTGAGATCTAGTCAGTAATACCCACATCACAGGGGAGTGAGAGACTATATGAGGTCATATATGTGAAAATAATCTATAGCCGTAGAGTGTTGTAAAAATGCAAGGCCATTTTTAAAGTAACCTTTGCCAGAGTGCTTAATGTTGTAGTAGCTAACTGTTGCTGCCTCTTTATTTCTCTATTATAAGTATAAGCAAATAACTACGGAATAGCAAAGCACTGTTGTGAATCGATAGGTATATAATGGTCACGTTGCTTGGCCTTCTTTCTATGAAATGCTAAGTACTTATTTAAATAACAGTATTCCTTAATTCAAATTTAACGTTACTGTAGGGCTTTGCTTTTCATCTTTCTAGGCCGCTTAGGCCGTTTTCTTACCCAGAATATTCATTTAACACCTTAACATTTGTTTAGTCTTTTCTATTTTCCAAATTTTTTTTCTTTGTTAATCTGATTAAATTGTAAATTGGAAAAATGCTTTTTAGATGTATATGTCCTAATTTTAATGCCTGTTTTTCATGTCTAGGGAACAGGATGCCTGAATACTTCTGCTAATTTGAAAATTGTTTTGGAAGAGCTGATAAATACATTCATGTTTCTGCAATTCTTAAAATAGATCTAGAAATATATAGACAAATTCCAACTTTTTGGTACTTAATGTAATACTTGTGTAATTCTCATTTTTAATCTTCACAACACTTAGTAGGTGCTCAGAGTCAGTTTATCAGTGGTAAAGGATGTTAGTTTGCACTCTTTACCACTCATTAATTGGGGAAGGACTAGGATAGTAAATATCTGTGGTTTGAAAATTGAATTTCTTTGCCAGAATTTATATGTGTAACAGATCAGTATAGAATAATTCTTACTTGGCGTATCAAAAATGTAGGAGAGTGTGGTTTTAAAAAATGGTACACAAAAAGTGAAAGAGAAGTTTTGTGGGAGGGTTTTATTGCTATTTTGACCTAACAACTGGTTTTCTGAGTAGTTAGATGTTTTATTAAATTTATAATCCTGTAGTCCAATACTAGTTGTCTTTCAGAGTGTGCCTTTGTGCTTTGTCAAAAGGCAGAATGATAGAAAGTGGGCAGGATTAAAATGGCAAAAGGAAGAGCCTACTTTAAAGTGGTTGCTCTTATACATTGGATTTATCGCTTGTCCTGAAGATAAAATTTTGGCAAATCACTGCTTTATTGGGAATTTCAGGGTTTGACCTCCTCTCCCTTGACTTGGCTTATCTGGGGCTAAAACCTTGGAACCAGGGCTGGTTTGGCTTCAGGGGTGTTCAGAAGGGCCCCATACTTGGTTTAATTATCTGGCAGTGTGTAAAACTGGCATTGTAAAATATAAAGGTGAATGGTAAAAATCATACTAATAATTTAAATTTTAAATTTTTCTTTCTTTAGTATGACACCTCCTCTCCCTTGACTTGGCTTATCTGGGGCTAAAACCTTGGAACCAGGGCTGGTTTGGCTTCAGGGGTGTTCAGAAGGGCCCCATACTTGGTTTAATTATCTGGCAGTGTGTAAAACTGGCATTGTAAAATATAAAGGTGAATGGTAAAAATCATACTAATAATTTAAATTTTAAATTTTTCTTTCTTTAGTATGACATTAAACAGCACATTTTAAAATACCAAGTGAGGTTGAACGAGACAGAAAAAAGGAAAAAAGCTATATGTTAGTACCTTTTTGACATTCGACATTCCCCCCTACTTTTTTTTTTTTTTGAGAGATTTTTGCTATAGGGCGCGTGCGCTCGCCAGCCAGAGAGAGACATAGAGACAGAAAGCAAGAAATCACCCCCCAGGGGGGATGGTCACGCTGTCACGCTGCAATCCCTTCTCCATTCTCCTCTCGGGATCTTGGGCACGCACGCACATGCACCTGGCGTGAGATTTAAGCCACCGGGTCTGGGACGCGAACCGCGGTCGACTACGTGGGAGTCCAGCGACATAGCCATTACGCTAACTGCTGGACACCCCCCCCCACTTTTAAAAACATGGCTGAGTAAAAGATGTAGCCGACTGGTTATCAAGCTTGCCTTTTTCCATTGAAAATGTTTTGAGGTGTGAATAACATTAACTGTGAGAAGAATTTATCTTTACCTTCTAGGGTCTGGAGGATTAATTTATTAGCACATATTTCCTCTAAATTGAGATGCTGTATCTTGTGTGGGTTGGTTGTTTTTTGTTTAAGAGAAATGAAAAATAGTCACTGGTAGAATAGTAGTTAAAAATGAAGGCTCTGAAATCAGGCAGACCTCATTTCCACAATTTATTAATGATCAGAGCCTTGGACAAGTTACTTAACCTCTGTGAGCTTTGATTTTCTCATCTCTAAATCAGGGTTGGTTACAGGACATAGTGGGTGGAGGGGATTAAATTTATCCATTCATTTAAGATTTATTAAGCACTTGCTATATGCAAAGTACTGTTCTAGGTCTTGGGGATACAACAGTCCAAGAAAAAGAACAAACTTTGAAGCAGAAAGTAAACTAAAATAGCCTATATCACCACTTAGTATTAACGGAGAAAAATATGGAATATATGAGCCAGCAGGTAGCGCCCTGCACCATAAGGTCTCGCGAAATTTTAAAATGCGCCAGTTCGGTGTTAGTGCTCTCCAGGCCCACCGTCCTGACAGGGTGGAGAATTGGAGAGAAAGGATGTATGACCAGGCCCCCTCCTTATAGGCTGCTTACCCCTCTCTCCCACCTCTTCTTTCCAGCTCCTTGGCCTATCCCCTTGCGCACACATACACCAAGCATGAAAAAAAAATCAGAAAAATAAGTACAAGCCTTAAAAACAGAACAATAAGGTAGACAGCCTATATCACTATTCAATATACTATGGAGAAAAATAACTGAAAATAAAATATGGGCTGGCCTGCAACAGCGTAGCTGCGCAGCCGCTAAGAGGACGCCAGAGCCCACGAGGTGACTCCGTTCAAATTTGAAAAAGGCGCCAGCGCTCAGGCTTCCCGGATCTTGACTGGGTGGAGAATTGGAGGGAAAGGATGGCAGCGTGACCTATGGGGGGGGTGATTTTCCTCCCTTCTTTTCCTCCCACCTTCGCCCCATCTCTGGCGTACTTGCGCTCCAAGAATAAAAGTATTTACAAAAACAAAACAAAAAACAACAGTAAAATAGATAGCCCGTATTGTTGTTTAATTTACCAGGAGAAAAATAAGTAAAAAGTAGCACAGCACAGAGGGAAGCCAGATCCCATATGGCATGGCGACGGTTTGGATTTGAAAAAGGCGCCAGGTGGACCCACGATCCTGACCGGAAGGAGAATTGTAGCGTGCATTCCCTCCCCCCTCCGCTTCCCCAGCTTGTGTGTGCAAGTCCCTCAGGCGTAAAATTTAGAAAAGGAGAAATAGCTAGCCTTTATCACCATTTAATGTACTATAGAGAAAAATTAGTAAAGTACGAGCTGGCCCGTAAAGCCGCACAGTGTTGCTCAGTGGAGGAAGGCAGATCCCACATGGCAAACGGTTTGAATTTGAAAACGGCGCCACCCTGAACCCCACAAGATGGCGTATCACATCTGTGGGAAAGGATTGCTGTGTGTCTTGGCCTTGTTTGGTGGTGCTCCCCTAACCCCCCTTCCATTTACCCTCAGGCATAAAAAAATGAGAAAAATAAGTAAAATAGCCTATACGACCACTTACTACCGAGAAAGATAGCTTGTATCACTATTTATGATGCTACGGAGAATAAAGATAGGGATCATTTGGTTGGTGGCTAGTGGGGTTTTGCAATTTTTGAAGGCATTTGGGGAAGGCCTCATCGACTTCAAGCTGGAGATAAGGGAGCCATGTGTATCTGGGGATAGAGTGAGTGATCCAGGCATAGGGAACAGCAGTGGAGAGGCCTTTCAGTGGAATGTGGCTGACTTTTCAAGGAACTGCAGCACGAAGGGGGAGAGTAATGGGAAATGATCATTATTGGCATTTCAGGAATCATTGGGAGGGCTCCCACACTTCTTTTCTGCCATGGGTGTATGCTGTATTGCTGCTGGTCCAAAAGTGGAAGACTTTTTCAGAATAAACTGTTTCGGCTTTGGAATTAAGAACCTAGAAAAGGGAAAATATGTTCTCGGGTTTTTTGTTTTGCCCATAAGATCCTTAAAGCTGACCAAACTACTGAAGTAAATCAGAATGGGTAGGAAATTTTCCTTTGTATCTGCTGAGGTCTTTGAATTTAGTTAATGATTCTGCATCATGGACTTTAAAAGATTTGCAAGAAATCTGTATCATGACATCAAGACATTCCAAAAGATTTAGTTGAGTTGTGTAATTCTTATAGAGAACTGAAATGCTAACATTAAAGTATCTGTGATTTTGTGTTAGATTATAACTTAGAAGATTTGGGGTTTTATTCCCCAGTAGAGGCTTTTCCTAGAATTCTCACTGGATCTAGTCTCTAAAGGCTAGGGAAACTGTTTTCCATGACATCACTCTTGGACTTCTACTTGTAGTGAGGAATAAGCAGAAGAGCATTAAATTAAAGTTTTCTGATTAAAAAAAAAATAGCATTGTTTGAAATGAAGTGGCTTTTTTTTTTTTCTTGCAGGTTTCTTGTATTTTAGGATGACTAAATGCTAAGAATACCTGAAAAGTGAAGTAATTTGGATCATGGGTGCCAACCCAGAGGCTAGAGGGGCCAGAGCCTTCTAATAGCTTAGTTAAATGGTTATTTGCAATTTTGTACTGAGTTACAAAAATATTTTGATAACAAAGAATTCCTAGTACTAAACAAAAAGTCATGTAGCCTTCTATCCCATGTTAAACTTGAATTTCTCAATTCGAATGGTGTATCTGAGGGTAAAATGACTGTTAATAGAGCTAAACAAGGTAGTCTGTTTTCAGTTATTTTTTTTCTCTTTAGATTGGTCAGTTGCGAACTTGGCCGCTTTGTGATTGTTGAATTTAAAATTTTTATTGTAAAGGTTGCAGAAATTGTGAGACATGTTATCACACCAAAATTAATTCTATTTTTATCTATAGTAAGCCTCGCATTCTCCTTTTTAATATGCAAGTATGGCATTTTCTGCATAGGCATCAATTTTGGTAGAACAGTTTGAGGATGAAGGTAGTAAGAAATCATTTAAATTTTTCATTGAGGATAAGTATATTATACCAACCTCTCAGAATCTGTCTTTTGTACTGAATAGCTTGTAGTTTTGTGTGAATTTTCAAGCAGCTATGGGAGAGATGTGAAAGCAATAAATTATTGCTTATGGCATAAACATGGAAGTTAGTTAATTTTGAAATATCTTCTGTTTAATCACTTAGAATTTTGCCTTTAAATCAGAATGACATTCTGCTCACTAAAAAGGAAGTTTTTAATTTCTTTGCCTTTAATTTCTTTCTTATTTTACCCCCACCGCATTGATTTCTTAACTGGTCATTAGAGAGTTTGAACTGTTAGAAACTTCTGTAATATAAATACCAGTAATAGTCTTCCAGAGCAGAGGTATGAAGAGATTGGGGTTTGTGTAAGTGTGTGTTGTCACTTATCTTGGTAGTACTCAAGCCTTTTGGTCTCAGGGCTTCTTTATACTCTTAAAAATGATTGGCATCTCGGCCTGGCCTGGTGGTTAAGGCAACTGGATCCCTCATGGCGTGGGTGTGGGTGGGTTAGTCTTGGCAGGAGGGACAATGGAGAAAAAGGGATGTCAGAGTGACCATACCCCATAGGGTGTGCTTTCTCCTCTCCCTGTCTCCCTCTACCTAGAGCACATACTCTTTAGCATACACACACAAATTAATGGGGATTTTAAAGTGCTTTGGTTTATGTGGGTTGTATTAATTTCTATTTACCTTTACAGAAATTGAAACAGGGAGTCTTCTTTTTTTTAATCTTTAACACCAGAGGTCACGTGTGAGTGCATGAGAGAGAGAGAGAGAGAGAGAATGAATATCCCCCTAATAGGGCCAGTCACACTGCAGACTCCCTCCTTCCATTTCCCTATCCCCTCAGGCTCCTGTGCATGTGGGCACGCATGCGCGCCGGGGGTTGGTTATACCAGTGATTCCAACCGCAACCGCTGGTGAGACCGTGCCGGTTCTGGAAGGTGTGGTTTGCCGCTGTTCTAGCGGCAGGGGCGGGACA
>NW_006159659.1:4721279-4728514 GCF_000334495.1 Tupaia belangeri chinensis | reverse complement strand
TGAGAGGTTTTTGCTATAGGGCGCATGCGCTCGCCAGACAGAGAGAGACAGAGAGACAGAAAGCGAGAAATCACCCCACATGGGGGATGGCCACGCCGCAGTCCCTTCTCCTCCCGGGGTCTTGGGCACGCACGCACAAGCGCCCTGCGCCCGGTATGAGTTTTAAGCCACCGGGTCCGGGATGCGAACCGCAGTCGACTACGTGGAAGTCCAGCGACATAGCCATTATGCTAACTGCTGGTCCCCTGAAACAGGGACTTTTTAAAAAAATACTTATTTGTGGGACCAGCAGATGGCATAGTGGTTACATTGCTGGACTCCCCCATGGCATACCGCGGTTCAAGTCCCACACCTGGTAGATTTATGCTCATGAGTCCTGGACTTGGTAGATTGATACTCATGCCAGGCACGTGTACGTATGTGCCCAAGATCCCAGGAGGAAAATGGAGAAGGAACTGCACCATGGCCATCCCCTCTGAGGGGGTGACTTCACCTTCCCAGGCAAACATAGCTTAAGGCAAAAACCTCAAAATAATTTTAAAAATTAAAAGTACTTATTTGTCATTAAAAAAAAATTCCAGTAAATGATAACCTAAATAACATTTTTTTGGAGAGGTTTTTGCTATAGGGCATGTGCGCTCACCAGAAAGACAGAGAGACAGAAAGCGAGAAATCACCCCCCAGGGAGGATGGTCACGCTGCAATCCCTTCTCCATTCTCCTCCCGGGATCTTGGGCATGCACGCACACGCACCTGGTGTGAGTTTAGGCCACTGGGTCCAAGACTTGAACCGTGATGGACTACATGGGAGTCCAGTGACATAGCCATTAAGCCAACTGCTGGTCCTCCTAGGTAACATTTTATGAAAAATAACTTTTCCAGAATAATTAAGAACTTGGTCAGAGGAATGGCATTGTTTGACATTTTCATTAAATTCCTCGGTGTCTGGCTTAATAAAAGATAATGGGCTTCTCATTGGCTTCTGCATTCAGTCAATTGCAATATCACACACATTATGTAAAAAAATGAAAACAGAATAAAAGTGAAAAAGACACCATTTTTAAAAATTTTGAGATATTGTGATACTTGGGAAGATTTAAGGGGACTGAGACCCAGTTGTCTCTGAACCATACTTCAAGAATCACTATACTAACCATTCTTAAGGACAGAAATGTGAGGCTTTTTTTTTTTTTTATTCAGTGCCAGGTTTAATGGAACAATACACACACTTCAGTATTTCTTTCCTAGTAGGATAAGTATGTCTTGTCATTTAGTCTCATTTAGGTTTGTTCCCCTTTTGGAAAAAAATCCTACCATTTGAAATTCTAAAGCCCAAGTATAGAATATATACAAATATAGGTTTATAAGCCATAATTTTCCTTAATCTTATCAACCATTTCGTAAGTCAGTAAATATTTTTTCTTAAAGCCCCTTATGTATTTTCCCCAGTCATTATTAATTTATAGAGTTCTCATTTGAGCTTTGTGTTGGTTTTATGAGTATTAGCTCTTATAATTATTAATTTCTTGAATTGCTCAAATCTGTGTTTAGAGAATTCATAGGCATAAGATTTTATATTATTTTTCTTATTCTTACATTTTTCTTTTTCTACTTATTTAAAAATTTTATTTATGTGTATGTTTTTGCATTGTGGTTTTGGTTTTGTTTTAATTTAAGCCTCATTGATTCTAAGTCTTTTTTTCTTTTCTTCGTAGTGTCCAAGGTACGGATTGTGAACAAGTTGGTTTTGTTTCACATGTTCATTTGTAAGTTTGGTTATTCAATGCCTTAAACATTGATGTTATAGATATATACTATCCAACAGAATATAG
Organism: Tupaia belangeri chinensis; assembly: GCF_000334495.1. Taxonomy (NCBI): domain Eukaryota; kingdom Metazoa; phylum Chordata; class Mammalia; order Scandentia; family Tupaiidae; genus Tupaia; species Tupaia belangeri. The sequence goes on along the minus strand of NW_006159659.1, from coordinate 4,726,682 downwards.
TGCAAGCCACACACGTAATTTTAAATGTTTTCATGTCCACAGTTTAAAAAAAGGTAAAAGACATCCAGCCTCAGTGGCACAGGTTGTGCCATATTGAACTGTGGTGTGGGAAGCCACATGGCCAACTGAGTTCAGTTCTCCAGTTGGCTTGAGAGCCTGATGATCTGAAGGGCTAGGGAAAGGAAATTGCAGCTTGGACAAGACCCTGTTAAGGGTATCTGTCTGCCTATCTGCCTACCTGCCTGTCTGTCCCTCTCTCAATAAATAAGCTTAAAAAAGGTAAAAAGAAACAGGTGAGATTAATTTTAATATAGTTTATTTAATCTAGAATACCCAAAGTACTATTTCAATGTGTCATCAGTATGGATATTTATATGAGACATTTTACATTATTATTTTTTTGAAGAGGTTTTTTCTATAGGGCGCGTGCACTCGCCAGACAGACAGAGACAGAAAACAGGAAATCACCCTCCAGGAGGGATGGCTACACCGCAATCCCTTCTCCTCCATTCTCCTCTTGGGATCTTAGGCACGCACGCACACGTGCTCGGCGTGAGTTTTAAGCCACTGGGTTCGGGACTCAAACTGCGGTCGACTACGTGGGGGTCCAGCGACATAGCCATTACACTAGCTGCTGGTCCCTACATTATTTTTTTGAAGGGGGCACTAAAACTTCAAAATCTGGTGTTCATTTTATATTTAAGGCACATTTCAGTTTGGACTAGCCCCATTTCAAGTGCTCAGTAGCCCCATGGCTAGTGGTTTCCATATTGAATAAAACAGATATGAAGAGTAGCTATGTGTTCTGGTTAAGTCACAAAGCCTAAGAAGCCCATTAGTAAAGATAAAAACTTATACTTGTCTTATGAGAAAAAAATACAAAAACAATGCCATTGCAAAATGAAGTCCAGTGCTGACTACTGGTCTTATCTCTTACACATCTACATTGTGACAAACCCTGGGGAGGTGGGGTCTGTACAGAGGAGATTAAGGGCCTTGAGCCCCTATGGTCTTGTGGTTGATAAGGAGCATTAGGCAAGAGTTGGATGAGGGAAGTCAGAATAAGGTTAGTATTATCATTCCTAACATGGAAGGAAACTAAGAGTTAACAAAATTTCTCTGGGTTACACAGGTGGTAAGTACTCTCCGATTTCAAAGGTTTTGCACTTTCCAATCATATCATTTTGTGTGTGTGTGTGTGTGTGTGTGTGTGTGTGAATCAGTAGCCTTAACTCTATTTCTAAATAGTTGTATGGCCTTGAATGAAAAATTCCATTCAGTTGTGGGTCTTAGTGTCTTCATCTATCAAGTCATAGTTGGTCTCAGACCTGAAAGACTGTAAGAAGGTGAGCTGGGGTTAGAAGTGCTGTTGCTAAGGAAAAGGATTTCTTTGAAGTTAACCGGGTCAAGGTTTATTATTTAACTCCAAGCTTAAAGAGTCAGGTTTATTGTTTTGGCGCTAGTGGCACCAAGTGAAGGGGCATAATAATAAGCCTTAACGTTAAGGTGTACTTAAGGGCCATGTACCTTTCTAAGTGATTTACGTGTGTTAACCCATTTAATTCTCAGAACAACTGTATCAAGTAGATTCTGTTAATATTACTGCCCCCACTTAACAGACGAGGACATTAAAGGACAGAGAAGATAAGTAGCTTGCCCCACAGTCACAGCTGATAAGAAGTAGAATCGAGTTCCAACCTTACTGTCTAGAGACTATGTCATGTTGATGAGTTGATCATTGAGTAGTTAGTTCAGTGTTTTCTACTTAGGTACATGCTTCCCATAAAAGTGTAAATTTCTGCTGCTGCTCCAAGACTGTTAGTCTTATTGATAGATGCACTAAGCTTTTTCAGATAGAGAAAGAAGTCTCTGTGTATGTCCTAGATATAAAAAAGCACAACTCAGGTAAACTTCGCAAACTCATTGCTAAGACTTTAAAAGTAGCTATATTTACTCTGCATATCTATGTAATTGTGTTAAACATCTATAAAATCAGACAAAAAAGTGGGATAAATGAGAATTTTGTGACTAAAATTTAAGAATTCATTGAATCTAGTATTCTCATTTGTACAAATGGAGAGACAAGGCAAAAAAAAAGTTTGAGTAACTTAATTAAAGTATAGTTATTTCTATTCTAAAACAGGGCCTTTGGTTATAAGGAGGGAAATATCAATCTGAGGTAGTAGAAAAAAGCGATGGGAACTTGTTCTAAGAATGTAAGGATTTCTTTCAAAACCCAAGGGCAGGCTTAGAGCTGAGTCTAGGGAGTGGGAAAATGAAGGTGTTAAGGAACACTCCCTGTTCTTTCGTCTTGGCTTTATTCTTTTTTCTCAGTTGACTGCCTTTCTCTGATCCTCAGTCCACATGGCAGGCAGAAGTGGGAACCCACGGCTGCTCTTTGACATGTTCCAATTCCAGTCATCCAGTCAGTGTACATCCCCCCCCCTTCTTTCTTCTCTCCCCTTACATTTTCTATATTCTTGACACAAGAGTATTTATCTTGATTCATATTTCCCACCCTGGTCTGACCACATGTGACTGGGGCCGGGATCACACAGAGAGGAAGCTTGCCTGCCAAGAATACCCTAGGTAGGCTAGGTGCCCAGAGGGGAGAACACTGGGAACCTAGACAGGTACTGTCCTTACATCTCTGGGATCTTTTGACTCATAGTTCACTGCTCCTCCTCTTCTCCTCCCCCACCTCCATTTCTTTGCCTTGTGATATTTCTCTGCTCAGTTTCTGGAACTTGGATTGCTTATTTGAGAAACATATTTAAAATTTCCTTTAGATGGAATATATTTTATAAAGGTGAATATTAGCTCTTTGGGACCTTTTCAGATAGTGATAACTGTTGAATAGAGAAAGTTACTTTGACATGAAGTGAAATACATGTTTTTTAAGGCACTGTCAAAATAACATTAGTAGAACACAAAGCAATCCACTCAACTATATTAATGCTAATGTCCAGTCCGCTAATGTGACCAATACATCTTGACAAGCCAGAGCGATAATTAGTGACCATAATGATCCTGTAAGATAATGAAATATCACATTTTTCATCCAGCTTAATTTTTTTTCTAATTATTTTTTGAAAATTGAAAATTAATGTGTGATGTTGATAGCTCTCCGCTAACCAGAATGGTCAGTTACTCCCACAGCTTACTGAAGTTCCCTTTGTTCCTAGTATGCATTTGTATACATGTACCTTATCATTAAGATAATTTTAAGCTCATTAATTTTACCTTTAAAAATAATTCAAGTATGCAAGTCCAAACGTACATCTTACTTTAATCGTGAATGTATCAGTAAAGTAGTTTTGACAAGCATCAATTACAGTGCCTGAAATTCATTTTGTATTTGTTTTCTCAAATTATTTGCAGTCTGGTCCTTTCCAAAACGAAATTGTGAGAATACTTCAAAAAGTTCACGGGAAATTGGATTTAAAGTATGAGTTTATTTTTGAGCAAAACATTTTCAAATCCATGTATGGTTTTTGTCATAATACACATTTTCAGTGAACTTTTTGAAGACCCTTTTTATGTAATATATAACTTTTGGTTAATAAAGTACTAATAAAAAATTTGATATTAATTTCATCTTGTGCATACTTTGCTATCTTAGAGATGTGAACATTGAATGGTTGAAACAGTAGCATTTAAGGTAAATTAAAGAGTCAAATGGGAAGAAAGAGCACAAAGCATGCCTCTTGATAAGAATGGGAATACACAGAAAAGGCTAGGGGAGGGTAAAATTATGATTCTGCTTAGATGTGTTGATTTCAGGATCCTAAAATGGTATACCTAGAAGTGTCTCTAGGCGATCAATTCAACATACAGAAGACTAGGGTAAGGATAGAGACTTGGACAGAGATTGTCAGAATATTAAGGAAAGCAGGTCTTAAGAGAAACAATGGGTTTAGGTGAAGTCATTTAAGGAGACACATCCTAGGGAATACCAATTATTTTAAGGGTAGCTCAAGAAAAATGAGCCCATGAAGGAGACTGAGAAGTGAGCAACTCAAGCAAAGGGAGAGAATAAGAACAGTGTCTTAGACCAAGAGTGATGAGACAAGGGCATAAATAATGCTATAGAAGGATCTGGGGAAAGAGAGACTAGGATGTAATCATGGATTTGGCAGTTAGGGCTTTTCAAAAAAATTTTTGGAGAGGTTTTTGCTATAGGGTGTGTGTGCTCACCAGAAAGACACAGAGAGACAGAGAGACAGAAAGCGAGACCCCCCCTCCACCAAGGGGGATGGCCACAGCGCAAATCCCCTCTCCTCCATTCTCTCGGGATCTTGGGCATGCATGCACATGCGCCCGGCATGAGTTGTAAGTCACTGGGTCCAGGACTCGAACTGTAGTCGACTACATGGGAGTCCAGCGGCATAGCCGTTATGCTAACTGCTGGTCCCAGTTAGGGCTTTTTAAAATTTTTTTATTTTTTAAAGTTTTGCCAGAGAGCATGTGTGCTCACCAGAGAGACACAGAAGAAGAGGGAGAAAACATCCCCCATTGGGGCATGGTAACACCATAATCCCTTTTCCATTTTATTGGGAATTTGGGCACATAACCCATCTGCCCTGTGTGTGTGTGTGTGTGTGTGTGTGTGTGTGTGTGTGTGTGTTTTTCTCATGTCACCAAAGCTGAGGTTTGAACCACTTGGTCAACCATGTGAGATTCCGCTCTCTTAACCACTGCACCACAGGTGGCTTTTTTTTTTTTTTTTTTTTTTTTCCTTCAGTGCTAGCAGGCACATTCACAAGAGAGAGCACCCGTGAGTACATGTGTGTACACATGGCCCCACATCCCACAATAGGGCCCAGTTATGGCAGTAATTTTTTCCCTCCAGTTCTCTATGCCATCAGGATCAAGGGGGGATGAACATAGTATGCATATGTGAGTATACCCATACCTGGTACGTTTTTTTAAGCTGCTGGAGCCAGGACTCAACTGTGAGATCTGGCATCCTCTGCACAGTGTTTAACCCATGTACTACAAAAGCCACCTCAAAGTTTTTGTTTTGTTTCTTTTCTGCTATAGGGCACTTGTGCTCGCCAGAGACAGAGAAGTCGGAGGGAGTGAGAAAGTAACCCCCAGTGGGGGTGGTCGTACCACAGTACCTTCTTCTCCATTCATCTTTTGGGAATTTGAATACACATGCACATGTACCAATGAACCATGCAGTTGACCATGTAGGATCCAGCTGCCTTAACCTCCATGCCATTTGCTGACCCTCAAGTTTATTAATTTTAAAAAATATTTTTAAATTTAATTTTATTTGTTGTTATTTTTTTTTTTGGTGTGCTATTGGGCACATGTTCTCACCAGAAAGAGAGATGAGAAAGTAGGAAAGCAAGCTACCAGGCTAAGGACTGGAACTGCAGTCAATTCTCTGGGACC
>NW_006159659.1:4719476-4720975 GCF_000334495.1 Tupaia belangeri chinensis | reverse complement strand
TATAATAATTGCAGAAAGATTAGAAAAGCACATTAGAAAACAGGAAGGAAAAAAGTAAAGCTGCCTGAAACTCTGTCATCCCAAGACACCATTTTAAATCTTTTTGGTTTATTTTCAGAAGATTCTATTTTTTTTTTTTCAGACAGATTTTTGCTATAGGGCACGTGCGCTCTTCGGAGAGATGAAGAGACAGAGAGACAGAAAATGAAAAATCACCTCTCAGGGTGGATGGCCATGCTACAGTCCCTTCTCCATTCTCCTCTCAGGATCTTGGGCTCACATGCACATGTACCTGGTGTGAGGTTTTATTTATTTATTCATTTTTAAGAGGTTTTTGCTATAGGGTATATGTACTCACCAGAAAGACAGAGAGAAACAGAAAACGAGGAATCACCCCCAGGAGGGATGACAACACTGCAATCCCTCCTCCTCCATTCTCCTCTCGGGATCTTGGGCATGCACGCACATGTACCCAGCGTGAGTTTAAGCCACTGGGTCTGGAACTCAAACCATGGTTGACTGCATGGGAGTCCAGTGACATAGCTATTAAGCCACTACTGATCCCCTCAGTGTGGGTTTTAAGTTGCCGGGTTCGAGACTCGAACTGAGGTCAGCTACATGGGAGTCCAGTGATGTAACCATTACGCCACCTACCCCAGAATATTCTTACTAACTAACAAGGCTTGTTTTTGTATTTTTTTTCTCAGCCCCCAATTTAATATAGTGGCTTCATGTGTTTATTTTTCTATTGCCAGAGGGTGCATGTCCACTCCTACTAGGGTGTGGTCATGCTGCAATTCCTTTTCCTCCATGCTGTCAGGATTCTGGGCATGCAAGCACATGTGTCCAACACATTATCCAAGCTACTAGGGCCAGAATTCATGGTTGGCCATGTAGAATCTGGTTGGTTCCCTGTGCACAAGTGCTTACCTGTGTTATGAGGCTGCCATTTTTGTTTGTTTTTGAGATGACCTCAGGCTGGAATAGCTTTGTCAAGAAATTAAATATAGGTGTCATAGGTAACGCATGAAGAAGGAACTTAAAAAATGTGCAAAAATGGAATTAAAATATGAATTTATTTCAGTGCAAAAAATTTGAAAACATGTACAGTTTTTTTTTATAATATCCATTTTCCAGGAACTTGTTGAATACTCCCTCAAAATAATGAAACAAAGTAGTGAATGTAGTGATAGCCTTGTGAGAGTAGACATGTGGTGTATTGAATAGCATGCCCATGGAAGGCTGTCTTTTCCCTCTCAGTAGCTGAGGCTCAGCCAAACTCTGGGCTCAGAGGGATTTCCTGAATGGCCACATACCTCCATTCCTAACAGTGTCTGGCACAGAAGTGCTTTTCCTTTTAGTAAAGAAAGGGGGAGGCATTGGTAATAGAGTGGTGAGACTGGCAGTGCCAGCCTGTGAAGGAGGAAGTAGAGCAGGTGACAGCAGAGTATAGTACCAGTGCTTCACTGGGAGGGCTTGTGGACTACTCAAACATCTAA
>NW_006159659.1:4703345-4719465 GCF_000334495.1 Tupaia belangeri chinensis | reverse complement strand
AGAGCTTGAGAGACTGGGGTCCCAGCATTGTCACTGGTAGGTATTCAGAGCCATAAGTGACAGCTACAATGTCCTTTGATTAGGCTCTTCTAGGCTGTCATGGTCCATGGGTAGTATTTCAGCACATAATTCAAGCATGCAATCTATACAGTGCTTTAAAAATGGCTAGTGAGAGACCAGCAGGTGGTGTGGTGGTTAAGGATGCTGGACTCCCACATGGCCGACTGTGGTTCAAGTCCTGGACCTGGTGGCTTGCTTTCTCACGTTTTTCCCCCTCTCTCTGTTCCTCTGGCCAAATTAAAAATAAATAAATAAAGTTAAATAAAATAATTTTTTTTTTAAAAAAAGACTGGTGATATCTCCAGGCATGTATGAGTGGGTGGCCAAAATCCAAACAGGATGGGGAAATGGAGGAGGGGAAGGGACTGTGGCATGTTCATGCTCTGCTTGGAGCTGCTTTCTCACTTTCCCTATCTCCGGTAAGTGCAAGCACCCTCTGGCAATAAAAAAAAATTGTGGTATCCCAGAAATGTGTGTGTATTAGTTGTCCTTAGTTCAGGACTATCTTTCAGCGTGTGTTAGTGTATACCAGCAGGAAATGTCCTCACAACTATTCGAAAGAAAAAAAAAACTGCCCAGAGGCACCGAAGATCTACTTGCAATTAAAGGACCTATCAGCATAGTTTTGGCTTAGCAGGGCAGGTATGGAGGTCAGCATAGGGGTAATGGAAATGAAGATCCTGGCAAGAGTGTGGTTGCTCTGATATGAGAAGGATGAAGGGAGAAGATAGGAGATAATAGACCTGAGTAAACAGGAGAAAGGAAAGTTGACAGTTAAAATTTCAGATGTGGGGCTGGCAGGTGGTGTGGTGGTTAAAGGGCATCGTACTCTGACATGGCTGACCAGGGTTCCAATCCCAGACCCTGCGGCTTGCTTTCTCACTCCCACCCCCCACTGTCCCTCTCTTGTCAAAATAAATCAACAAACAAACACATAAATAAAGTTAAATAAAATAATGCTTAAAAAAATTTAGATCTGGACTAATTCTGGATCAAGGCGTGAAATTCAAGAAGTTGGGAAATAGGGTTTGCAGTGGAATAAAGGAAGAGATTGTGGGAATTAAGGTAGTCCGGGAGCTCTGGCCCTCAGATTTTGGATGGATTGTGTAACACGAACGCTGAAGGTGTGAAGAAGAGGCAGCCCGGTGCTGAAGTCATCAGTGAACGTAGGAGGGTGATTGATTGATTGATTATCAGGACATACGTATATGATAAATTACATGGAGGAATAGAAGATTTTTTTTTTAATCTAAGCAAAAGACCAAGTGTTAAAAGACTAGTAGGAAGCTAAGTTTTAGAAAATAGGTCTGTAAGCTCTAGATGAGCATTTTTTCTTTCTTCCTTCCTTCCTTCCTTCCTTCCTTCCTTCCTTCCTTCCTTCCTTCCTTCCTTTATCTTTTTTGGAGAGGTTTTTGCTATAGGGCGCGTGCACTTGCCAGACAGAGAGAGACATAGAGACAGAAAGCAAGAAGTCACTCCCTAGGGGGGATGGTCACACTGCAATCCCTTCTCCATTCTCCTCTCGGGATCTTGGGCACGCATGTACACGTGCCCGGCGTGAGTTTTAAGCCACTGGGTCCGGGATGCGAACTGCGGTCGACTACGTGGGAGTCCAGCGACATAGCCATTATGCTAACTGCTGATTCCCAAGAAGAGCATTTTTTTCTAAGATGGGTCGGGTGTGGGGAGGTCTGGAAGCTGTGAATCTGAGGAAAACTGTCTTGTTTAAATCAGGTTGGGGAGGGAACTTTCTGTGACCAGCCAACATGAGCATGTAGGGGAGTTTGTTTACATTGAACAGGGTTCCACAGGGCACAGTGGAAAGGTTGGGAGGGAATTCAAGAATGGAGGATGGGTCATTGGGGAGGAAGCCAGGAGCTGTGTGAGGATGAGAGTTAAGAAGAGGATAGATGGCCTGGGGGGGTTTGTGTGAACAGGAGAGAATTACTTTGCTTCATAAACAGTCTAATAGCCTGAATTAGTTTATTCTGCTTTCCTTAAGAGATCTAATTATAATTCCACTATCTTAGCTTCATTTCTCCAATATGCAAAGTTGTGGTTTAATTTCCTTTAAAATTATGTATTTATCTTTTAAAATATATAAGCAGTACATCATCATTGTTTTCAGAAATGAGGTTAATGAGGTAAGTAAAAAGGAAAACAGACTTCTCTTGAAATCTCACAACCAAAGGACATCATTTTGGTATATATTCCTCCAGACTTGTTCTTGTTTAAACAAATATATATGTGTTTAATTTTTGAAGATATTATTCAGTATATTGTAGTCACCTATGTTTTTGTATATAAGTGACTAATACCTTTTTTATCAGAATAGGTAGATTGCTGGCATTATGTTTAATTGTTACAGTAATTTATTATAGAACTACCATATTTATTTAAAAATATGTTGTTGGACTTTTGAATACTTTCTAATTTTTTATTACAAATAAGGCTACAATAGGGACCAGCAGGTGGCGTGGTGGCTAAGGTGCTGGACTCTTTCCCTGTGTCTCTCTCTGGTCAAATTAAAGATAATAATGGTAAATCAAATCAAATAAATAATTATTTTAAAAAAAAGAAAACATAATGTACATATGTAAAGCTGTACCTAATGAGCAGTATATAAAGAAATGGTAAGGCTGTGATGATCAGGAAATATTTCAGTAGTTATGCTGAAAGCCCACACTACCTTCTGATGTTCTCCTGCAGAGAGCAGGTATTAGTCTGGTTTTGTTACAAAATAAATCATTACCTTTTTTTAAAAAAAGATGTTATTTAACTTTATTTATTTATTTTAATTTGACCTGACAGGGACAGAGAGAGAGAGAGAGAGAAAATGAGAAAGCAAGCCGCCAGGTCCAGGTCTCGAACCACGGTTGGCCATGTGGGAATCCAGCGCCTTTAACCACCATGCCACCTGCTGGCCCTAATCCTTTGTGTAAATTTCTAGGAGTTTTTAAGTGTACTTTCTTGTGTAATTTCTGTTTTATCTCCTTTTCTCATAATTTAATATTGGGGCTATTAAATCCTTTTGTGTTGCTAATTTTGGAACACTTGTAAATAAATTTGATGAACCATGTAAAATCAACGGGAAAGACATAGATTGTAAGTTAACGACTTACCATTATTCGATACATCTTTAACAGATTCTTTTCCCCAGACAGGGAAGCAAAAAAAAAAAAATCGACTGCAAACTTTTAGGTTACATCCTCCCAAAGGGCTTGTACATTTAGAACTAAGGCAGTGGAATTGAGATAATTGTAAAAATTATTAAAACTCTTAAGTTAATAATGTCTTATGAGTTCATGTACATGATTAACACCATTTTCTTTGATTACTTTTTTTCCAGGTGATTCATGGCAGGGGACGTGGAAGGATTCTGTTCTTCCATCCATGACACCAGTGTCTCTGCTGGGTTCAGAGCACTGTATGAGGAGGGATTGCTTCTCGATGTCACTCTGGTTATTGAAGACCATCAGTTCCAGGCCCATAAAGCACTCTTGGCCACCCAGAGTGACTACTTCAGAATTATGTTTACTGCAGACATGAGGGAACGAGATCAGGACAAAATTCATTTAAAAGGTCTAACTGCCACTGGTTTCAGCCACGTCCTTCAATTTATGTACTATGGAACTATAGAACTGAGTATGAATACTGTTCATGAGATTCTTCAGGCTGCCATGTATGTTCAACTTATAGAAGTGGTGAAGTTCTGCTGCTCTTTCCTATTAGCGAAAATCTGCTTAGAGAATTGTGCAGAAATTATGAGACTCTTAGATGATTTCGGTGTAAACATCGAGGGAGTCAGGGAGAAGTTGGACGCCTTTCTGCTAGACAACTTTGTGCCACTCATGTCCAGGCCTGACTTCCTGTCCTATCTGAGCTTTGAGAAGCTCATGTCTTATTTGGATAATGATCATCTGAGCAGGTTCCCAGAGATAGAGCTGTACGAGGCTGTGCAGTCTTGGCTGCGGCATGATAGAAGACGCTGGAGACATACCGATACCATCATTCAGAACATCAGGTTTTGTTTGATGACCCCATCCAGCGTTTTTGAGAAGGTTAGTGCATTTGAAAGCAATAGACAGGACTCATCATTCAGTTAAGACAGTATTTCTTTATATGTAAGATTCCCAGACTTGGATGGGAACCAAAAAAAAAAAAAATGAGTAAGATTTATTGTAGCTCGTGCATTTAGGTTTTAAAAAATACATTCTGTGGGTGAACGATGAACCAGGTAGGTAGTAAAATAGTCAAATTTTAAAAGTACTTTTAAAGTTGAAGCATCATTATTTGAACTAAAATATTAAAAGTTTGCTTTAGCTTTTCTTTCTTTTCACAAAGTAATTAAAACTGAACTGGGGCAGGCTAGCTCTTTTTAAAAATTAAGTAATACATGCTGAAATTGGTGTTGAGAGTTTAATAGTTCTGCATGGTATATATTAAGACAGTTTCTTATTCCTTCAAAATATAGTGAGGATACATAAAATATTTCTTGAAAACCAGTAGACCAAAATGGTGATTTTCTTCCCTACTCTCATTTAGTTCTGTTTTTCCCTCTGTTCCACTGAATATTAACTAAATTCAACCATGAAAATATATATCACTGAAAACACCACTTGGGCATTTCTAAACAAGTAGGCTATAAATCCTCTATCTACATTAATCGAACATCCCTGTGCACATCTTACCACATAAATAGTTCTCTCTTAAAAATAGTCTTTCTCCAAAACACCCTTGGCCTTTTTGCATGTAAGCATTTTCGTTTTTATATCAGAGTCTCACTTGTGATCCTTTCTTGCCCAAAGGAGAGAGAGCAGTTTCAGTAATTGCTTAACTTAATTGGTTTCTAATCACATGGTTACCTCTGGGGCTCTGTTTACCTCTTGCATCTTTTATTCTTTCTAGAAAGCACACTGAAATCTTGGGAGACACCCTTCACATTAAACAGTTCCTCAGCCTTAGTTACCATACCCGGTGATAAAAATACCTGTAAAGGAGAGTTCTTTATGCCATTTGAGAAATAAACAATTGTGCACCTTTAAATAACACTCAGCATACTGGCATAATTTTTTTTTTCCCCTCCGAAATGCTGTAAAATATCATTAACTTACAATTTTAGCAGAGAACTCAATTTTGAGGGATTTTTATCTTTATTCTCAGAATGTATGGATATGGCAGAAATAATTGAAACTAAAGGCTGTATTTAGTTACTTTTTCTTCAGTGACAATTAGTTCCACATCAACTGTGTAAATCATTTGTCACTGATGGTTTGATTTTTCTCCTTACTATTGTTTTTATTGCTCGCGTTCCCTGGGAAATCCTGTTTTGTCTTTATACATTAAATGCAAATCCTTTCCACTACTAAAAACCTTCCAACCTCAGTTGAGATGGAAATACTTGTAAAATAGAAAATAAAATTTCCCCTCTTATGAGACAACATAATGGATAACCAGTAATAGGCAGTGATGTTTAAGTTCTGAGATGCAGAGCCTTATATATTTTTTTTTTTTTTTTTTTTTTTTTTTTTGCTGTAGGGCGCATGCACTTGCCACAAAGACAGAGAGAAATCACCCCCCGGGGGGAACGGCCACACCACAATCCCTTCTCCATTCTCCTCTCGGGATCTTGGGCATGCACGCACACGCGCACGGCATGAGTTTAAGCCACGGGTCTGGGACTCAAACTGCGATCGGCTACATGGGAGTTTAGCAACATAGCCATTACGCTAACTGCTGGTCCCGCCTTATTGTATATATTTCTGTTTTAAGTACAAGGTGGACAGCAGTGACAGCGGTTAAAGTTAATCCTATCAGGTAATTTTATGGATTGTAGAAAGCATCCATTTGCTTGCTGGTGGATTCCTCTGCCATCTATAGCATATATAGTCAGATAGTGAGAATTATCAGAATAAAAATGTTGTTAATGCTTCTTTCTGGAATTAATTTATTAGGAAAACTTAAGGACCCAGTCACAGAGAAATATTTCAGTGTTTTTATAATATTTTATAAACCTTTCAGTTATACTTTAGTAATACTTGTAAAAGAACAGAAGATAGTCACCCTTGTCTTAGTGGTGTGAGATTTAATGTTTTTCAAAGGAATCTATGACATTTTTAAAAAAGACTCTAGAACTATAACTCCAGAAGCCACACTATTGAGTTGTTGAGAAAGTCTTGACATATTTTTCTGTGCAAAAATGCATCTTTTCCGATGACCCAGTAAAATGAAAATTGTGGTTGGGAAATAATTTAGACTATTTTATGCATACCATTTTGAGCTTCTTGAAAATACACCCTATAAATCTAGCCTATGTATGGCCTGGTGGTTAAGGAAGCTGGATTCCACATGGCAGACTATGCCAGACTAAGTGGCTTGAGAAATATGCCAGGCACAAGTACATGCATGCCCAAAATCCTAAAAGGAAGGAGAAATGGAGAAGGGATTGCTACGTGACCATGCTTCCTTTTTCTCTTTCTCTCTCAGTGAGCCCTAGCACATGTACCCTCTGGCAAATTAAAAAAATAAATAAATAAAAAGGATCAGCCTTAGAGTGGCTGGATCCCACATGGCTGACTGCACCTGGAGTTCAGGAAACAGGCATCAGCTTGAAAAACACACCAGGTGTGTGTGCATGTTTGCCTAAAACTCCTGAGAGAATGAAAAAGGAGGAATTACGGTGTGGCCACCTCTTTGGGGGGATGCTTTCTCACTGTCTCTTTCTTTGTCTCTGTCTCTGGAGAGCGTATACTCACTATAGCAAACTAAAAAAAAAAAGCCCTATCTTTAATATTTTTCCTATATTGAGCACACGGTGGGTCTCAAACAGTACCACTTTAACATCCTTTTTCTATGTTTGGCCCCAGACAGGGTACAGAAACAAAGAAATGTTATATCCATGCTGGTCCTTTTTCCAGTTTGAGAACTACATGGGAAAAAGCACTGGCAGTTTTGATTTATAGTTTTATTTGTTGAAAATCAGCAAAATGGAATGTTGATAGGTACTTATTTTTAGCTTTATAATGTTCTATTGTGTGATAGGTCCGTATTTTTAGCTTTATAATGTTCTATTGTGAGACTTTCTAAAGTAAAACTAAAAGAATAATAGTATGATCACCCATAAGCATATCATATAGATTAATAGCTAGCATTTTGCTGTATTTGCTTTAGCTAGATAGGTAGAGGGTCTGCTGCCTTTATAATTTGGTTTTTGCTAGGCTATTTCAAAGAAAGTTTTAGATTTTACGACACTTCATTCCTAACTATTTCGAGAAGTATTTCATCTCCCAAGACTAAGGATATTATCTTACATAATACCATTGTCACAGCTAAGGAAATTAGTAGTAATTTCTTTTTTTTTTTAAAGAATTAATTTTATTGGGACCAGCAGTTGGCATAATGGCTATGTTGCTGGACTCCCATGTAGTTGACTGTGGTTTGAGTCCTGGACCTGGTAGCTTAAACTCACGCTGGGCACGTGTGCATGTGTGCCCAAGATCCCGAGAGGAGAATGGAAGAGAAAGGACTGCAGTGTGGCCATCCCCCTTGGGTGGTGATTTCTCGCGTTTTGTCTCTCCATCTCTCTCTATCTTTCTGGCAAGTGCACGTGGCCTATAGCAAAAAACTCTCAAAAATTAATTTTATTTATTTATTCATTTATTTTAATTTACTAGAGAGAGACTGAGAGAGAGAGAGAAAGGGTTAGTGATAAAGCAAGCCACTAGGTCCAGGACTTGAACCATGATTGGCCATGTGGAAGTGTCCAGCACCTTAACCACCATGCTACCTGCTAGCCCCAAGAAATTGATAGTAATTTTTCTTTTGGAAATAGAATTATTTAACCTTATTTATTTATTTATTTATTTGAATTTGACCAGAGAAGGACAGCAAGAGAGGAAAAGTGAGAAAGAAAGCCACCAGGTCCGAGACTTGAACAACCATTGGCCATGTGGGAGTCCAGTATCCTCAACCACCACTCCACCTGTAGGCCCAATAGTAATTTATTGATCTTGTGTAATAGCCATCCATTTCCTGAACTTCTCAATTGTTCCAAAAATGTCTTTTTGTAAACTGTATTTCATGAACCAGGATTTAATCAAGCTTACACAGCGCATTCGGTTGTTAGGTCTTTTAATCTATAATTCTCTCCTTTTCCTCATTTTTTCTTTTCTTTCTTTTTTTTTTTTTGGAGAGGTTTTTTTCGCTATAGGGCGCGTGCGCTTGCCAGACAGACAGAGAGAGACATAGAGACAGAAAGCGAGAAATCACCCTCCAGGGGGGATGACCACGCCACAATCCCTTCTCCATTCTCCTCTTGGGATCTTGGGCATGCATGCACACGCGCCCGGCGTGAGTTTAAGCCACTGGGTCCAGGACTCAAACCACTGTCGACTACGTGGGAGTTTGGCGACATAGCCATTACGCTAACTGCTGGTCCCTTTTTAGTAAATACTTAATGTGCTTCTCCTAAGAATAAGGATTTTTTTTCTTCTTTTACCTAAGTATAATATTATTCCACCTGGGAAAATTAACAAGACCCTAATATCATCTAATAGCTAATGTATATTTAAAATTTCCCAGTTGTCACCAAAATGTGCTAGAATCCAATCAAAGTTTATGCATTGCTTTTGGCTGTTATGTCTATCTAGTTTTTCTGGCTATCATGTCTGCCTAATCTTTCTTAATCTAAAATAGTCTTGGGGCTAGCAGGTAGCATAGTGGTCAAGGTGCTAGACTCCCACATGGCCGATTGTAGTTTGTGTCCTAGACCTGGTGGCTTGAAAATCATGTTGGATGTGTGGGCAAGTGTTCCTAAAATCCTGAGAGGAGAATGGAGGAGAAAGGATTATGGTGTGGCCATCCCCCCTTGGGACGGTGATCCCTCTCACTGTCTCTTGTCTCTCTGGTGAGCGAATGCACCCTGTGGCAAAAACCTTAAAAAATAGAATAGTCCCCTACTTTTATTTTTTCGAAGGGGCGGTTATTTCATTTTTGAACATCTACTTTCTAGCATAATATTTTTCAGGAACAATTACAGGAAAATAACTTGTAATGCCAGAGAAAAATTTGGAAAAAGCAACTTAGCAGCAACTCTGATCACAATTAGAAATCACCATTCTTTTTTTTTTTTTTTTTGAGAGTATAGGGCATACGGGCTTACCAGAAAGACAGAGACAGAGAGACAGAAAGCGAGAAATCACCTCCCGGGGGGGATGGCCATGCCACAGTCCCTTCTCCTCCATTCTCCTCTCAGGATCTTGGGCACACACGCACACTCACCTGGTGTGAGTTTAAGCCACCGGGTCTGTGACTCAACCTGTGGTCGACTATATGGGAATCCAGTGACATAGCCATTACACCAACTGTTGGTCCCAGAAATCACCATTCTTTTTTGTGTTACGAAGCTAATGAGTCCAGTTCTGTGACTGAACTCTTAAGGACTTTTATTCATGCTTTTCTGTTAGGTTTCTTTTATATCCATAAACTTTTTGTTTTAAATTTCGAACATTTTCATTTACTATATTGGGATTAGAATCATCTGAAGTATGAAAATTAAGGTCGTTCTTTTTAGGTTGACCCTTTATAAGCTAGTGGTTAAGGGAGCCAGATCTCACATGGCTGACTCTTTTGAATCTTGGCTCCAATGGCTTGAGAAGCAAAAGTCAGGCACGTATGCATATGCCCCAAATCCCAAGAGAGTAGAGAAATGGAGGAAAAAAGAATTGTGGCATGACCACACCCCATTGAGAGGTGCTTTCTACCCCCCCCCCTTTCTGGCAAGTGCACATGCCTTCTGGCAATTAAAAGATTATTCTTTCCTATAAAAATGTAGTGTAGGGGCTGGCAGGTGGCATGGTGGCTAAGGATGTTGGACTCCCACTTGGACGACCATGGTTTGAGTCCTGGACTCTTACTTTCTCTCTCTCTTGCTCTGTACCTCTCTGATCAGGTTAAAATAAATTTAAGTAAATAAAGTTAATTATTTTTTTAAATTTAGTGTATATGTGCCAGGAGGTGATGTGGTTACTGCAGAGGACTCCCACGTAGCTGACTGTGGTTCAAATCTTAGACTTAGCAGCTTGAAACCCACATTGTGTGTGTGTGTGTGTGTGTGTGTGTGTCCAAAATCCTGAAAAGAAAATGGAGGAGAAGGGATTGCAACATTACCATCCCCCCCAGGGTGGGTTTTTTTCCCCTTTCTGTCCTTTTCTCTCTGTCTTTCTGGCAAACACACATGCCCTATAGCAAAAGTCTCTCCCTCCCTCCCCCCAAAAATTTAGTATATATCTGTGAATGTAGAACTGTGTTATTCAATACAGCTAACACTTGCTGCTGTTCAACACTTGAAATGTGGTTAGTCTGAATTAAGATTTCAGATACCAAGATGACAGAAAGAATATAAATCACCTCAATTATTCTTAAACTGATTACATGTTAAAATGATATTTTGGGTATATTGAGTTAACCATTTCACCTTTCTACTTGTTAAAAATGTGTCTACTAGAAAATGTTAAATTCCAGCTTTGGGTTACATTCATAGCTCAGGTATATTTCTGTTGAACAGTGCTAGTCTAGAAGTTGAGGTGGCAAACACTCTGAATATGCATCTATTAAATAACCTTTCTCACATTTTTAACCCCTTTAGGTACAGTTAGTGTTAGTGTGGGGTGACTAATGAGGATAACTGTTAATTGAGGATAGATCTCTTTTTAAAGTTCCTTTCCCTGGTCTCAGAAAACTAAAAAATAGTACTACATTTAGGGAAGGAAAAGGTGGAGATATTAACTCTTCCTTTGTTAGTAAAGGTCCGATCTGAGCAGCAACTTCAGTCAAGCAAAAGGGGGTGTTGGTGTCTCCCCAATGAAAGGCTCTCACTGATTCCAGGGACCCGAATCATGCTCTCTAGCAGTGCTGAAATGTTTGAATTTATTGTCCTGTAGTTCTCTACTGGCTTTTCTCCTTAGTAGTCTTGACTTTTAAACTGAGTACTCAGTGGGATCATCACCGAAGAAGCCAAGGCTTCCAAAGTTTCTCACTGAGTTCTTTAGAGGCAGGGATACTATTTCTCTGAGCTACACACCCACACCCACACCCACACACGTCATGTACTGAGTGCTGTATACATAGGTAGATGTTTTATGTTAATTCCCATTTTATGAGTAAGAAAACAGAGTCAGAAAGGTTAGGAATCTTATTCTAGAATAAGTAGCACTGCCCAGACTGGAACCTGGGTTCTTCTTGCTTCCCAGTCCATGGACTTCCTGTTGGGTCTTCTAGGCCCTAAGGCCATAACATGTTGTTAAAATGTGGCCAAGCCTGGGTTGTTTAGAAGTTGTTCTAGAGTGAAAATTCTAATGTGTTTGCATGAATAAAACATAGCCTAAGAAATTTAACAGTGCTGAAAAAAAAAAGGTATGGGATTTTTGAAAGCACAGTTTTGGGGTTTTTGCTTTAATCAAAGAAATTTAAAATGTAAGGATCTTTTTCTTTTGATACAGTCATTTAAGAGTTCTTATGATTCATTTTATCTTAGTGGAGTCCCAGTTTTAAAACTAGCCTACAATTTGAATTTTTACTTAGGCAAATGTCTGTGGCATGTATTTTTACTAGCTCTGATGGTCTCTGCATCTGTTAAGAAATAAGGCCTGACATTTGTCATTCTGAATTTCAGTGATGTGAAGATTTAAATAGTTTAAACTCTGCTCTCTTTGTTTTTTTTTTTTTTGGTTTAAAAAATTACTGCTTATTGAAAACATTTTATGAAGTAAATGTATATTTGGCAAAATGCATATTATACTTGAATTTTTGTACCTAAAAGATCTTTTTAGCAGAATTGTAAAATTATTCATTAAAATACTCATGTTGTTTTTTTTAACACAATGACATTTTAATATTTTTGAACCCAGAACATCATCAGTATCTTAAATATGCATAAGGTAAGACTCAGCATATCAGTGATCCCCTTAGAAATAATATTAGTGGGCTCTGTCTCTCTCTGTCTTTCTGGAGAGCGCACACGCCCTATAGCAAAAACCTCTCCAAAAAAAGAAAAAGAAAAAAAAAGAAAGAAATAATATTAGTGGGGCCATTAGGTGATGTAGTGGTGAAGGCGCTGAACTCCCACGTGATTGACTACAGTTCAGTTCCTGGACTTGGCAGCTTGAAACTCATTCCAGGCACATGTGCATGTGTACCCAAAATCTCAAGAGGAGAAAGGAGGAGAAGGGATTGCAGTGTGGCCATCTTCCCCCACTGAGGGGGGGTGATTTCTCTTTCTCTCTGTGTCTTCAGTGAACACACGCGCCATATAGGAAAAATCTCTCCAAAAGAAGAAATATTATGTAAAGTATCTTAAATCATAATCATAAAATCTTTTAATTTTTCAAATTAAAAGAAGAAACTTATTTTAATTCCTTTAAAGATTTCAAAAACACATTAGTATTTTGTGTAGGGTATTATGCTTGGTTCTTCATTAGCTGTTTATTAAGGAAGCATGTTATACAGATGTATTTTGCTTTAAGTAAATCCATAATAGTTATTCCAGATATTTCATTCTATAAACTATTACTGATATTCAGACTCCTTAGTGTGCTTTTTTCCTAATCTGTGAAATGTAGTTCACTGTATATACATCCCCCCAGTTGGATTTATATAACTTTTATAGGCAAAGCTAATGTTTTAATATGAAAAGGCCACAACATGTAGCTTTTGTGTATATCAAATTTATAATAGAATAATATAAATATATTCACTGAGAATATATTTAGACTTAAATAAAATCTGCCTTTGATAAAAGTTTAATGTTGTAAGAATATTTATAACTTTGAGGTAATTTTGATAGCCAAAAAAGATAACTTTATTATTTGTGAAAATTAATCCAAGGGTCAGAATAAAAATTAGTGCTTCAGGAGAACTTTTTAACACTTAAAAAAAAAAGTCTTTTATTTGAGTGGAATTTGTGGCTTTAAAAGCTACATTTAAAAGGGGCATAAGGTGTCCCGGGCTCACCTTGAAACTGAAAGAATTCATAGATGATCAACTAAGTTTCTCAAATACACTATTTAGAATTTAGTAAATAGCTTTGGAAATGGGTCTTCACAAAACACTGATATAATTTTCCAAATATTTTCTCTGTTAGCTTAGTCTATCTATACAGCACTAACAAAGGCCTCTAACACATAAAGACATTTATTTATTGCTATTTTTATTAAAGTGTATTTATTGATTTCTTTTATAAACAAAAGAGGTAGGCCTCCCTAGCAGGGTCCTAATGCCATGATCTGCCTCTCACTTCAGCCAGCCCTGGAACCACGGGCATGCGCATGCCCAGCATTCTCAGAGAGGTCTCCAGACATGAAGCTGGAACCTTCCTGTGTATGTCAGCCTTGCAGAGCTTTGCATTTTACTGCAGCGTCACCATCTGGTCTCTTGTTCTTGATAAAATCTCCTGAGTGGGTGGTATGCTAATCTGGTTAATTGAGGTACGCACATGGTAATGAAATTGCCCGGGGAAAGCCACATCTATGTAAAGTGTAGGTGCTGTATACCTCTCTGGAATTCTTCCATTTAGGCAGTGGAACATGTTTTGACTAATCTAGCTCTTAACTGATGGCAGATTTCTGTCCAGCAGTCAGATCATTAGTTTTTACCAATTTAGCCAAAAACTTTTAAAACAGCAGTTTGTTTATATATACTGACTTCAACTGCAGCCAGATAAATCTAGAGAATAAGTAGAATTTTCTCCTGTGTTGTTTTCATCTCTTATTTCAATGGAAATTGAGGACCAGCCCTGTGGTTGATGGAGCCAGATTCCACCTAGCCAGGTGTGGTTCAAATCCCAGCCCCAGCAGCCTGAAAAACATGTCAGACTCTTGTATGTATTTGCCCAAAGTCCTCACAGGTTGTAAAAATGGAAGAAAAATAATTGCGGTATGACCAGGCCGGTTGGGGGTTGCTTTTAGAAGTACACAAGAAACATGGGACCAGCAGTTGGCGTAATGGCTATGTCACTGGACTCCCATGTAGTCGACCGGACTGTGGTTCGAGTCCTGGACCCAGTGGCTTAAACTCACACCAAGTGTGTGTGCATGCATGCCCAAGATTCCAAGAGGAGAATAGAGGAGAAGGGATTGCGGTTTGGCCATCTCCCCTGGAGGGTGATTTCTTGCTTTCTCTCTCTCTCTTTCTGGTGAGCACATGCACCCTATAGCAGAAACCTTTGGGGGGAAAAAAAGTACACAAGAAACAAGCAGCGCTGTACTTAAAAAAACCAGTTTTTAAAAGATAGTAACCCTGGGTCCAGTATGGTGGTCAGGGCACTGGATTTCCATGGCTGGCTGAAGTTTGAGTCCCAAACCTGACAGCTTGCAAATCACAATAGATGAATCAATAAATAAAATGTTAAAAATAAGACAGTAACCTATATTTCAAATGTGAAATTTGGTTAGAATTTCTAATAAGCTGTTAAGTTGTTTTTGAAAAAGTTTTAAATCCCTTTCAGATATTAAATAGTACTTTTGCAGCTACTATTCAAAATTGTTTAAATTGATAATCAGCTCACTTGTCCCTTAGAGTAAAAGCACAGAAATGAGTAGGTTTTCTTTTGGAAACTAGGCCAATAGGTTTATTGTACTTTTTCAGTTAACTTAATGTCTTTCTGCACACATCTCATTTTTGCTGACCCCTCCTCCTCAACCCCATGGACTTAAATGATTGTAATTAACAAATGTGCAGTTTTAAAAAAATCACCCAGGGTGTTTTTTTGGAGAACTGTATAGTCATCTGCCTTTTATGTATGTACATTTGTAGAGCCAGTAATCTAGGTGTTGACTGTTGTTAGAGCCCTGGAAAGATAGTACCTGAAGGAGTGTATTAAACAGACCGAAAACTATTGAAAATGAGAGTTTAAAAACTCAACCTTATTTGCTGATTTTTTTAAAAAAAATTTCAGTTATCATTGCCAACAAGAGAAAGCACCCTCCAATGGGACATGGTCATACAACAATTATTTTTCTTCCATTTCTACTGCCAGGATCTTGGGCACATACATACATGAGTCTGGCGTGTTTTTTAAGCTTCTGGGGCTGGGATTCGAACCACAGTTGGCTGTGTGTAATCTGGCTCCATCAACCACAGGGTTGACCCTGATTTTACATTAAAATAAGAGAGATGGAAACAACATAGGAGAAATGGAAATTAAGGAAAATATGGAATTAGGGACAGCTATAATAGGTAAAAAAGAAAACCCTTTTTAATAAACGGGTGGAAGGGCCACAGGTGGTGGGTAAAGGTGCTGGACTCCCACGCGACCAATTGTGGTTCAAGTCCTGGACCTGGTGACTTCCTTTCTCACTTTCTCTCTCTCTCTCTCTCTAGCCAAATTGGAAAACAGTGATAATAATAATAAAGTTAAAATAATTCTTTAAAAAAATAAGTGGAGGGAAAGAAAAGAGAAATTGAATGATAAATCAAAAAAGATCAGAGAAATCTGGAAATGATTGGAGAAAAGATTAGGAGCAGGAAAGGAACAAGGGGAGGTATGAAGATATTTTACGCTTTAAGGTTTTTTTTTTTGTCAGAAAAATCACAACACATTTTTCCATAGAAAAGCAAAAAATATTACTTTTCCGACGACCCAGTAATTGCCCGAGGATGCATGCACTCTTCAGAAAGAGAGAGATGGAGAAAAACACCCCTGAATGGGGCATGGTCATGCCACAATCCCTTCTCCATTTCTCACTCCTGTCAGGATTTTGGGCATGCACCGCACATGTACCTGGTATGTTTTTTAAGTGGCCAAGGCTGAGATTCAAACTGCAGTCATCCATTTGGGATCTGGCTCCCTTAACCACTAGGCTATGGGGCCAACCCATGAAGTTTTATTTTTCAAGTTTTTTATTCAGAAAATGCCATGTGTTGTAGGTAAGCATTGCTCATTCACGTTAGTTTTAGGATTAAATCTTTTATTGGCTTTCCTGCTCTACTGTGTTTCTTAATTAAATATTTGTAGAGTTGAGAGAGTATTTCCAAAAATAGGGAAAAAAAATTTAAGTTGTAAATT
>NW_006159659.1:4697996-4703312 GCF_000334495.1 Tupaia belangeri chinensis | reverse complement strand
ATATTAGTAAAGTCAAAAAAGAAAAAATAGTGATCTGTAAGTCTTTTTAAAAATTATTTTTAGAGTCTCATCTTTTATATGACTCCTATGAATACTTGCATATAATAAAATTTGTAAGCTTGTTTTCCTGTTTTAAAAAGTATAGTATTGGGGCTGGTAGGTGGCATGGTGGTTAAGGCATTGGACTCCCACATGGTTGACCACGGTTCATGTCCCAGACCTGGTGGCTTACTTTCTCTCTCTCTCGTCAAATTGAGGAATAATAATAAATAAAATTAAATAAATAATTATTTTAAAAATACATTATTTTCTACTTTTTAGGCTTATGTACAGTTATTTGGTTTCTAGCAGTGCTCTGTTACTACTATTGCACTGAAATTGGGAGAAAATTAGACTTTCTAAGCACATTTATTTTTGAAGTAAGTGTGCTTTAAGGTTAAAGTAGATAAGGAACTTACCAAATTGTGTTAAATCTTGTCCTAAAGGGGCCTTTTCTTGCCAATATACTCTGGTTAGTTTACTTCTGAAGTTCAATATGTAGACTCTTGCCTAAGTGGAGAGGAGAGGAATAAATTCTTATTAAAATTTGTCTTTACCATTTGGTATTTGACTGTAATTATAGTATTACTGAGAGGATTTGTGCTTAGCATGAACTGATTTTTCATAGCCTTATCCCTGGTCATTAACTCGGGAATTAATTAAAGGCATTTTGCAGCTAGCTTTTTTGTGATGATTTTGTTTTGCATAAATCAAATGGAAAAATGGAATTAAAGTGTGAGTTTATTTGAGTGCAAAAAAGTTTTGAAATCTGCATAGTTTTTTCATAACATATTTTATGTGAGCTTTTTAAAAATTAATTATTTAATTTTGTGTGTGTGTGTTTCTTTTGTTTTTTAAGTTTGACCACAGAGGGACAGAGAGAGAGAGGGAGA
The DNA here is from genome assembly GCF_000334495.1 of Tupaia belangeri chinensis. Classification (NCBI taxonomy): domain Eukaryota; kingdom Metazoa; phylum Chordata; class Mammalia; order Scandentia; family Tupaiidae; genus Tupaia; species Tupaia belangeri. The sequence continues at coordinate 4,702,380 of NW_006159659.1, read as the reverse complement.
GAGAGAGAGAAAGGGAAAGTGAGAAAGCAAGTTTCCAGGTCCAGGACTTGAACTGCAGTCGGCCATGTAGGAGTCCAGCACCTTAACCACCATGCTACCTTCTAGCCCTCCGTGAGCTTTTTGAAGCCCCCCCAAAAATGCTTTCATTCTGAGCCTAATTTTATAAATAAAGATTTTTCATAACAAGCTAGGTTTGCAATACAACATATAAAGATTGCTTCACATTTTACCAAGAATCAAAATTTTATCAAATGTAGCTGTGATTCCAAAGATACTTGTTTTAGCATCAAAGCCTCAGGGTAGCAATTGCTTTTCTCTGTTTCTCTTGAGAAGATTGGATCATAATGGAGAAGGGGTAATAAAACTGACAAACAGAACTCAGCCTTCCACAAGACTTTATACTCATCATTTAGAGAAATAGATTAACATTTTAGAATGTAAAAAGGGCCAGAGAGATTTCTATTCATGCAACTAACCTCTTTTATAACGGGAAAACCATCTAAACTGGAGGCTTTTCCAAGGTCCCACAATGACTTGGAAACAGTGTCAAGCCAATTCTTCCCTGTGCCCTTCCTCTTGTTCTCTCCAGTGATGGATAAGCTAAGAAAAGGCATTTTTTTCCTTATTATATGTACATTGGACATTTAAAAGAATAATTTAAAAAGTGAAACAGCTGATTATAATATCTATTTTTTTTGTAGAGGTTTTTGCTATAGAGTGCATGCACTCGCCAGAAAGAGAAACAGAGAGAGAGAAAGCGAGAAATCACCCTCCAGCGGGGATGGCCATACCACAATCCCTTCTCCATTTTCCTCTCAGGATCTTGGGCACGCATGCACATGCGCCCAACGCGAGTCTAAGCCACTGGGTCCAGGACTCAAACTGCGGTCAACTACATGGGAATCCAGCGACATAGCCATTATACCAACTGCTGGTCCCACTGATTATAATATCTTAAATCAACTGGCAAAAAACCTTAAATAATTTTAGACTATAGCCAGATTCAGTAGTTTTTACATTTCAGAGCTTTAATAAAACAGAGTAAAGCTCTATGGAAATGCCTATTTTAATTATATTGCAAGTTCCGTTTTAATTTTCTAAAAATTAAGGGTAGTGTATACAAAGTGCCTTCAAAACTTAATAATTTAACAAATAGATTATGCAATATTTTGACAGTAGATGGAGGAATATGGAGTTTTGCCCAGTAGTAATGATTAGCTATTAATTCTGTGACTTAAATATATATTTACAGGAACTGCATTCAAAATTAATTTCTCACATTTTCTCCTTTGCTGACTATTTGCATATGTGCACACACATAAAGGAAATTTAGAAAAGAAAATGGTGAGGACCAGCGGTTGGCGTAATGGCTGTGTTGCTGGACTCCCACGTAGTTGACCGCAGTTTGCGTCCTGGACCTGGTGGCTTAAAACTCATGCCGGGCGCGTGTGCGTGCGTGCCCAAGATCCCGAGAGGAGAATGGAGGAGAAGGGATTGTGGCGTGGCCATCCACTCTGGGGGGTGATTTCTCACTTTCTGTCTCTATTTCTGTCTGGTGAGTGCACGCACCCTATAGCAAAAACCTCTCCAAAAAAAAAAAAAAAGAAAAGAAAAGAAAATGGCCTATTGAAATTTTCAAACCACTGTTTTTAAGAGGTAATACATTAGTTCCTGGTATTTTATATCTAGAATAAGACAAAGTTTGTTTTTTTTTTTTTTTTGAGAGAGAGAGTTTTGCTATAGGGTGTGTGTGCTTGTTGGAGAGACAGCAAGAAATCACCTCCCAGGGTGGGCGACCATGCTACAATCCCTTCTCTATTCTCCTGGGATTGTGGGCATGCACGCACACGTACCCAGCATGAGTTTGAAGCTACTGGGTCCAGGACTCAAACCGCTGTCGGCCATGTGGGAGTCCAACTTTGTAACTGTTTATGCAATTTGCTTGTCTCTGACAAAATGCTTTTTATAATACAATTTTTTTAAAAGTATCAGAACAAGAAAAGTGATAATGAACATATTCTTTCCAAGTTTTAAAACAAGGTAGCTTTTTTTAATCCTATGAAAGGAGAAGGAAAGTAATTCAGAACATGAAAGAAATGTCATTCTTTCCATATTGCTTTCTTTTGAGAGTGCCGGATATACAGATAGTTATGCTGTTACATGAGAAATTAATGATGGGAGAAATGCCATCTCTGGAAAGATGAGCCACGTATTTCTCTTTGGATAGTTCCCTTCATCAATATGTTTTAAATGATTCCATTCCCATTGAAGGTTTCAGCCTACGTCTTTTGTTTTAAAGCAGAGTATATCTAATTATTTTGTTCAGGATTATCAGAGAGGCAGTAATTTCTCATTTCTGTGTTGAAAGAAGAAATTGATAATGCTTACTGATAATGAGTGGTTTGAGGGAAACTAGCAGTAGGTGCTCTTAGAAAAGGGCAAGACATCTGAAACTAGCCTTGGCAGAGAAATAGCTAAATTTTTTTGGTTGGAAGATTTTTTTAAAGATCAGTAAGCTATCTCAAATAGCACAACTTCCATTATTGGGGGCTCAGAGGTAGGACACATGAAAGATGTATAGCTTTGCCTTAGACTTTAATGTATTAGAGTTGAAGTGACCCTTGTAAGGTCTTTGGAACCCGGGTTTCAAAGGAACACAATAGACCAATAGGGTCAAGACAAAGGGATCAGAAGATGGAGTGTAAAACGCAAGGGTAAAAAATGACTGCCGTGAAACCAGTTTGATGGGACCTGTGAGAACCTGGGTTTGGATGGTGGAAGGGTTTGTAGGCTGCAGGATGCTAGAATTCCTCTCTGGTGCTCTTGCTAGGTGTCCCACCTGAACTGCCTCTGGGGGCAGGATGCTCACTGTGGGCTGACAATGTGGGGAAAATATGTAGCTCTTACCTTTTTACTGATTAAAAAGAGGCACTTTATAAAAAAGGTCTTTGTAAAAAACTGTATGGGTGTGTGTTATGTTTATGTACATACCAATCTATATAGAATTGGATAAATCTCCCAAAAACTCATTGGTACATTGTGCACATACATTCACACTTCTTTCCTCCATATACTGTCAACTGTGTAGAACTGTCCATTTTTACTTAAAAATTTTTTTAAAGAGATTTTTTGCTATAAGGTGCATGTGCTCACCAGAGAGACAGAGACAGAAAGTGAGAACTCATCCCCCAGGGTGATGGCCACACTGCAATCCCATCTCCTCCATTTTCCTCTCACAATTTTGGGCACACACGCCCAGCATGAATGTTAAGCCCCTAGTTCCAGAAATGCAGTCGACAACATGGGAGTCCAGTGATGCAACTGTTACGCCATCTGCTGATTCCAGTTTTTTGAGAATACTGTATGTACCATTCTGTAGTTTTTCTCATTTAACGTTTTCAACATCTGTGTTAGTACAAATGGATTAATCTCATTCTTTTTCATGACTATTGTGTATACCAGAGTTTAATCAGTCAGTGTCTTATCGATAATTTGAATTGTTTCCTGTTTTGGTGCTCTTAGAAATAATGCAATGAACAACCATTATCGTGACTGTTCTAATTACAGAGCTTTCTCTTCATATTGGCCTAAACTCTTCCTCTTAACATCTAATGATTTGTCCTGAAAACAGTTGCCATGTTTCTTCTGAGTCTTAGGCTGAAGCATTCCTCATCTACTTGACCATTTTTTGGATCCCTTCACTGTCCTCTAGATGTGGCTGCTTTATCAACATCTTTAAAAGTGTAATGATGAGGGGCCAGTGGGTAGTGTGGTGGTTAAGGTGTTGGACTCCCTCACAGCTGACCATGGTTTGAGTCCCAGACCTAGAGGCTTGAAAATCATGCTGGGCACATGTGTGTGCATGACCAAAATCCCAAGAAGAGAATGAGAGATGGTGTGTGGTCATCCCTCCTAGGGGGTGATTTTTCACTTTCCCTCTCTCTCCCTCTCTTTCTTTGGTGACAGTGTGTCCTATGGATGGGTGGATGGTTGAATAGATAGATAAGTAAGTAAGTAAGTAAGTAAGTAATTTAAGTGTAGTGATAGACCCAAACACAGTCTTAGTTGTGCTTTTACCTGAATGGAGAGGGTGAAATTGTCTATTCTTTTAGTTCAGTTAATGATTTTATTAGCTCCTGGGCTGCCATGTCAACGTTGTTCATATTGCAGATAGAAGTCAGTTAAAACTTTATGTTTGGAGTTCATGGATCCCTGGAGCAGCTAATAAAAACCATGGACTTCCTGCCACCTGGCCTTAGCCCCCAAATGCTTTAACTCACAGTTATTGCTGCAATTTCAGGTGGCTCATGGGTCATTGGTATTTCCCTTTTCTTTCTCTTTTTAAACATTTTGCTATGGTGTGTGTGTACTAGCTGGAAAGAGT
>NW_006159659.1:4682388-4697775 GCF_000334495.1 Tupaia belangeri chinensis | reverse complement strand
GCAATCCCTCCTCCATTCTCCTCTCAGGATCTTGGGCACGCACGCACACGCGCCCGGCGTGAGTTTTAAGCCACCGGGTCCGGGACTCGAACCGCGGTCAACTACGTGGGGGTCCAGCGACATAGCCATTACACTAACTGCTGGTTCCCAACCCAGTGTGATTTTCTAACCACTGGGTCTAGGATGTGAACCGTATAGTCAGCCATGTGGAATCCAGCAGCCTTAATCATCACACCACCAGCTGGCCCCTAATTCTCTTTTCTTTATGGTTAGACTTGGTTGATTAATTTGCCAAAAAAATTAATCAAAAATTACACAGAAAATAGAGTCTGTCTTTTGTTACCTGGTGAATCTGTGTAGTGCTTTTTATTTTTAAGTGCTGTTTTTAAACAATCAGGATCCACCTCAGGCTCCCCAGTCTGTAGTTTGGAAGTCTTTCTGGCTTCTAGTCTTCTATTCTTCACAATTCCAGATTACAGAAAGCAATTAAGCAGCCTTATCTGAAGCTTCTGAGGATCCTAGGATGTGATTTGTGAGATCAAATGGCTTGAACTCTGTAAGAACAGCTACTTAGTTTTTTCTTTCTCTCTTTTTTTTCCTCAGCCATCTTGGATTTTAGTTTCTTCTTAGTGATTGTATTTTATCTTCAGAATGGAAAGAGAAAGACATTCTTAGCCGAGAATGGAAATAAAATAGGAATAAGGCTGTTTCTCTTTGCCATTTTAAAAAAATATTACATTAACCACCCCGAACAAGGCAAGCTTCATTTTCTCCTCTACTTCTTTTCACTTTAACCTCTAAATTGCCATCTTTTCCATTTCTGTTACTTTGTAAAGTCACAGTTTATCCCGAAGCTTTAGCCCTTTTCACTGTATTACGGCTCCATTTTGCTCTAAATAATAATTGTTTTGTGTGTCCCTTTTTAACTGTTTTGTGTGTGCAGCTGTGCACATGCACGTGGAATTTGCCAGAAGGCACTTGGGCTTTCCAGGGAGAAGGAGAAAGCACTCCCTAACAGGGCACAGTCTCGCCAAAATCCCTTTTCCATTTCTGCACTCCAAGGGACCTTGGGCACGCACATGCACCTAGCCTGTCCTTCGAGTTGCCAGGGCTGAGATTTGAACTGTGAGGTTGGCCATGGGGGCCAGCCCATGAATGGTTTTGTAACATATGTATTCCAGAACGTTTTCCATGTAGCACGTCAAATTTTAAAGATACTTTTCCCCATCGATGTGTTTTGCAGTTATGCAGTCCACTTTATGTTTTTGAGAACCTCCCAGCCTTCTTGAGCTTCTTTACACAGTTTCTGGTCTTGGAATTGATTCTGATTTTCTTTTGAGAAACTCAAAATCTGCCTACCCAATATGTGCAGCATTCTCCTTTCTTTTTCTTGATCTCCAAACAACATGGCTACTTTCTCCAAAGCTTCCTCCCACCAATCATGTTTTACTATGAAAATTAGGCCCAAAGTAAGAGATTCTCTCATTTCACTTCTCATTTCTGAAAGACTTAATTATTTATTTATTTTTGGAGTGGTTTTATTTATGTATTTATTTTTTGGAGTGGTTTTTGCTATAGGGCATGTGCACTCACCAGAAAGAGACAGACAGACAGAAAGCAAGAAATCACCCCCCAGGGGGGTTGGCCATGCCACAATCCCTTCTACATTCTCTTCTTAGGATCTTGGGCATGTACGCACACACGCCTGGTGTGAATTTAAGCCACCAGATCTGGGACTTGAAACACGGTCAACTACATGGGAGTCCAGCCACATAGCCATTATACCAACTGCTGGTCTTGAAAAACTAAATTTTTTACACAAACCAAAAGCATGCCATCAGATGTATTGATTTAAGCCAAATGATACTTTTACAGATATCTTTCCAGTCAGAGTAATAGCTACTCAAGGCTAACGTTTTTTGTATACAGTCACATGGCAAATTCCTTTCACGCAGATCATCTCACTTGTCTCCTGACGTAGAGTTAGGAAGCATAGTGTTATTCCAATAATGCAGATGAGGAAACAGGCATACGGATGTTGAATTACATGCCCAAGATCGTGAGTGGCAAAGTCAGAAATTTCCCACATCAGATTCTTAATCACCATACTAGGCTGCCTGACATAGTGCTTAATTACTCTTCTGGACAAGATGCTATTACTTGAAAACCTGTGTAGCTCTCAGACAACCAGCTGTGCACAGTAGGCACTTAAATATTTAATTTGAGGTTTATGATTCTTGTTGATTTCCAGGGTATTGCCTTTTAGCTCCTACATGTCAGTAAGGAAAGTATGAGAAAAATGGGTAAGTCATGCTATTAGGCAATTAACAGGAAAAATAAATGGAAAGTGAAAAGATACTCTTTCTTATTCATGAAAATATATTTTAAAAAAGATTTATTTAATTCCATTTGTTGTTAGTATTTTTTAATTTGACCAGACAGAGAGAGAGAGAAAAGGGAAAGCTAAGAAAGCAAACCACCAGGTCTGGGACTCAAACCATGGTTGGCCATGTAGGAATCTAGTGCCTTCAACTACCATGCCACCTGCCAGCCCCACCATGAAAATATTTTTCTAGATGGCTTCAGGAGACCCAAGTAAATGCAACAGCTTTTTATATTTATAGGTACAACACATGAACAACAAGGAATATTAAAATGTTTATGAAATTCCAGAGAGAATTATTAACACAGGCAAGCATATATGAACTTTTATTAATATTTAGTGGAGATGATAATATCAGAGTACTATTGCAATAGAAACAATATATCGGTGAACATCATTCCACATTAATGAACACTTGATGATGTTACCCTTATAGTATAGTAGTATTCCATTGGTTTTCATAGGGACAGAAGCTCAGTTTGTTTCATTGGTTCTTCATATTAACTTTTTTTTTTTTTTTTTTGGCATAGTGTGCCTACACCTGCCAGAGAGAGAGAGAGAGAGAATCATCATGGACATCCCCCTAGGGGGTGCTCTCTTCTACATCCTCCTCTTAGGATTTTGGGCATACATGCCCAACACATTAACTTATTATGTGTGAAGTGAAAGTAAAGGATAAAACTTTAGATCTTCCACATATTTTCCTTTCTTAAAAATTTGAAATGACTTGTTTAGTAGTATTATTTGCTGTGATTTCTTTTTTCCACTGTGACTATTTTGCTAGAATTAATCAGGATGCATTATGATTGTGATTACTGGGATTAGTTTTTATTAAGGACAGTTGTATGAGAGAATTTCAAGAAGCTTGTGCCAGCAGGTGGCATGGTGGTTAAGAGGTTGGACTCCCACATGGCTAATCATGGTTTGAGTCCTGGACCAAGCTGCTTGAACCTCATTCCGGACGTGTGTAAGTGCATGCCCAAGATTGCAGGAGGAGAATGGAGGAGAGAGGACTGTGGTGTGGCCATCCTCCCTGGGGGTGACTTCTCACTTTCCCTGTCATTGTCGCTGTTTATGTTGAGTGCATGTGTCCTATGGCAAAAACCTTAAAAAAAAAAAAAAAGTCAGGAAAAATCCCCAAGTTTATTTTGGTACAAAACAATTTTTCCAAGTCCATGTATAGTTTTGCTTGTTTATTTGTTTTTTAAATAATACACGGTTTCTGGGACCAGCAGTTGGCACAATGGCTATGTCACTGGACTCCCATATAGTTGACTGCAGTTCAAGTCCTGGACCAGGTGGCTTAAACTCACACTGGGTGCATGTGTGTGCGTTCTCAAGATCCCTGGAGGAAAATGGAGGAGAAGGGATTGTGGCGTGACCATCACCCCCGGGGATGATTTCTTGCTTTCTATTTCTCTGTCTCTTTCTGTCTTTCTGGCAAGCGCATGTGCCCTATAGCAAAAACCTCTCAAAATAATAATACGTGGTTTCCATGAACTTTTTTAAAAGAGGTTTTTGCCTTATGATGTGTGTGTTCACTGGAGAGAAAGAGAGACACAGTGAGAGGGAAAGTGAGAAGACATCTCCTGAGGGTGTGACCATACCACAATCCCTTCTCCATTGTCCTCCCAGGATGTTAGGCATGCTTGCACATGCTTCTGGCATGATTTTTAAGCCACCGGGTCTGGGACTCTAACTACTGTGGGCTATATGGGATTCCAGCAGCATAACTGCTATGCCATCTACTGATCCCATCCATGAACTTTCTTTTTTTTTTTTTTGGAGAGGTTTTTAAGCTATAGGGCATGTGCACTCTCCAGACAGACAGAGACAGAGATAGAAAGCGAGAAATCACCCCCCAGGGGGGATGGCTACGCTGCAATCCCTTCTCCTCCATTATCCTCTCGGGATCTTGGGCACACATGCACACGCGCCCGGCGTGAGTTTAAGCTACCGGGTCTGGGACTCGAACCGTGGTCAACTACATGGGAGTCCAGCGACATAGCCACTACGCTAACTGCTGGTCCCCTCATCCATGAACTTTCTGAAGACTCCTCATACTATCCTTTCTTTGAGAGGTGCCATTAGGCTCATCCATTGAACACATTAATTAGTAGTTTAATAAATCAGTATGTCATTAACATTTTTTCTAAAGAATAATGAAAATTGTAACATACTAGAAATTACTTGAGCTTTGGAGTGAAACTGTCCTGGTTCAAGGTTCAGATCTAAGCTCTACCAGTTTAGTTACGTAAATAATTTGGACAAATCATGAACATTCTGAACCTCAGTTTTCTTGTCAGGGAAATAGCAATGATGATTGCTGTGTGACTGGAGGAATAATTTAACATGAGAAGCACACGTAAAGCACTCAGTGTAGTGACAATGTTAGTTTTCACTCACATAGTTAGACAAGGGGTTCTCAACCATTTTTGTGCCATTGACCCCTTTGCCAGCCTGGTGAAGGCCATGAAAGGACCTCTTCTTTTTTTTTTTTTTTGGAGAGGTTTTTGCTATAGGGTGTGTGTGCTCACCAGAAAGACAGAGACAAAGACAAAAAGCAAGAAATTGTCCCCCAGGGGGGATGGCCACGCCGCAATCCCTTCTCCTCCATTTTCCTCTTGAGATCTTGGGCACACAAGCACCTCCGCCTGGCATGAGTTTAAGCCACCGGGTCCGGGACTCGAACCGCAGTCAACTATATGGGAGTCCAGTGACATAGCCATTATGCCAACTGCTGGTCCCAGAAGGACCTCTTCTCAAAGATTTTTAAATGCATGGGGCTGGCAGGTGACATGGTTAAAGGTGCTAGATTCCCACATAGCCAACCACAGTTCAAGTCCCCGGCCTGGTGGCTTACATTCTTACTTTTTCCCTTTCTCTCACTCTGTCTTTCTCTGGTCAAATAATAACAACAACAACAACAACATCAAAATAAGTAGAATTAAATATTTAAAAAACAGTAAAAAAATTACTTTATAAAAAGATTTTTAAACACATAAAATATAATGCCTGGGAATATAAGAAAACTTACGTTGAATACAGTTATCAGATGCTTAGAACAAATTTGTGGTGCTTTTCTGTTTCAAATACCTATTTGAACTGAGGTGAGGAATAGAATAGATTTAAACAAAAGAGAGATAGGAAGCAGGTAAGGAAAAGATGGGAGAAGGAATGGGAGAATGCTCATAAATATATAAGCCTGTTTTTTTTGTTTTGTTTTTAAGAGATTTTTGCTATAGGGAGCATGCACTCACCAGAGAGACAGAGACAGAAAGCGAGAAATCGCCCCCTGTGGGGATGGCCATGCTGTAATTCCTTCTCCTCTCTGGGTCTTGGGCATACACACGTGCCTGGCGTGAGGTTTAAGCCACCAGGTCCGGAGCTTGAACTGTGGTCGACTACATAGGAGTCCAGCAGTATAACTATTACACCATCTACTGGTCCCCCCATATGCCTGTTTTTAACTTCCTCCCAAGTTGTCATCCCAAATTTCTATAGAGCTCTTGGACATTTCCTCTCAGCATCCTAGCAGCAACTCACCCTACCAGCCAAGTTAGTTCTCCCAAACCAGCTTTCTTCCCTGTTGCCCCTTCTTTTTTTGTTTTTAAAGAATTATTTTATTTAACTTTTTTATTTAAAATTTTTTGACTAGAGAGGGACAAAGTGAGAGAGAAAGAAAGTGAAAAAGCCACCAGGCCCAGGACTTGAACTGTGGTCAGCCCTGTGGGAGTCCAGAGTCCCTACCAGCCCCCCAGTTTTCACTTCTTGATGTCATCATTTTCTCTTATTACCTCAAGTCTAAAACCTCAAATCACATCTGAGTCTTCACTTTTTCATCCTATTCCATCTTCATATCAGTCATGGCTGTCTGTAGATTTTATCTTTACACTAGTCAATTTCTACTACCCAAATTTTAAAACTTATTTTCTTCTAATACAAGCATTTACTGCTTTCTCCCCAACTTCTTGCCTACTGCTGGTGATATCAGACCAAGTCTTAATGTCGAAAACCTGCTGGGAATTTTGTATATATTGACATTTTTACTAATGCAAGTCCCCAAATTATTTAGTCCTGATTGTTTTATGGTGTTACCTGTGGTAAAAACTGTGGACATAGTTTTTTCTACTGTAAAGCCCTGTATTTGTCCTCTTAGCTCCTGCCCAGGGCATGACATGTAATAGATGCCTTATACATTTTGTTAGATGAATTGCCTTCTGCCTGGAAATTAACTTGTGCATGAAAAATTGCTTGTTCACCTTAAAGAGCTTGGGTGTGTACATAGAATAGTATAAACTCCAGTTATAAAAATGAATATGATTTTAAAAAGCGTAGTAGAAGAGGAAAGAAAGATGATCTTACCGGGAAAAGCAGTTTTAGTAACATGGATCTAAAGTAATATCCTAATGATCTCAGGGGGGTTTGATAATTTTTTTGCCATCAATGCCTTTGCTTTTGGTTAAATTCTTGTACTTGTATTCTTAGGTTAAAACATCAGAATTTTATAGATACTCTCGACAACTGCGTTATGAAGTTGACCAGGCATTGAATTACTTTCAGAATGTTCACCAGCAGCCTTTGTTGGACATGAAATCAAGCCGCATCCGTTCTGCCAAACCCCAAACTACAGTATTCCGAGGAATGATTGGACATAGCATGGTCAACAGTAAAATACTTCTCTTGAAGAAACCAAGAGTCTGGTGGGAACTTGAGGGCCCACAGGTACCTCTACGCCCTGACTGCCTTGCTATTGTCAATAATTTCGTGTTCCTGTTAGGTGGGGAAGAACTGGGCCCAGATGGTGAATTCCATGCTTCTTCCAAAGTGTTCAGGTATGACCCAAGACAGAACTCTTGGCTGCGGATGGCCGACATGTCTGTCCCACGTTCAGAATTTGCAGTGGGTGTTATCGGGAAGTTTATCTACGCTGTTGCAGGCAGAACCAGAGATGAAACTTTCTATTCCACTGAGAGATATGACATCACCAATGATAAGTGGGAATTTGTGGATCCTTACCCAGTTAACAAATATGGACATGAAGGGACAGTGCTCAATAACAAGTTGTTTATCACTGGTGGAATCACCTCATCTTCCACCTCTAAACAAGTGTGCGTGTTTGACCCCAGTAAAGAAGGGACCATAGAACAACGGACCAGAAGAACTCAAGTCGTCACCAACTGTTGGGAGAATAAGAGCAAGATGAATTATGCAAGATGCTTTCACAAGATGATCTCTTACAACGGCAAGCTTTATGTCTTCGGTGGTGTCTGCGTGATCTTGAGGGCCTCTTTTGAATCTCAGGGATGCCCTTCCACTGAAGTGTACAACCCAGAGACTGATCAGTGGACCATCTTAGCATCCATGCCAATTGGTAGAAGTGGCCATGGTGTGACTGTGCTGGACAAACAAATAATGGTTCTCGGAGGCCTTTGTTATAATGGTCATTACAGTGATTCCATTCTCACTTTTGATCCGGATGAAAACAAATGGAAGGAAGACGAGTACCCTCGAATGCCCTGCAAACTGGATGGTTTACAAGTATGCAACCTGCATTTTCCGGACTATGTACTGGATGAGGTCAGGCGCTGCAACTGATAACATCTTTCTCCCTTAAAAAAAAGCAAACAAAGCATTTGTTTGTGATAAAGTAGCTAACTACAAAATATAAAGAAAAACCTCACCAGTTTTACTATCAAAGCCATTGGTCTAATATCTTAAGAATTTTCATTCTGTGCTAGCATCCTGTTTTTTCTTTTCAGTGGCCTCAAACTCATGCAATAAGTTAATTCTAAGCGCTAGCTCTTGAAACTATTTCCAGAAGCAGTTTGATAGAATGCTCCACTTATCTGGGAAGTTGATTTTCTGCTTTCAACATTTCTTTCAGATGTTAGTGTAGGAGTCACGCATCTTCTAAGAGAAGACCCGATAAGTGTGATCTGATTTCAGTCTCCCTATCTGAAACCTTTTTGAACATTTATTTCAGTGTATTTCAGTCTGTTATATTTTTTTGGTTATATTATTTAAAAGTTTAAAACTTTTGACCTTTTTGCATGGCTTTTTGCTGAAAATGCAAAAATATAAATTTTCTACAAAATTAACTTTTTATATTCAAAACACTATTTCTAAGCTGCCTTCTCTTATCTGCATTGTATTAGTGAAAGCACATTCATACTCACATACATTCTATAAATATATAAGGCACATCCCTTTTACGTGTGGTTAGGATTCTATATTTTTAAGCTAGTGCACTTGCACACACGGTTCGCCATACTTGTTGAATTTTAGATGTAATGTCTTTTCATGTATTAACGTTTTTAGAAAGTTAAAATAACTGGAGTCCTCATTTGGTATCTTCAGTCCATACTGATTCAGTAATATTTGAACTTTTATTTCTGAACCTTGTATGGATTTATAAAAACTAACATTTTATATTTTATTTTCCAAAGTAAACATTAGTGTTCCTTATGGATATATGTCTTTACTTCTTGAAAATGTTTTTCTTTGCAGTCTGTTTAACGTTGCCCTGTTTTTATTGAGAATCGGAGTGGTATTTGACAACCTCTGACCCTGCAGCGTGCAAGCACTTTTAAAGAGAATTTAGGTAATACTAGACTCCTAAATAGAGGCCCCTTAAAAGTAAGTGCAACTCCCATTCTTTACATTTAGTAAGGCTGCTGTATCTGTTATTGAATGGAAGGTAGCAACTCTTAGAAAATTTGAGGTCAGTTTTGACTTAGAGGTAAGAAATAGAATGATAATGTTACTGGTCATGTCTACTTGTTTATTTCATATGAAATACTCAGTGGCACTGCGGCACTAGGGATGTAAGCTCTCAGCTTTTGTTTTATTTACTGAAAGCTACTAGCATGAAGGATAGTAACCACAAAGTTCAAGATGGATCAAGAATAGCTCCTTAAAAGCATTTATACAAAGTGTTTTAGGATTAGCTGCATCTTTCAACTGAATAAACACGAAGGACAGAAGTGTAGTTAACAAAATCAAGCAAGAATAACCTGGGAGTGGGTCATTCACATGGATGCCATTTTCTCATGAGTAGTCTATATCTGATAGAGACTAGGTCTACACTGGCAAAACTTGCCAGATCTTAGGATGTTGGTGCAATATTGCAATGCCTTCTATATGGCTGCTGTTGTTTTAATTTTCTAGGTGTGTGTTTTTTTTTTTTTTGCTGCTGCCACCATTGAAAATAAAATGGAAGCGTGAAGTCATGGAAATGTGAAGACTTAGGTTTTTTTTGTGGTTTTATTGCAGATCAGTTAGACATACTATAGCATAAAACCTGATTTTAAAAACTCTAGAACTTGGAGGCATTTCAGTTCAAGACATAATCAGGTACACAAGTAGCTTTTGAAAAAGAAAACACATTGGCATTGGTTTCAGATGTCGTGTTAATAATATTCTTTTGTATATGAGACTCAAATTTTCATCAAGTGGTTCTGTCATTTACTTAACAGCCTCTAAAAAATGAGATTCAAATATGTTTCCCATGAAAATGTGGGGAAATTCTTTTTTTTTTACATTTAAATTTTTTTAATTACTTTTGAAAACTAAGAAAAAGGTTAACCATTTAATTTTTTTGTCTAATGCATTATTTCCTTTAGGGTTTTGTATGTGTGTTGTCTTGCTTTAAAGAAAATAACGTCTTCATTATTTTCCTCATTGATGTCTTTTGCTGGAAATGACTGAGAAAGAGCCATCAGACAGGGTACCCGAATCAAAGGCTTTACACTCCAGTGGTGGTTCTCTTAAAAAATTGCTTAGATATGACTTCATAGCTCAATTAGGGTATCATCTGGGCAAACAATTGCATATTCTTGGTCTTCATTTTAAAGACAGAAGGCCAAGGTCAAGGTTTATGGTTGTAAAATTTGTGAAATCTTAACTTGAACTAACTCTGGGTTCAGCCTCACGTAAGTCATGTCTGACCTGATGTTAGCTGTAATCAGTTTTGAGCTTTAAGAATAGTTGCTATTGCTTGGGTTCTGAATGTATGAGAAAATTCTTCTGTTTATATGTAGTTCTAATTTAGGTTATTTTAAATCCACGATTAACTTACATTCCCTTTTAAAATTATAGTTTAATTGCTGCAAGAGATTTATTTTTGTTATACTAAACTATGGAAAAGTTTTTCATAGAATTTTTTTCAAGTATATTTTTTGCGTGCTTCATTTCGAACCGTTTTTGTTTATATACATTGTATGCGCTCAAAATAGTTTTAAAAAATGTAGTTAGAGCTTTGAAACTTACACAGTATAACTGTTGTGATCCTTATCTGTGTTATTTTCACTCTATATTTTAAATGCTGGACTTTGTCCAAACAGCTGGTCTTCATTAATTGCATTTTAATTAGAACTGTTTATTCTCTCCCATGTCTTTGACCTTCTGAGTTTTGATTTTAAAAGAAAATCCTTGCACTACAACCTTTTCATAAAATGCAAGATTCTCACATTGAAGGTTTTGTATTGAAAGAAATGCTACTGGTTTTTAAAAAGCAAAGCTTAATAGAATTATTAGCTTTTCTCGAGACAGATTTCTCTGTGTCCTCATTCCTGTGCTCTCTGTGAGTGTTACTACAATTGTGAAATACTGACTGAGCCCTTGATGTTATCTTCTCTAAAGCAGCACCTTCGGACACCTCATTCTGGGAAGCCTGCTCGAGTCACAGTAAAGGACACACACATGTGTGTGGGGAGAAGTGGTCAAAACGGAGAGTTTGTCTTAATTACATGAAACTAAGCTTTAAAATATTTTATAACAAATTATTTGAGCTGCATAATCTAAACCTGTCAAATGTGCAGTGGGACTATTTTTATATATGTATATGTGGGTGTAGGTCATAACATTTCAGTTTATAATATAAATTGTTATTTCAGTTTATAAGCTATCTCTCAGAAGAGACTAGCTCTTTTGAGAATACATAATTTAAAGTTTTAGACTGAAGTAAAACACAGCATAGAGAATAGTGTAAATTAGATATAACTGAGGGCTGTCTGGCAGTAAAACTGCTAGTGCCAGTTTTCTCCTTTGCCTTTTCCCCAGTATTGATTTTTTTTTTTTTTTTTGGTATTCTGAACATTTTTAGAATCTAGTTTGTTCAGTCTCATTTAGAGTCGGTTTGGGAATAAATATCTTCTAAAAAGAGATTTATCTTAAAAACGAAAGTCATGAAATATTAGTTTATTGAGAGTTTATAAAGTCAGATATTCAATAGGCATAGACTGGAATAGATACATTCATGGAAATCATATCCTTTCAGTATACCAGTGTAACTCCAATATTACATGAGTAACATTGAGAGGATGCCATCAGCTTTGTTCCCCATTAATATCTTGGGTTTGTTTTTGGTTTTTGTTTTTGTGGTTTTTTTTTTTTAACATCTTTGGGAACAACTGCATTACCAGTTTTATTAATCAGTATACCAGTAAGGATCAGGTGTTTGCTTTTTGAAGGAATGTTCCAGCGAGGTGATCAGAGAGGTTATTTTCTACCTAACTTGTATCTGCCCTATACCTCTTGGGCATACTTTGTCTATAGAAAAATATTTTGACCTTTAGGTACATTTTGGGCCAGTAGTCGAATAATCCTAGGGCCGATATAAAAATCCTAGAATAATTTAAGGTTTGCCTTTTATACCTGTTTTGAAAGCCTTTACATTTTTGTCAGGTAATTTTTCCCACGCCGTGGATATAATCTATTCAAACATGTTTATGCTATCCATTCTGTTTTTAAATTGAAAAAAATGTTAAAAGTGTTTATGAAGAAAAGTTTAAATAAAATATTTTTAATCTTTAAAATATACTTCTTTATCTCTGATTATTTACTATCTTTATATACTCCATCACTTTGAAAGTCACTAGTGTTTTGATTAACAGTATATATTTTGTTTTCCTTCAACATGCCAAGAAGTGCCATAAAAATGTGATCTCTGTGCTTGCTTTGGCATCACATGTACTAAAATTGGAACAATACAGAGAAGATGAGCATGGCCCCTGTGCAAGGATGACACACAAATCTGTGAAGTGGTCCATATATATATATTTTTTTGAGAGGTTTTTACTATAGGGCGTGTGCGCTCACCAGACAGACAAAGAGACATAGAGACAGAAAGCAAGAAATCACCCCTCAGGGGAGATGGTCATGCCGCAATCCCTTCTCCTCCATTCTCCTCTTGGGATCTTGGGCACGCACGCACAAGCGCCCGGCGTGAATTCTAAGCCACCGGGTCTGGGACGCGAACCGCGGTTGACTATGTGGGAGTCCAGCGACATAGCCATTACGCTAACTGCTGGTTCCCAAGTGGTCCATATTTTGGAGAGGTTTTCGCTATAGGGCGTGTACACTCGCCAGACAGAGAGACATAGAGACAGAAAGAGAGAAATCACCCCCCAGAGGGGATGGTCACACCGCAATCCCTTCTCCATTCTCCTCTCAGGATCTTGGGCACGCACGCACAAGCGCCCGGCGTGAATTCTAAGCCACCGGGTCTGGGACGCGAACCGCGGTTGACTATGTGGGAGTCCAGCGACATAGCCATTACGCTAACTGCTGGTTCCCCCAAGTGGTCCATATTTTTAAGAGAAAGATTTCTGAGACTATTATTGCCTGTTAAATATAACAAAAAAAAGATTTCTATCATTGCTTTCAGCCACAGATTCAAATAAGCATTAGAGTAGAATTATTCATACTCTAATATGCAATGGAAATTTTATAATGAAGCCAAGTAATTAGAGTTCCAGTAATACAAGACTGAGGAAATATAGAACTGAGGGAAAAGCATGTATAAGCCCCAAGTCTTAGTTTGGTGATTTTTAGATTTCTCTGAACATTTTTAATTCATTGTCCTTATTTCATTCCTGAATTTAGGGAACAGGCAGAGACCTTGGGCATAATAGGCATATGTGTGCCTTCTTTTAAATGGACTCCTAAAGAACCTCAATGGGATTCCCAAGCACCTAGATCCTGGTCTTAAGCCACCCATCTGGCTCCTTTCTCCCCATCATTTCATACACTCCATTTTGGTATGATCTTCATAATTCATGTTCAGCCTCCAATTACTTGTCTTTCTTTCTCTATACCTGCTTGTCAGAATCCACTTATTTTGCAAAGTCCAACTCAAACACTTCCTTCCCCTCCTAAAACCTACTTCCGTTGAGCTAATTTCTTCTTCTACATTCACTATATTTATAGCTTCTATTTTGTTTCATCTTTCATAATAAGTTGGTTTCACATCTTCTTCCACAACTAGATCATAGTGTTCTTGGATGGGAGGTCCTTCTTTTACTCTTCTTCATCCCCTGATGTCTAGCAGGATACTTTGTACATTCTAGGCACTGAGCCAAATGTTGATGGCAGCGTATGACAAATTCCATGCAAGCTACAGGTGCTATTGGCATTCTGATGAGGGAGATACTTCAGCTCCCCGGTTTTGTGTGTCTGCACGCTTCCTGCACAGCCTCCTCCACACCTACGGCATCATTTAACAACTTTTATTCTGATATCTTTTAGATATTTATTTGTCAATCTAGAGTCCCAAGCATCTCCTGAACATCACTCTCATATTATGTATCGAGTTTCATACTATTTTTTTTTTCTGGCACCAGAGTTCAGGACTTTTTAAAATTTGTCCTAAAGTCATCGAAGCTCGAGGTTCATACTAAACAACTCCAACTCGAATCTGTTTTCTCATCCCCTAAAACCTGCCCCTGCCCTCTACTCTGTTATTATGTGGCTCTACCATTGCCTCTGATATTTCAAGCTCAAGTCTGGGAATGCCTTTTCCCTCTTCATTACAACATCTTAGTTCATCCAGTTCTAGTCTCTCAACTGCCCTCTCCTCTCTGTCCATACTGCCCTAGTGCAGGCCTTCATCATTCTTGTTGGACTCCTGGAACTGTTTTATGATCCTTTACCTCCATGACAGGTTTTTTCCACCGCTGCCATAGGGAGCTTTCTAAAGGTAATGTGATCCTGAGAATCACTAGCCTTCTATAATCCCCTTTTGAGAAGATCCAAACTCCCTAGCATGCCAAACATGGTCCTTCATGTCTTGTTCCCTTATACTTGGTCAGTCTCATACAATGTCCTCTAGCTGTGCAGGCTCATTGATGTTCCCGAGAAGGCCATGTTTTGTTATGCCTTTCTGCCCTAGCATATGCTCATCCCCACTTTCTTTCCTAGCTAACCCTTTCTTGGACTTCAAGAACCAGCCCAGGCATTGTGGCCTGTATCATGCCTTTTTTGTAACTCCCTCCGCAGGCCGAGTTGATGCTGTCCCCTTGGCTGTAGAACCCTGTGGATTCCTGGACCTCACCTTGTCTGACACTTGATTAAAACTGTCTCTCGAAGGCGAACACTATCTGTGTTTTTTATCTTTTTTCCAAGAGTCTTAATGTCTGGCACGAGGTAAATCCTCCTTAATAAAAATAGAGCCCAAGGGAACCAACAGTTAGCATAATGGCTATGTCGCTGGACTCCCACGTAGTTGACTGCGGTTCGCGTCCTGGACCTGGTGGCTTAAAACCCACGCCGGGCGCGTGTGCGT
This sequence comes from Tupaia belangeri chinensis, assembly GCF_000334495.1. NCBI lineage: Eukaryota > Metazoa > Chordata > Mammalia > Scandentia > Tupaiidae > Tupaia > Tupaia belangeri. Next base: position 4,682,827 of record NW_006159659.1, on the reverse strand, counting down.
GCGTGCCCAAGATCCCACGAGGAGAATGGAGGAGAAAGGATTGTGTGTGGCCATCCCCCCGGGGGGATTTTTTGCTTTCTGTCTCTCTGTCTGTCTCTGTCTGTCTGGCGAGCGCACACGCCCTATAGTGAAAAACCTCTCAAAAAAAAAAAAATAGAGCCCAGAAACTTGGAAGGTTACCAGTGGAATACTCTGGTGAGGAGGGATGGCTGTATTAGAGCTTGGTTGCCCACCTTGGTCTCCCTGAAGAATTGCCCTCTGGCCATTTCTACTACCACAGCTCCCAGGTCCCAAAAGCTGATGCATACAGCTGTCACAGTTGTCAACAGATACTTCTTCCCTTAATGTCTCAGTATTTCTGACTCTGGCTGGAAGTAGAAAGTAGAACACAAAGGGTTGTTTTGCAGAACAATCTTGTGAGATACTGGCGGGGGGGGGG
>NW_006159659.1:4677334-4682259 GCF_000334495.1 Tupaia belangeri chinensis | reverse complement strand
TTTAGGTACAGGACTGACTGCCCCATGTCCAACTATAGTGGGCCTAGCGGCTTGCTCTCTCACTTTCCTTCTATCTCTGGTGAGTGTATGTGCTCTACAGCAAATTTAAAAATAATAATAAATAAAATTCTTTTTATTTTTTATTTTTTGGAGAGGTTTTTGCTATAGGGTGCGTGCGCTCACCAGACAGAGAGAGACAGACAGAAAGCGAAAAATCACCCCCCAGGGGGAATGGCCATGCCACAATCCCTTCTCCATTCTCCTCTTGGGATCTTGGGCACACACGCACACGCATTGGCGTGAGTTTTAAGCCACCAGGTCCAGGACACGAACCTCAGTCAACTACGTGGGAATCCAGCTACATAGCCATTACGCTAACTGCGGGTCCCAATAAAATTAATTCTTTAGAAAAAGGTTCTGAGAAGTCCTGCTGTTTAGCCCAATTTAAGGCAAACATTTGACCACTGAGCTCTACCCCCCTCCCCCACCCGTGGAATATATGTGCTCCATGAATGTGCTCGAAAAGGCTAAGGAATAACTGAAAAAAATGTACAACCATTAATTCAGGTTCTCTGTCTACAAAATAGGACTTCCTCTTGTGAGTCCAGGCTGAAGTCATGGTTTAGCCAGTGACATTACCTTGGGAATTTCACAGTGCAAGGAAGGCCCCACCACTCCTAGGAGTAGGATGACTTTATATAATTATTCTGTACAACCTTTTTTTTTTAAAGAGATTTTTGCTATAGGGCCCACTTGCTTACCAGAGAGACCAAGTAAAATTACACCCCCTGCCCCAGGGGTGATGACCATACCACAATCACTTCTCCATTCTCCTCTTGGGATTTGGGGCATATATACACACATGCCCGGTATGAGTTTCAAGCTGCTGGGTCCAGGACTTGAACCGTAGTAGGCTATGGGGGAGTCCAGTACCCTAACCACTATACCACCTCTGGCCCCATTCTGTATAGCTTTTATGGTTGAAGGAGTAGGACTTCTAGCTCACCAAATCCTCTTCCTAAAAAACAATGATAAAACAACAAACTTGTCAAAACTTGTTTTAAAAGACTGGAAATTGACCAAAGCCATAAAACAAAGTGAGAAGAATTTCTTCAAGAGAAGTTACTGAACCTCAAGAAGAATGGGAGTCTGGTGGTTTAGCCTGAGGCAGTGCCCATCACAACTCCTCTCTCCCCTACTTCAGAACTTCTACCAGGGTTGTTAGAGGGAGCTAGTTACTGGGAATAGAGTGAAGAATCCCGTATCAGTGTGGCAAACATTCACAGCCCTCCTGAGGCCTCAGTAGTGATGAGCTAGCAATGGACTGGCAGAGCAGTTGGCAGTTCAGACTGAGATAGCCAGGGTGGGTTTATGTTAATCCCTGGTGGTCCAGAAGGCACAGGGCTGTGTGCACCTGAGGAGAGACCTAAGAGGGCCATGGCAACCTTGCCCCTTGACAGCTGCAGAGCCATCCAAATACAAACACTGGAATAGACTCTGAGATTGCACAAACTTAAAACAAATGCTTTCTGATCCTGAGTGGAGAATGGAGGAGAAGGGATTGCGGCATGGCCATCCCCCCTGGCAGGTGAGTTCTCGCTTTCTGTCTCTTGGTCTCTCTTTTGGGTGAGCACATGCGCCCTATAGCAAAAACCTCTCAAAAAAGAAAAAAAAAATCAAATGCTTCCCCAGATCACACATTGCTCAGCCAAGGGTGGAAACTGGCTCAAGGTGTTACAACACAGCTGACCAATCACTGACTGACCAGTAAGCTGTGCTGCCCCAAGGGTGATCCCTGGTAATCCAGGCTTCAAAGTAAAACCACGAATTAAAATAACAGCAATGACGTCAGCGGCTGCACACTAGGGAGAGGGGGAAGTGGGTGGGGAGTAGACCCCACATATTTAGTCAGGCAAATCACTAAACTGAAAAATAGCAAACCCCACCAACATTGAATCCAGAGTTGGTACAATATATTGTCTAAAAGAAACAGGAAAGTATGACCCATACACAGGAAAATAAGTCGGTAGAGAATTCTGAGAGAGGGACCAGCAGATGGTGTAATGGTTATGCTGCTGGACTCCCATGTAGTCAAACGCGGTTTGAGTCCCAGACCTGGTGACCTAAAATTCACGCTGGGAGTGTGTGCGTGCGTGCCCCAAATCCAAAGAGGAGACTAGAGGAGAAGGGATTGCAGCACGGCCATCCCCCTTGGGGTGTGATTTCTCACTTTCTGTCTCTCTCTCTCTGGTGAGTGCACGTGCATAAATCTCTTAAAAAAAAAATAAAGAAAATTTTGAGTGGGCCGGCCAATGATACAGTGGTTGAGATGGCTGGATCCCATATGGCTGACTATGTGGTTTGAGTCCTGGATCTAGCGACTTAAGAAACACACCAGGTGTGTGTGCTTGGGTGCCCAAAATCCCAAAAAGAAGAAGAAATAGAGAAGGGATTGCAGAGTGACCATTCCCCATGATCAGGAGTGCTTTCTCACTTTCCCTCCCTCTCTTTCCATGAGCACATGTGCCCTCTAGCAAACTTAAAGAAAAATAAAACTTAGGGATCGGAGTATTACCAAGATCAGGGAAATTAAGAGTTTTGGATCCTCTATTTTCATGTAAAATTTTATTAGAGAGCCAGCCGCATAGCCTAGTAGTTAAGGGAGCTGGACTCCACAGCCAACCATGGTTCAAATCCAGGCCTGGGTGGCCTGAAAAACATACCAGGTATGTGTGCACATATGCCCCAAATCTGAACAGGATCAGGAGCCGGGATTGTGGCATGACCACACCCTGTTGGGGATGCCTTCTCCTTCTCCTTTTCTTTTTCTCTCCCTCTTACCTTTTTTTTTCTCTCTCAATCTGGTTAGTGCATGTGCAATTAAAAAAATTAGAAACAATATCTTAAGCCATTAACAAGTCTTCAAAAATACCCATAGTATAGTGGTTAAGTGCTGTTGATCCCACATGACTGATGAGGGTTTGAATCCTGGCCTTGGCAATAACACAACTGTGTCCGTGTATATATCCCAGGATCTTGATAACATGGAGAATGAACAAGGATTGAGACATGATCAGGCCCCATTGGGGGGTACTTGTTCTTTTTCTCTTTCTGTCTCTCTCATGTGCACAATCGTGAAGAAAGGAAAAACATTTCTTTGAAAAATTATGTACGTTTTTTTCAAAGTTCATCCATTCATTACTTCCATAGGTGAGAGAGAGAGAGGACCCTCAACAGGATCTTGATGTTGTGATTCAGTCCCAGCTTTAGCCAGTCCTGGATCATGGGTGTGTGCATGGCTGGCATACTCAGGGAGGTTTCCTGGATGTGAACCTGGAACACTCCCATGTAGGTCAGCCTCACAAAGTGCCTCATTTTTATCTCTGGGCCACTGACACTGAATATAGTATTTTTAGTGAATATTTGGTGTCTCTTAACGTGGCTATGCCACAATTTATCGAATCATGCCTCTATTGTGAGACATACTACATTTTTAAAGTTCATTTGATTACTATATGAGCGTACATAAACAGACACACACAAGCCCTCTGGCAATTTTTTTGAGAGGTTTTTGCTATAGGGCACATACAATCTCCAGAAAGACAGAGAGAGACAGAGAGACAGAAAGCGAGAAATCACTCCCCGGGGAGATGGCCATGCTGCAATCCCTTCTCCTCTATTCTTCTCTTGGGATCTTGGGCACGCATGCACACGCGCCCGGTGTGAATTTAAGCCACTGGGTCCGGGATTCAAACTGCGGTCAACTACATGGGAGTTCAGCGACAGCCATTACGCCAACTGCTGGTCCCTCTCTGGAAAATTTTTAAAAACAAACTATTTAAAAATCTCTGACAGCGATACCCATAGGCTTCCCAATATGGATATCTATAAGCATCTCAGAATTAAATCTAAATATTCCAATCTACAATCTTCATTTCCTAGACCTGACCTCAGTGTCTCTAGTCTCAGTAAATGGCAACACCATTCATCTCACTGCTAAGACCCAAAGCCTTGGAGTTTTTAAATTTCTTTATGTACTCTTCTTTCTTTCTTTCTTTATTTCTTTCGAGATTTTTGCCATAGGGTGTGTGCACTAGCTGGAAAGACAGAGAGACAGAAAACGAGAAGTCACTAACCAGGGGGGATGGCCACACCACTGTCCTTTCTCCACCATTCTCCTTTCGGGGTCTTGGGCACGCACGCACATGCACCCGACATGAGTTTAAGCTGCTGGGTCCGGGACTCGAACTGTGGTCGACTACATGGGAGTTCAGGGATATAGCCATTACGCTAACTGCTGGTCCCACATTTACATTTTTTTTAAACTATTAGCAAACTAATAGGTGAAAGTTATATTTTAATTTCTGTTTATTTTATCATGGTGAGTGTTGACTAATTTTTCACATCTATTTGCCATACACATTCTGCAAATTCCCATTCATTTCATTTATGCAATTTAAATACTTAAGTGTTTAATTATGGATTTTTAAAGGATTCCTCAATGTATTTTGTCACACTTGAGTATACTATTCCAAATGAGGAGTAGGTATCTTTAATTATTGAGGTGATTTTTTTTAGAGAGATTTTTCCTATAGGGCACGTGTGCTCACCAGAAAGACAAAAAGCAAGAAATCACACCCTAGGGGGATGGTCACGCTGCAATCCCGTCTCCTCCATTCTCCTCTCAGGATTTTGGACACACATGCATACGCACCTGACATGAGTTTTAAGCCACCCAGTCCTGGACTTGAACTGAGGATGACCACATGGGAGTCCAGTGACATAACCATTACTCCATCTGCTGGTCCCCTATAAAGGTGATTTTTAAAAATAATTTTATTTATTTATTTATTTATTTAAATTTGACCAGAGAGAAGGAGAGAGAGAGAGACAGAGAGAGAGAGAGAGAGAGAGAGAGAGAGAGA
>NW_006159659.1:4669793-4677283 GCF_000334495.1 Tupaia belangeri chinensis | reverse complement strand
TCCAGCACCTTAACCAACACGCCACCTGCTGTCCCCTATAAAGGTGATTTTTAAAAATTCTATAATCAGAGCCAGCAGATGGCATGGAGGCTAAGACACTGGATCCCACATGGCCAACTGCATAGTTCTAGTTCTGGACCTGGCAGCTTGAAAATCACACCGGGCATGTGTATGTGCATTCCCAAAATTCTGAGGAGACTGGAGGAGAAGGGACTGCAGTGTGGCCATTTCCCAGGGGGTGATTTCTCACTTTCTCTCTTCCTCGTGAATGTATATGACCTATAGCAAAACTAAAAAAAAAAAAAAGGAATAAAAATTCTATAATTAAATTACATTACATGCAGAAAGCAAGTGAAAATTTAGAGAAAACAATACAGTTGAGAATTTTTTTTTTTTTTTTTTTTGGAGAGGTTTTCGCTATAGGGCACATGTGCTCACCAGACAGACAGAGAGAGACATAGAGACAGAAAGCGAGAAATCACCCCCCAGAGGGGATGGTCATGCTGCAATCCCTTCTCCTCCATTCTCCTCTCGGGATCTTGGGCACGCACGCATGCACACATGCCCGGCGTGAGTTTTAAGCCACCGGGTCCGTGACGCGAACCATGGTCGACTACGTGGAAGTCCAGCGACATAGCCATTACGCTAACTTGTGGTTCCCAGGTTGGGAAATATATTGATGGAACAAAATGATTAAGCATATTTGACAAATGAAGCTGATAAAAATACTGAGACAAGGATGGTGTAAGTTAGAGACTCAGGAGGAAACCTATTCAGAAGTAACCAACCGACATTCTACTTAGGTCTGGAGTAAGCTGTTTCTTTCGAGGAGAGGGTTTCTATCTTCTGTAATAGAGACATACACTCAAACTTTTGTTGAAAACTGCCATGTGGGTGTGCTAACAGGAGTGTAGTTAGGTAGTAGTAAAAACAAATGAACAAACAAGGTCCACTCTGCTCTTCTTCTAAAGAGGGAGGAGGGGGAACCAGCAGTTAGCGTAATGGCTATGTCGCTGAACTCCCACATAGTCGATCGCGGTTCGCGTCCTGGACCCGGTGGCTTAGAACTCACGCTGGGCGCGTGTGCATGGGTGCCCAAGATCCCGAGAGGAGAATGGAGGAGAAGAGATTGCAGCGTGACCATCCCCCCTGGGAGGTGATTTCTCGCTTTCTGTCTCTGTCTCTCTCTGTCTGTCTGGCGAGTGCACGTGCCCTATAGTGAAAACCTCTCAAAAAAAAAAAAAAAAAGGGAGGAGGAACAACAGAAATTTACTTAAGGGTAGAAAAGGTGCCAAACAGAGGAAATAGCATGTTGTGGAAGCTCTGAAAATTACAATCGCCCCTGATGAGTGTCAAAAGTTCCCAGGAGTTGACTTTCTATTGTACTTGTCACGGTGATTTAGTAGGATCTCTCTAGGTGGGGAATAGGGAAAACGGCTTTCGAGAGAGGATGTGCGAAAAAGCACAGCTAAGTCAACTGAGGCAGGAGATTCTGACCCATGCATGCACCCAGATCCCATGACTTTACCTTTCTGTTTAACACTATCAATCTTCTATTCAAATGTATTCTCATACCAATAAAAATAACACAAAACTGCCTAGTAAAATTTTTTCTGAGTGAAAGAATGGCTGAAAACGCATTTTAAAAAATCTTACTCTGAGAATGAAGAAAAACACTGACCACAGAAAAAGAAGACTTGGTAAAAAATAATACATTAAAACTGACAATGACAAAAACTTTACACATTTACCCTTGTATTTTAAGTTGGGCTCCCCTGAGATGGAATGAGAATAGAATTTACTTGAGAGATAACTCCAGGAAGTATCAATAGGAGTAGTGGATGTAAAACAGGGATGGGCATGAAGTCAGTAAAGGGTTTCCCACTGGGGGCCACTGGGTTCAATCTTCCCCAGGGTACTGGAAGAGAGTGTAGAACATACCTCAAGTTATCCTGCCAGAAGGGAGGGTTGGGAAGCGGGGATGTTTATCCTCCAATTCCTGTTGGTCATTAGGTTAGGGTTGTTCCCAGGGATGTTAACTTCCCAGCACTTCTGGCTCAGGACGGCCTGCTGAGAGAAAGCCCATAGGTGGAGAGTTGCAGGTGTTTGTACTCAGAAGCCTACCAGCATTCTCATATGCCAAGGGAATATGGATAGGGCCCCATTCCTGACTGCTACCTTTGTTACTGACTACAAACTATCAGAAGAATCACATCTTAGGGCTGGCCCTGTAGCACAGTGGTTAAGTGCTGTGCATTGGGAGCTGGATCCACTACAGCTAACAACAGTTCAAATCCTGGCCCCAGTGGTTGATAAAACATACCATTCCGATGGGATGGAGAAATGGAGGAATAAAGGATTGTGGTATGACCACCATCCTCCCCCCCCACACACACACACACACTGGGGGGTGCTTTCTTTCTCTCTCTGGCAAGTGCATGTGCCCTCTGGCAATTAAATAATAATAAAAAACAGAATCATGTCTTGACAAAATTTTGGCTTACAAGATTTGTACCATGTGAAATTAGTAGAAATAATTACCATAACAGCAAGCTAACTCACTTGTAAGAAGATAAAATTAATTGCTTTATTTGGACAATTTAAAAATAGGTCTTTATGCTGATATTTATAGAAATAAAAATATTATAGATTGGGACCAGCAGTTAGCATAATGGCTATGTCACTGGACTCCCACGTAGTCGACCGTGGTTCGCATCCCGGACCCAGTGGCTTAAAACTCACGCTGGGAGCATGTATGTGCGTGCCCAAGATCCCGAGAGGAGAATGGAGGAGAAGGGATTGCGGCATGGCTTATCCCCTCTGGGGGGTGATTTCTCGCTTTCTATCTCTCTGTCTCTGTCTGTCTGGTGAGCGTACGCGCCCTATAGCAAAAACCTCTTAAAAATTTTTATAGATGAACAGAAATGAAAACAAACATTTTTACCTGCATTATATATAAAATTGGTATCAAGAAATTGAGTGGATTTGGGCTGGCACCACGGTGCAGCAGTAACATGCTGCTCAGGAGAAGCTGGATCCCATATGGCGACCACAGTTCGAATCCCCAGTCTAGTCAACCTGAAACACGCTGGGCACCTGCACAAGGGAAGGGATTGTGGCATGACCAGACCCTGTGGAGATGTGGATGGTACTTCTCTCTTTCTCTTCTCTCTCATGTGCATGTGCAGTGCTTATCAAGAATAAAGGGAAAAAATTAAAAATTAAGCTGATTTGGCCCAGCCTCTGGGGAGCAGTTAGTGGCATACTGGACTGAAGAGCTGGAAGCCACATCCTGATCTCACTTCAGCTCCCAAGCCCACAGATACTGTGTGTGTGTGTGTGTGTGTGTGTGTGTGCACTCAGGATCCTTGCAGGCTGGAGGGTTGGAGGAAGGGGATCTCGGAGTGACCAGGCTCTGTGGAAAGTGCTTCTTCCTTTCTCTCAAGAGCGTGTATGTGCTCTATCAAGAACAAACAAAAACACAAAACCGAAGAAGAAAGAAAAAAATTAAATTACTCATGGAAATATATTCCTCGTGAAGTTTCATCAGTGTTGGTATAACTCTGATTAAAATGTTGTACTCACAAACATGGAGTCACAGTGTCCTCGAGCTCAAAAGCAAGGGAAGTTCGAAACGCCCTATTCTTGAGTTGCTAGAAGCCAAAAATGAAGAGGATTTGGGCTAGGGGATATTTCTTGGGTAAATGCAGTGTGGAAAAGCATATGGAATGCTCTGGGAATGATGAGTTCCTCACTGACAGAGTTATGAGAGCAGATGTCAAAGCCAAAAAATATATATTCATGAATATTCTGTGGATCTATAGATTACTGTGTTAAAAGAGAAAAATAGATCTTATAGCCCCCCCAGTGAATCTCCTCACAGCTTTTCACTAAAATATCCCATAACCTTATAGGAAAAGAATAAAACCCCAGTAAAGGGACCATCAGGTGGCATGGTGGTTAAGGCACTGGGCTCCCACAGGGTGGACTGCAATTTGAATCCTGGACCTGGAGGCTTGCTCTCTTATCCCCTACCCCCCCTGTTAAAGCACATGTGCCCTATAGAAAAATTTAAAAATAAATAATTCTTAAAAAAAATAGAATAGTTAGAGATTGACAACAACATAACATAAAACTAGTGGCAGGCTTGAGAATAATTTTAAGGGAAAGGGAGCTAGACTGAGAAAACTAGAGCCATACATCACCTATAGGAATATGCAGGCTTCCCTTCATGAAAGGGAGCAAATGGATAAATATTTTTTTTTTTAAATTGGGGGGGGGTGGCACAGCCCTGTGGTCTAGTGGTTAAAGGAGCCAGATCACACATGGTTAACCATGGTTCAAGTCTCAGCCCTGGTGGCTCCAGGAACATGCAGGCGCATGTATGTGCATGTCCCAAATCCTGACAGGATGGAGAAATGGAGAAGGGATTATGGCATGACCATGCTCCACTGAAGGGTGCTTTCTCTCTCTCCTTCTGTCTCTCTCTGGTGAACACATGCATCCCTCTGGCAGGTTAAAAAACAAAAAACTTTTTTTCTAAGAGAGATTTTTTTTTTGAGAGGTTTTTGCTATAGGGCGCATGAGCTCACCAGAAAGACAGAGAGAGACAGAGAGATAGAAAGCGAGAAATCACCCCCTGGGGGGATGGTCACGCCTCAATCCCTTCCCCTCCATTCTCCTCTCAGGATCTTGGGCACGCACGCACACGCGCCCGGCGTGAGTTTTAAGCCACCGGGTCCGGGACTTAAAGTGCGGTCGACTACATGGGAGTTCAGTGACATAGTCATTATGCTAACTGCTGGTCCCCCCAAACAGAGTCTTGATATCACAATCCACCCTAGCTGCAGCCAGTCCCAGATTATGGTCACATGCATGCACAGTGTATTCAGGGAGATCTCCAGACACGAACCCAGGACCTTCTCATGTGGGTCAGCTTCACAGAATATTGCTTTTTACTGCTATGCCACTATTTGTCCCCCCAGTACTTTTTTAAAAATATTTAATTTTATTTATTATTCTTTTTATAAAATTTGCTACAGGGCACATGCACTCACCAGAGAGGGAGGGGGGAGGGGAGGAGAGAGAGAGGGAAAGTGAGAGATCAAGCTGCCAGGTCTGGGACTCAAGCAGCAATGGACCATGTAGGAATCTATGCCACCTGCTGCCCACCCCCGCCCCCCGAAAGATGTTTTAAAGAGGTGTATTGTTCTTGCTCTGTCAGCTGTCTTCTGCTCATAGGTACAGGCCTTTACTAACCACAGGACTGGATGCTCATCTCTCGATTCCCAGGAGCTACACCATGAGGCAGGCAGTACGGTTCCTGAATTTTGCCCCTAGCTTTCCATCCCTACTCCTGTCTACCCACTGTCCGTCTTTTTCTTTTATTTTTTAAATGATTTTTTTTTCAGTTTTTAAAAATTTTACGGGTGAGAGAGATAGACACACACACACACACACACACACACACACACACACAAAGAGACAGCACCCCCAACAGGTCCTGACATCACGCTCCACCCCAAGCCTCAGCCAGCCCCAGGCTGTGGGCTTACACATACTCGGTGAGCTCAGAGAGGTCTCTGCACACCAACGAGCAACCTCCCTGTGTATCCACCGCCTTTTTACTTGACACAGAAAACAATCCCAGTAATGAACAGGCCGAGAAGTAAGGGCAGAATGGCTGTGGTATAAAGCATATCCTCCCCATTACTCACTCATCGTAGGTTCCCACAGAGGCAGAAGAACTGTTCTCACCGCCACCGTCTTCCAGTACCAGAGGACATGAGAGGAGGGATCCCCTGAGACTGCAAATTCCCCACAGGCTACAAAGAGGTACGATAAGGGAAAGCGATTAGAAAGAGAATGGTAGAGCCAGCAAGTGGGGTGGTGGTTAAGGCGGCTGGACTTCCACATGGCCAACTGCAGTTCAAGTCCCAGACCTGGTGGCTTGAAAATCACGCCAGGTACATGTGCATGCATGCCCAAAATCCCAGGAGGAGATGGAGGAGAAGGGATTGCAGCATAGCCATCTTCTTTAGGGGATGATTTCTCATTTTCCCTGTCACTGTCTCTCTCTGGAGCATACCCACCCTATGGCAAAACCTTAAATAAAAAAAGAAAGAGACATGGACCTGAAGCCATGCCTATCAACTTGCCCACTTTCTAACAACAGATTTGTCACGTGGGTGAAAAACCATTATCCAAGCAGTTAGAATACGGGACTAAAGGAAACCCACACACTCCTGTCTTGTTCATACACGGAGTCTGCAAAGGGCTTCTCTCATTTGCATATGAATTAAGAGAAAAAAAATGTTAGAGTCTACCAACAAAGACTCTGGGATAAAAGAAATAATTAGAAGACTCAGAGAAAGGAAATACTCTGAAAATGATTTGCTTGCAGAGCCAGAGGAAAAAGTCAAACTGCTTTTCATCTTCAAAAGATTGTAAATAATCATGAGTTATGTGTACAACAAGCAAAAGGTCAGAGGTAGATGAAAACACAAAGCTGAAAGGTAGATGACTCAAGAAAGACTGTCAGAAAATCCCAAGGGCAACAGCAGAATTAAAACCCATCCTGCAGTCGGTAAAGAATACAAAGGATGTAAAAATTCCTGCGCTGATGTGAAAGACATCTTTGACATGCTTTCCCAGAATACAGATGAAAATGACAAAGAGATTCAGTTCTTCACAAGATGTTCCATAATCAATGTGAGTCATTAATATTTTGCTATTGTTGGGTGGGCGATATGGATCCAACATTTGAATAAGAAAATAAACCAAGGGTAGTGAGTAGAAACAAACTAAATTTCTTTCTTTCTTTCTCTTTTTTTTGGAGAGGTTTTTGTTATAGGGTGTGTGCTCTCGCCAGAGAGACAGAGAGAGACAGAGAGACGGGAAGTGAGAAATCACCCCCCAGGGGGGATGGCCATGCCGCAATCCTTTCTCCTCCATTCTCCTCTCAGGATCTTGGACACGCACGCACACGTTCCCGGTGTGAGTCTAAGCCACTGGGTCCGGGACTCGAACCACGGTCAATTACATGGGAGTTCAGCGACATAGCCATTATGTCAACTGCTGGTCCCTAAACAAACTAAATTTCTAAACTCAGGGGAAAGTAGTCAAATCACTGACCTTATGGAGAGAAGAACAAAACAGAAACTGCCCATGCAGCAGTAGCAAGTTCTGGAAATCTTGCAAAGGTGAGGCAAGCCAAGGATGTAGCAAAAGAGATCAACTAGAATTTAAGGTTTCAATTCTGTCTGAATTATGCATACAAGACTTCTAGGTGACCTGGCAACAGAACACCCACTTCATGGTAATTATATCGAGGGACAATATCTGGTGAAAATGAAGTAAACAGTAAAGACAGCATTACAGGATGTGCTCTGGATAAAGATTCTGGGGATTACTGAAAAGAATGATTCTTTTTTTTTTAAAGAATTATTTTATTTAGCTTTATTTATTATTATTATCATTATTATTTTTCA
>NW_006159659.1:4667873-4669766 GCF_000334495.1 Tupaia belangeri chinensis | reverse complement strand
GAGAGAGAGGAAGTGAGAAAGCAAGCCACCAGGTCCGAGACTTGAACCGTGGTCAGCCATGTGGGAGTAGCGCCTTTAACCACCATGCCACTTGCCAGCCCCTGAAAAGAATGATTCTATGGGGCCAACAGGTGACGTGGTAGTTCAGGCACTGGACTCCCAAATGGCCGACCATGGACAGATTTCCAAAGCTGTTTCACTTTCTTCCTTTTTAAGAATTATTTTATTTAACTTTATTTATTTACTCACTTTAATTTGACCAGAAAAGGAGAGAGAGAGAAAGTGAGAAAGCAGCCACCAGGTCTGGGACTCAAACCACAGTCGGCTATGTGGGAGTCCAGCGCCCTTAACCACCACGCCACCTGCCAGCCCTGCTTTCTCACTTGTTCTCTCTCTCTTTCTGTCTGTCTCTTTCTGGTAAGCATGCATACCCTATAGCAAATTAAAATTATAATAATAATAAATAAAATAATAATTCTTAAAAAAATGACTCTGTGAGAATAGAATAAATTATGAATTATGAATAAAAGGGTTAGCAGAGCCTGGGCTCAGGAGCAGAGCTTCTCAGACTGGCACACACACAAATCAGCGGGGAGGTCATGCAGATGCCTATTCTGATCCAGCAGGTCCAGGACGAGCCGAGTTTCCAAAAGCATTTACAAGTCCCCAGAAGTGCCTCTGGACACTGCTGGTCTGCAGAGCTGGAAATTTGGGGTCCTGAAGAGCTGTGGCTGCTCCCCGGACTTTGCATCTGTGTCACTGGTAAGCCACCTGGTGCATGTGGCTGCCAGCACTGCTGCTACAAAGATGACTATGACTGGGATGTGACAGACACCCACTGCCTCAGGCGGCCTGTGGAAAGGGGCTGAGCTTGGGCTAGCCAGTGGCTTAGGTTCCTCCCTGTGCCCAGTATGGTTCAGGAGGGTTGGGAGTGGAACAAGGAGTCAAGTGCAATTAGGATTCATGCTTTCACCCAAGGCCAAGCCCTGAGAAACTCCAACACTGGGGAGGAGGCAGAGAAAATTTTGAGAGAGATGACAGATGCAGTGAACAGAACGAAGCACCAATACCCAGACACTCGCCATTCCTAGCCGAGAGATGTGATAGTGAAAGACATTGTAGAAAACGATTTGCCTAAGCTTAAGGAAGATCTGTATCTGCAGACTAAAAGAACTTACTACATTTCGGGGAAAATAAGCTACCTACACAAAAATGCATTCAGCAACTATTTCACAGGAGGCTCAGGTTTCATGGTGCCCTAGGTTATTTATTTTATTTTACTTCATTTTATTTTATTTTGAAAGAAGCATTTAGGGGGACCAGCAGTTGGCATAATGGCTATGTCGCTGGACTTCCATGTAGTCGACTGCGGTTCAAGTCCTGGACCTACTGCCTTAAACTCACGCCGGGTGTGTGTGCATGCATGCCCAAGATCCTGAGAGGAGAATGGAGGAGAAAGGACTGTGGCATGGCCATCCCCCCTGGTGGGTGATGACAAATGAAAAACTAAATAAACAATTTTTTTAAAAAAAGAAGCATTTAGGGGCTGGCAAGTGGTGTGGTGGTTAAGGGCGCTAGACTCCCACATGGTCGACCACGGTTCAAATCACCCCTGAGGGGAGATGGCCACACCACAATCCCTTCTCCTCCATTCTCCTCTCAGGATCTTGGGCACGCACGCACACGTGCCCGGCGTGAGTTTAAGCCATCGGATCTGGGACTTGAACTGTGGTCGACTACATGGGAGTCCAGCGACATAGCCATTACGCTAACTGTTGGTCCCCTCAGACTGGATTTTTTCTTTTTAAATTATTTTATGGGATCAGCAGTTGGTGTAATGGCTATGTCGCTGGACTCCCATGTAGTCAACCGCGGGCCGAGTTCCGGACCTGG
>NW_006159659.1:4661467-4667488 GCF_000334495.1 Tupaia belangeri chinensis | reverse complement strand
TTAACAATCAATTCTAACACACAATCTAAATCCTTTTTTTTTTATTTTTTAATTTTTTTTTTTTTACATTTTTGCCATAGGGCACATGTGCTTTTCAGGGGGGAAGAGAGAGTGAAAAAACACCCCCACCCCCGATAGGATGGCCATGCTGCAATCCATTCTCTTTTCCATTCTTTTCTCAGGATTTTGGGCATATGCACCCATCATGATTTTCAAACTGCAAGGTCTAGGACTTGAGTCTTGAAGTCAGCCATGTGGGATGACAGCCTTAACCATCATGCCACTTGCTGGCTGCACAATCTAATTCAGTTTTTAACAATCAATTACTTTAAAGAACCACACAAAGGTTGATAAAGATCGATGTAAGAGAATGGAAAAAAATATAAAATAGATGCAAATTAAGGGAACTCAAAAATCAAAATATTTAAACTGGTAAAATTTGAGACCAGAAAAATCCCAAATAAAATAATATTGAAATGTATAAAGCCAAAATGTGAAGGCTAGGGACTCACTTAATCATAAGATTAAGAAGTCTGATTTAATAACTTCCTGGAAAGAAACATGTATAGGAGAAAGTATACTTTTTTTGCTTTGTTTTGTTTTACCTGTGCAGTGTTTTAAAAAAATGGATAGATTGCCGCACAAACAGTGGTTCTTAAAGAGTTCAATTGCTACACAAGACCCACAGGGCCCAGTAAAACAAAGCTTACTAGTCTGTGCCTTTATTCTAGGGCAAGGACACTCTATACCAAGAGCATGACAGGCAAGACAGCACAGCAGATGATCCCAGCATGGGGTCTAGAGAAGACAGGTGTGGGCTCCTATTATCCTCTCTTTGTAAGGGCCAGGCCAGATGTCTCCTGGACTGGGAACCACTGATGTGTGCACAGAACACTTCGGAACCAGGGATACTAAAGTGAAGTCTTTGCTGAGGCTGTTGATATTTCCCTGGTCACCTGGGCCTAGCTCTGCTGCAGAAATAGTATGACCCTAGGGAGGGGGTGAGGTGTGGTAGGGAGGGAGGTCTCACATCAGGACAGGGTACAACTCATCAATCTCTTTTTATAATCAATTTTTTCTATACATAACTCTCTATAAATCTGTATAAATGTCTAATCTATTGTTATCAATAAATAATGCTGACAAGCTGAGTCAAACTGCCCTGAAACATTTTGGACTCATGGTTCCATAGAGACTCTATTAATCAACATGTTTCATGCTTTGACCAGGCTGTAATTAACACTTAGAGCACAAGAGAAAAACACTAGTAGATCTCAATCATTTCCAAACATTAGGACATTGGGACGACCAATAGCTGAAACCATACAAACTACATTTTTGGACTATAATTCAACAAATGAGTAAATACGATAGATAAAAAATAATCAGAAATGTAAATTAAAATAAGGTATGTTTTTTAGAATATGTCTGATGAAAATGAATGTGTCTTTTACATGACATTTTAAAAATCCTATTGCATGTTATCAGAAAAAATGTAATGACAAATAAAAGACATATTTGATATATACATAACTGACAAACAATAGACAAAGAGCTTCTAGGAAGACAACTCAGGAGCTGGTCCTGTGGTCTAGTGATTAAAGGAAGCCATGGGACCAGCAGGTAGTATAATGGTTATGTCACTGGACTCCCACATGGCCAAATGTGGCTCGTGTCCTGAACCCAGTGGCTTGAAACTCATGCCAGACACGTGTGTGTGCATGCCAAATATCCCGAGAGGAGAATGGAGAAGGGATTGTGGTGTAGTCATCCTCCCGGGGATGCTTTCTTGCTTTTTGTCTCTCTGTCTCTCCAGTGAGTGCACACGCCCTATAGCAAAACAACAACAACAACAAAAACAACTCTTAAAAAATAAAAAATGAAGCCAGATCCCACATGGCTGATTGTGGTTCAAATCCTGGCTCTGGGAGGCCTGAAGGACATACAAGGCATGTGTGCGTGCTCAAAATCTTGGCAAGGTAGAGGAGAAGGGATTGTAGCATGACCACACCCCATTGGGGGGTGCTTTCTCGCTGGCAGTCACACATGCTTGCAATCCTTTCTCCCCAATTTCTCCATCCTGATGGCATTTGGGGCATGCTTGCACACATACCCAGCATGTTTTTAAGTCACTGGGGCTAGAATTCGAACTAAGTGGTCAGCGATGGTCTGGGTGTCTTAACTACCAGGCGATGGAGTGTCCTGGCTTTTCTAATAAACAGCCTTCACACAAATCCCTATCTCAGAATCTGAAGCCCCACCCAAAACACTACTGACACATTTATTTATGTAAAAAGATGTTTGAAATATAGCCTGCTGGGGCAAACAGGTGGCATGATGGTTAGGGTGCTGGACTCCCACATGGTTGACTGTAGTTTGAGTCCTGGATCTGGTAGCTTATTTTCTCACTTTCTCTGTCTCTTTCTGGTCAAATTTTTAAAATAATAAATAAAATGAAATAAATAATTCTTTAAAAACAAACAAAAATACATCCTGCCTTCCATATCCATGGGCTCCGCATCAGTGGATTCGAGGATTCGAGCAACTGTGAATCAAAAGTATTGGGAGGAGAGGCTGGTAGGTGGTGTGATGGTGAAGGTGCTGAACTCTCACATGGTTGACCGTGGTTCAAGTCCTGGACCTGACAGCTTGCTTTCGTACTTTTTCTTTCTCTTTCTCTCTGTTCAAATAATAATAATAATAATAACAAATGGAAACAAATAAATAATCATTTTAAAAAAGTATTTGGGAAGGGACCAGCAGATGGTGTAATGGTTACATGGCTAGACTCCCACGTAGTAGACTGCAGTTCAAGTACCGAACCCAGCAGCTTAAACTCATCCATGTGCATGTGTGCCAAAAATTCCAAGAGGACATGGAGAAGGGATTGTGGCATGGCTATCTCCCCTAGGGAGTGATTTCTTGCTTTCTGTCTTTCTGTCTCTCCAGTGAGTGCATGTGCCACATAGCAAACGTCTCTCTAAAAAAAAAAAGTATTTGGGAGAAAAATGATTTTATAAAATACAATATTTAAAAAGTAATGAAAATAAAGAAATACAGCCCATTATCTTTTCACATAACATTTACATAGTATTAGGTATTATAAGTAATCTAGAGATGATTTAAAGTATACAGGAGGGGTTGGCCCTATAGCCTAGTGGTTATAGGAGCTGGATCCCATATGGTCCACTGAAATTGAATCCCTGGCCTGGTGGCTTGAAAAACATGTTTGCATATGTGCCCTAAATCCCAATGGGATGGAGAAATGGATTGCATTGTAACCACGCTCCACTGGGGCTTGCTTTCGCCACCCTCCCACCCTCAACCCCTTCCAGCCCCAACTCTCTTTCTCTAGCAAGCACACGTGCCCTCTGACAATGAAAAACAAATGTCATGAGGATGTGCACAGGTTATATGCAAATACTACACCATTTTATAGAAGGGCCTCGAGCTTCTATTGGATCCTGGAACCAATCCTCCAAGGACACTGGACACCTGTACACTGCTGAGTGACATAACAGGATATAAGGCAGCACACACAGTAATTTTTTTTAGAGAGATTTTTGCTATTGGGCACATGTGCTTGCTGGAGAGACAGAGAGAAAGAGAGACAAAAAATGAGAAATCACTCCCCAGGGGGGATGGCAATGCTGCAATCCCTTCTCCTCCAGTCTTTTCTTGGGATTTTGGGCACACACACACATGCGTCTGGTGTGAGTTTTAAGCAGCCAGGTCCGGGACTTGAACTACGGTAGATTATGGGGGAGCCCAGCAATGTAACCATTACGTCATCTGCTAGTCCCCACACGTTATTTTCTTATTCTACAGATTATACATCTGCATAGAAGAAAATTTCTGCAAAGAAATACACTAATTTTTTTTTTTTAAGTTTACTTCATTCATGATAGAGAGCACAGGTGGGGACATGAGGGGGGAAGGAGGGAGGAAGCGAGCAAGTGAGAGAGAGAGAAAAGCATCCTTGAGAGGGTCTTGTTATGCCACCATTCCCTTCCCCCAGTCCTTCAGCTTGTCAGGATTGTGGGCATGTGCACAGTGCACCCAGGAATGCACTAATATCTTATCAGCAAGACTTGTTTTCTTACAATATACTGGACTAAATGTTCAGAGAAACTCCTTCTAGTTCTGAACACACTAAATGCCAATTTTTTTAAAAAAATATTTTAATGTGTAGTGTAGTGTCTAGAAAGTAAGGGAATTCCTGGGAGGACAGAAATGATAGGAATGCACAAATCCACCAGAGCTAGAGACCATATTTCCTCTGGAAATATCTGGTGATTCCTACTGACCTAACGCCACTGTTAATGAGCCATTCCTGTGGTGGATGGGAGACAAGGCCTGGGCCCCACACACTGTATGAGGTTAGACAGCAGACCCTTGAATGAAGGCAAAGAGTCAAAGAGCCACATCTTCAAGAAGTTCAACCAGAAAAAGCCCATTCAACAGAAGGAGCTGGTAGAAATAAATGCCCAGAAAATAGCCAAGCATAAGCAAACTCACAGACCTGAATCTCTGTGGCCCCAAATAAACTCTACGCCAAAAATTGAGTTCCAAGTGGAGTGGTCCTTAATAGTACTTACGGAATGGGGCTGTCAGGTGGCATAGTGGTTAAAGGCTCTGGACTCCCACATGGCTGACCATGGTTTAAGTCCCAGACCTGGTTGCTTACTTTCTCACTTTCTCTCTCTCTCTGTCTTGCTCTCATTGAATTAAAAATAACAATAATGATAAGTAAATAAAGGATTCTTTTTCAAAAAAGTACCTATAGAAAATTGCAAGAAGAAAACAAAAAGAAAATCTTTAAGAATTATTTTATTTAACTTCATTTATTTATTTTAATTTGACCAGAGAGAGACAGAGTGAGAATGAGAGAGAGGAAGTGAGAAAGCAAGCTTCCAGGTCTGGAATTTGAACCATGGTCAGCCACATGGGAATACAGTGCTTTTAACCACCACATCATCTGCTGGTCCCCCAAAAATATCTTTAGAGGAATACCCTTTATAGACTTCAAAGGATTCAAATTATAAATTCAGAATTTAAAAATTCAGTAAACCCATGAGGAAACAAGTCCTCATTAGTGACAGTCAACAGAAATATTAGACTTCAGAATTGGGACACATACATGAACTATTTTTATGTTCACAAAAATCCCACTATCTATAAGAATGATATTTATTTTGCATAAGGAATTAAAGAGAGGGGGCTGGCCTTATAGCACAGTGGTTAAGGGAGCCAGATACCAACTCAGTGGCTTGAAAAACACACCAGTCATGTACATGTGCATGCTCCAAATCCTGATGGGATAGAGAAATAGAGGAAAAAAGATCGCAGCAGAACCATGCCCCATTGAGGAGTGCTTTCTTTCTGTCTGGCAAGTGCACATGCCCTCTGGTGACAGGGAAAAAAAAAGAATTAAAAGTAAGGTTGATAGAATATGGGCTCAAGAAATTATAAAGTTGACCAGGGTAGATTTGATTAAACCATAAAATATTATAATTTAAATTAGAAACTCAAAAGCTGTTATAAACAGCAGATATAACTAAAGAAAATTACAGAATTGGAAGATAGACCTAAATAAATGATCAAAATAGGACAAAAAGGCAGAAGGATAGAAAATTTAATTTGTGGTTCAGAAAAATGGAGCGTAGTGTGAGAAAGTTCAATATATGTTCCAACTGAAACTCCAGGAAGAAGAAAGAACGATAACGGAGGAAAAGATAGGACCAGCAGGTAGGGTGGTGCCTGAGGTGCTGGACTCCCACATGGCTGACATGGCTCAAGTCCTGGACCTGGCGGCTTGCTTTCTCACTTTCTCCCTCTCCCTTTCTCCCTCTCTCTCTGTCTGTATCTGGTGAGCAAATGTGCCCTATAGCAAATTAAATAATAACAACAACAACAATAATAATAAAACTAAATACATAATCCTTTTGTTTTTATAAAGGATTATATTATTTTATTTAATTTTATTTATTTATTTTAATTTGACCAGAGAGGGAGCGAGAG
>NW_006159659.1:4653253-4661418 GCF_000334495.1 Tupaia belangeri chinensis | reverse complement strand
GAGAAAGCAAGCTGTCAGGTCCAGGACTCTAATCACAGTTGACTATGTGGGAATCCAGCACCCTTAACCACCATGCCACCTGCTGGCCCCTTATTTTTATTTTTAATTAATTAGCTAATGATTTAAAGAGAGATTTTTGCTATAGGGTACATGCACTTGCCAGTGAGTCATAGAGAGTCAGAGAGACACAAAACAAGAAATCACCCTCTCAAGGGTGATGGCCACACTGCAATCCCTTTCCTCCATTCTCCTTAGGATTTGGGTCATGCATGCACATGTGCCTAGCATGAGTTTCAAGCCTCCGGGTTCAGGACTTGAACCCTGGTCAACCATGTGGGAGTCCAGCAACATAACCATTATGCCATCTGCTGGTCCCAATAAATAATTGTTTTAAAAGAAAACTTAAACTTTGTCCACTAAAAGCAAGAAAGCATTCATCAAGGTCACTACAAAAATAAAAAAAAAAGAGGGAAAGGTAATATATAAAGAGATAAGGTTTCAGAAATGAATGAAAACACCCATCTTCAGATCTAGAAAGCTAAGAAATTCTAAGAAGTGCAATTAAAAATACATTCACCCTTATAAAACTTCAGAATAACAAAGACAAGCAGAAGATCTTCCAATAATGGCAGCGGGAAGACAGTGAAACAGTACCTTTGAAGTGGCAAGAGAAATAACTGTTAATCTAGACTTTTACACCCAGCAAACTTTTATTAGTGACAGTGTAGTAAATATATTTTCAGTCATAAACACACATCATGAAAGTAACTTTTTTTTTAAGAGACAGGGTTTCTCTATGTTTCCCAGGCTTGCCTCAAACTCCTGTTCCTCCTGCCTCTGCCTCCCAAGTAGCTGGGATTACAGACACATGCCACCAAGCCCAGAAAGAAATATTAGGGCCAGACAGTTGTGCAGCATAATGCAGTGGGATCCATATAATGCAGTGGGATCCATATGGGAAGGTCCCAGTGCCTTCCTCTACATGGTGACACTTCTGCCTATGATCTAGGCTCACTAAAACTGGGGCACACTAAATCCTGAGGACCCTGTTGATGGTACTTCACCATTCTCTCTGTCTCTCATGGAAGAAATAAAGTAAAAAAAAAAAAAAACTTTTTAAAAAGAAATTTTGCCAGAGGACATGTGCACTGAGAGAGAGAGAGACAACAAAGAGAAAGAGAGGGAAAGTGAGAAAACATCCTCACCATGGGAGTATTCAAGCTGCAATCTTTTCTTCTTCATTTTGGGCATGCATGCACATGCACTCAGCATGTTTTTCAAACCTCCAGGTCTGGGACTCGAACTATGCAGTTGGCCATGTGAGATCTAACCACCTTAACCACCATGCCACCAGCTAATTTAATAACTTTTTTTTAAAGTTTTTTTGCTGGGACCAGCAGTTAGCATAATGGCTATGTCGCTGAACTCCCACATGGTCGACTGCGGTTCGAGTCCCAGACCCAGTGACTTAAACTCACGCCGTATGCGTGTGTGTGCGTGCATGCCCAAGATCCCAAGAAGAGAATGGAGAAGGGATTGCGGCGTGGCCAACCCCCCTGGGGGGTAAGTTATCACTTTCTGTTTCTCTGTCTCTCTCTGTCTGGTGAGCGTACGCACCCTATAGCAAAAAACTCTCCAAAAAATATATAATAATAATTGTAACTGTTTGAGGGCTTTATATAGTAATGGACCAGAATTTAATGTTTATTTTACATGTAGAGACCTTTCAGTTGTGCGTGCTCTTTGGGGGATGGTCATGCTGTAGTCCCTTCTCTTCTATTCTCCTCATAGGATTTTGGGCATGCACACACACATGATCAACATGATTTTCAAACTACTGGGTTTGGGACTCGAACCACCATCAGCCATTTGGGAGTATAATGCCTTAACCACTATGCCATTTGCTGGCCTCTGGTCCAAGAACTTTTAAAGAAAATATCCCAGAGGGATAAAAATGATCCTAAAATGAACTTCTGGGATGTAAGAAAGAACAGTACTAAATATTCATCGTTTTTCTAGAAGTCTTAGCCTGTGAAATAAGGCAAGAAAAAGGCATACAAATAGAAAAAAAAAAAGCATTTCTATTAACATCCAGCATAAATATCAAACCCCAAATAATCTACAAAACAGCTATTAAAAACAGTAAGTGATTTATCAAGGCCACAGGATGTGAGGCCAATGTAAAAAAAATTAATCGTATTTCTGTATAGTAGCAATAAACAATTAGAAATGGAAAATTTAAAACAGTACCTTTTATAGTAGCACCAGAAATATGAAATCTTCAGGCATGTTCTCTTTTTCTTTTTTGGTATTTCTTAAATACGTGCAAGGTCTGTATGGTGAAAACTACAAAACATCAATGATGAAAAACACGGACCTAAATAAACAGTGATATGCAGTTTCTAATTGGAAGACTCATTCATAAAATGCCTGTGAAAAGTAGCCTTGAAGATAATGGCTCCAATGATACTTGCCTTCTGTAGTCATGCTCTTGCATAATCTCATCTCTTTGAGTGTGGGCTAGACCTACTCATACACTGCTAATGAAGAGAATGGGCAAAAATGATGGAAGGGCAGAAACCCAGGCCCTTCTGTGATGGCTACTGAACTTGAGCTGTGAAATATTGCTTTCAGGGACTGAAAATGAAGATTTTCTGGGGAGACTTCACCCTCCAGATTCATTTCTAGAGTGGGTGAAAAATGCAACAGAAGAGAGATTACAGATCACCTCCTCCTGCATGCCTCTGAACACTCAGATTGAACTTCAAGAAGTAGTAAGGAACGTACGACCCATCAGATGACCAGAAATCACTGCAGGGGCACAAGAAATATGAGAAAGCAAGAAAATACCTCTCCTCCAACGGAAAAGAATAACTCCTCTTCAAATACCTCTCCTCCAAGGGAAAAGAATAACTCCTCTTCATCCTCAGACAGTACAATGGAACTCAAGGAAATATCAGATAAAGAATTTAGAATATTCATAGTGACAAAGCTAACGGAGATACAAGAGAAGAGAGACGATGAACTCCAGAAGACATAGGAGATAAGAGACGACGAGTTCCAGGAGGTGAGGAAGTTCTTGCACGATCTGAAAGAGGAAATACATGCCATAAAAAAGAATCAAATGGAGCTGTTAGAGATGAAGGCCGTAATACAGGAAATTAACCGCCCCCGAAAGTATTAAAAGTAGATTAGATCATACAGAAGATCGAATCTCAGATGTAGAAGACAGAATCACAAGCCTAGAAAAATCCACCACGAAGACTGAGAAAATAGACTAATATATGAGAAATACTAGATACCATTAAACCTCCAAACATCCGGATAATAGGCATCCCCTGAAATCCTGAAAGAAAACTTTATAAACATAGAGAGATATTCAAAGATCTAGTCCCCACAGCAGATCTTTCATCGGAAACAATGCAAGCAAGGAAAGAATGGGAAAATATATTCAAAGTGTTAAGGGAAAAGCAATTTCAACCAAGAATACTCTACCTGGCAGAATTATCCTTCATATAGGAAGAAACAACAAGAACATTCTCAGATAAACAAAACCTGAAAGAGTTTACCAACACCAGACCAGCTCTCCAAGAAGTTCTGAAGGGAGTGTTATACCAGGAAAACTAAATACAGACACACAGAAATAAGAGTTCAAAGACAACCAAGAAAATGGCCAACTTAATGATAGGGACAAGTCTGGAGCTGAATGTTATCTTCCAGAATTTAAGCGGGAAGATCAGACCACAACAGAAGATAAAGTACATGAGACTGAGTTGGTGAAATAAAACCTTATGACTTTTGACTAAAACATTACTTCTATGCTTTGTTTTCCAGATTTAAGGATTTTTGTCTTGTCTTGAACTGCTGATAGGTTCATGTTGAACAGAATCCTGTTTCCTGGCTTTAAGTTTTAAGCCAAACTCTCTTAGCATTTTTAAAATTTTGATTTATTAAAGCTAAAACTGCTTTTATTGAATTTAAAAAATATATTAAAAAATACCTCATTACCATAGTAAGCTATATAGCATCAGCTAGGTGCTACTTTATAGTATGTTCATTCTACTCAGAGTTTCATGCCTAAAGTCAGAGATGTGTTCACAGATATGTATATATCAACTGAACTTGCTATAGAAAATAGATTAATTAAGATATTCTGTGAATCAACAAAATGCAGGGGGGGGAAATGAATGGAAAGCAACTATAGATATCAGACACTGTGGGAGGAGGGTGGCAAATGGCAGAGGATGGGAAATAGGGAAGAAAGAAATTATATATATATATAAATCGAGAAATGGAAAATTATTTGTCAATGATAACA
Source organism: Tupaia belangeri chinensis (assembly GCF_000334495.1). NCBI lineage: Eukaryota > Metazoa > Chordata > Mammalia > Scandentia > Tupaiidae > Tupaia > Tupaia belangeri. Next base: position 4,657,100 of record NW_006159659.1, on the reverse strand, counting down.
TGTATGAGTAAGCCACTATACAACGTATTCTGGATGGGAAATCAGATTTTGTATGCTGTGATGATGCTCAGGGAATGAATGTAAAATAAATAAATAAAATGAAAAAAAAAATAAAAGATTGTACTTCCTAGATTAAGTTACACAGAATCTGCAGCTTTTGTCTTGCGTACTCTCTCACTTTCTTGTTCTGAAGAAAGATAGCAGCCATGTTGTGAGCTGCTCCACAGGGAGACTCACAAGTCAAGGAACTGAGGGATGCCTTTTCCTACAGTCAGCAAGGAACTGAATCTTGTCATCAGCCATATGACTGAGTTTAGAAACAAAACCTCCCTAGGGGGCCAGCAAGTGGTGTGGTGATTAAGGCGCTGTACATTCCCACATGGCTAACTATGGTTCGAGTCCTGGACCTGGTGGCTTGCTTTCTCACTTTCCCTTTCCCTCTTTGTGTCTCTTTCTAGTCAAATTAAAATAAATGAACGAATAAAAAAATATTTAAAAAAAGAAAGAAACAAAACCTCCTGGGAACCAGCAGTTAGCATAATGGCTATGTCGCTGGACTCCCACGTAGTCGACCGCAGTTCACGTCCCAGACCCAGTGGCTTAAAACTCATGCCGGGCGCGTGTGCGTGCGTGCCCAAGATCCCAAGAGGAGAATGGAGGAGAAGGGATTGCGGCATGGCCATCCCTCATGTGGGGTGATTTCTCGTTTTCTGTCTCTCTCTGTCTTTCTGGCGAGCACACGTGCCCTATAGCAAAAACCTCTCCAGAAAAAAAAAAAAAAAAGAAGAAAAATTTATGTGATAAAGTGAAGGAATTGGAATAGTTAAAACCATTTTGAAGAAGAATAAAGTTAGAGAACTCTCAGTGCCTGATCTACATGTACTATAAAAATCAAGGAGCTCAAGATAGTATAATATTGCCCAAAGGATAAACCCATAGATCCATGGAATAGATCAGAGTGTCTCAAAACAGACCCACACATATATGGTCAATTGGCTTTTGATAAAAGTACAAGGGCAATTAAAAAAAAATCTCTTCAACAAATGTTGCTGAAGACACTGAATATCCCAAACGAAACAAAACAAAATATGAGAGTGTGTTACGTACCTTACATCACGACCAAAAATGAACTAAAAATGGATCATGGATTTAAATATAAAACCAACAAAAGTTCTAGAAGAAAACAGAGGAAAATATTTTTTTTTGAGAGATTTTCACTGTAGGGCACGTGCGCTCGCCAGACAGACAGAGAGAGACATAGAGACAGAAAGCGAGAAATCACCCCCCAGGGGGGATGGTCACGCTGCAATCCCTTCTCCTCCATTCTCCTCTCTGGATCTTGGGCACGCACGCACATGCGCCCGGCGTGAGTTTTAAGCCACCGGGTCCGGGACACGAACCGCGGTCGACTACGTGGGAGTCCAGCGACATAGCCATTACGCTAACTGCTGGTTCCCAGGAAAATATTTTTGATCTGCGTTAGAAACGTGTTTTTTTTTTTTTAAGTTTTGTATTTTCTTTCATGAGAATGAGAGAGAGAGAGAGAGAAAGGCAAGCACCCTCAGTAGGGTGTCCTGCCATGGCCCCCTCCTAGCCTTCCCAGCCAACTAGGATCATGGGGCATGCATCTGGTATGCATATGTCAGCCAAAGAATGGAACCTGCAATCCTCCATATGGATCCGTCATTATTTAAGCAGTGCATTACCTCTGGTCCATCCAGCTGCCCCAAAGACTTATTTCTGACACCAAGAGGATAATCCAGAAAACATGGCAAACTAGATTTAAAAAGTAAGGATTTCTGTTCTTCAAAAGACACTGTTAAGGAAAAGAGAGAAAAACCACAGTATGAAAAAATATTTGCAAAACACATATTTGATAAAAGAATTGTAAGCAGAATACATACGAAACTCTGAAAAGTCAAGAATAAGAACACCAACAACCCAATCAAAAAATATACAAATATTTAAATGGACACTTCGTCAAAGATATACAAATGAGAAATGCACATATGAAAAGGTGTCTAATATCATTAGTTATTAAAGAAATGCATATTAAACCACAGTGAGGGGCCAGCAGGTGTTGTGCTAGTTAAGGCACTGGACTGACTTCCACAAGGTTTACTGGTTTGAGTCTGGGTTCTGGTAGCCTCAAACACACTGGGTGCATGTGCATGCATGCCCAAAATGCCAGGAGGAGAACGAAGGAGAAAGGAATTGTGATGTGGACAGCCCCCTGGGGGGATGATTTCTCACTTTCTCTCTCTCTGTCTCTCTCTCTCTGGTGAGCACATGTGTCCTATGGCAAACAAACAAACAAACAAACAAAAACCACAGTGAGATACCACTTCATACCTATTAGAATGGTTAAAACTAAAAACATTGATAATATCAAGATAAATTAAAATCTACATTTACGCAAAGACTACACAAAAATGTTTAATTTTATTTTTACTAATCAAAAACTGGAAACCCAAATGTCCATCAGCAGGTGAATGGATAAACAAATCACAGTGACCAAAACAATGAAATAGACGGGACCAGCAGTTAGTGTAATGGCTATGTCGCTGGACTCCCATGTAGCCAACCGCGCGGTTCAAGTCCCGGACCTGGTGGTTTAAACTCATGCCGGGCTCATGTGCGTGCATGCCCAAGATCCCAAGAGGAGAATGGAGGAGAAGGGATTGCGGTGTGGCCATCCCCCATGGGGGGTGATTTCACGCTTTCTGTCTCTCTCTCTCTCTTTCTGGTGAGTGCACACACCCTGTAGCAAAAACCTTTCCAAAAAGAAACAAAAGAAATAGTACTAAGACAGACTATAGAAATATGAAACGATATGTGCGAATCTCAAAATCATTGTGTTGAGTGAAAGAAGCCAGACCAAAAAAAGCACGTTATTTGACTCTACTTATATCAAACTCTAGAAAATGTGAATTAATTTATGCCAACAAAAAGACAAGTGGGTTATTCAGAGACAGGGGCTAGGAAAAGCAGAAGGGAGGGACTGAAAGGGCATGAAGACACTTAAGGGGCTATAGAAGACTGATTGCTACCTTGGTTGTGATGATTTCATGAATGTATACATATGTCAAAAATTATCAAATTGTTCTGTTTCAATATGTGCAATTCACTATATGTCAATTGCACCTGAATAAAGCAGGGTTTTTTTCCCTAAAGTGTTAAATTTTCTTTTTTCTTCTTCTTTTTTTTTTTTTTTTGCTTTAGGGTGCATGTGCTCACTGAGACAGAGAGTGAGAGAGAGAGAGAGAGAGAGAGAGAGGAGAGAGATAAAAGTGAGAAAGCACCCCGCAGGGAGGGGTGGCCATGCTGCAGTTCCTTCTCCTTCATTATCCTCTTGGGATTCTAGGCACACATGCCTGGTGTGATTTTTCAAGCCACAGGGTCCGGGACTCAAACTGCACACTCGGCCATGTTCCATCCAGTGCCTTAATCACCATGCCACCTGCCGGCCCAAAGCAATTGAATTTTAAAAAAGTAATTAAGACATTTTTCACTGGCCCACCTGTGAAGGTCCAGCTATAGCATGATGCTCTGCAATGCTACAGGCCATGTGGAACATGGGAATGTGCTTTCTGAGTTGATATGTACGCACTGGGCTGGTATGCCTGTGATCCTGGCTGGCTGGGAAAGGCTGGGGTGTAGTAATTGGAGCAGGAGACCTTATTGATGGTTCTTGTCTCTTTATCTCTGTCTCTCTCTCATTATATAAATAAATAAATAAACTTTAAAAGAGTTTGTGCAATATATTAAGGGTTTTTTTTTTTTCCTGGTCCAACCCCTCCTCCCACTAGTTTCTTTTTTGGGGGGAGGGGGGGAGAAGATTTTGCTC
>NW_006159659.1:4652134-4653000 GCF_000334495.1 Tupaia belangeri chinensis | reverse complement strand
CTGCATGTTGTGTGTGTGTGTGTGTGTGTGTGTGTTCATGTGTGTGTGGTGTTTCATTTTTATTTTATTATCTTTTAGTTGTTTTGTTATAGGGCATGCGTACTCACCAGAGAGAGAGAGAAAGACAGAGAAAAGAGAGGGGAAATGTGAGAAATCATTCACCAGGGAGGATGGCCATACTGTAATCATTTTCCCTCTATTCTCCTCTTGGGATTCTGGGCACACATGCACACATGCCTGTGTCCAGTGTGTTTGTCAAGACACTGGGTCTGAGTCTCAAATCACGCAGTTAACCATGTGGGATCCAGCCGCTCTAACCACTATGGCACTAGGTGGCACAAGTTTGTCTTAGACAGAGTCTTGCTATACCAGCATCTCCTAGCTCAGCTTTCTCTGCCTCAGCCTCCCAAGCAGCTGGGACTACAGTTGTGCACCACCATTCCCAGTGTTTTAGGGTGAGCCAGGGATCGAATCTGGGCCTCTTATGTGGCCTCAGCCTATTGAGCAGCAGCCTCCAGCAGATGCTACTATGGCTGGGCCTGGTCCAATTTTCTTCTTTAAATTTCTATTTATTTATTTATTTTTAATTGCTAGAGGGAGGGTGCATGCACTTTCCAGAGAGAGAAAGAAGAGGGAGAAAGCAACCCCCAAGGCAGTGTGGTCATACCACAGGCCTTTCTCCTCTATTTCTCTATCCTGTCAGGATTTGGGGCACACTCACACACACCCAGGATATTTTGCAAGCTGCCAGGGCCGGGACTGGAACTGAAGTCAGCCTTGTGGGATCCAGCTCCCCCAACCACTAGGCCACAGGAAGGTCTCTGACCCAATTTTCTTTCTTTCTTTTTTTTTTTTTTTTTAGAGAT
>NW_006159659.1:4646495-4652087 GCF_000334495.1 Tupaia belangeri chinensis | reverse complement strand
AGAAATCACCCCCCGGGGGGGATGGTCACGCCTCAATCCCTTCTCCATTCTCCTCTCGGGACCTTGGGCACGCACGCACACGCGCCCGGCGTGAGTTCTAAGCCACCGGGTCCGGCACGCGAACTGCGGTCGACCACGTGGGAGTCCAGTGACATAGCCATTACACTAACTGCTGGTTCCCTCTGACCCAATTTTCTAAGTGAACAGTACAGTCATAGCATGTCTGACTGAGTACCCAATGCTTATTAAGAAACAGGGATTAAAGGGCAAAATTATTTTTCTCTTCTTCAAAAATTATTATTTATATTTTTACTTGCAGAATTAAACTTAACACACTTCAGTGTTTGGCTGAAATGGGGAGAGTTTTAGTGAAGGCAAGAAGGAAAGGAATGAGAAGAAAACACAATTTAATTTAAAAAATTCTATCATACCACTTTGTCCTCTGTGATTGTTGACCTGTCATCTCAGCTTGACCAAAATACTATTAAGCATTATTAATTTCACTGGTACAGAGCTTCATGTCCGAAAGCCAAATGATAGAATAAATGGGGTTCTGTCAGAAAGGAAATGTGACTCTATAATTCATCCCTCTTCCAGCTGTTTTTTATGTGTAAAGGCAAACACTTTCAGACATTTCAGGAGCCATGTCCCTTTCTGAAAAGGTAACCGGGAGCTAATAATAATGCCATCTGAAATATTAATCAGAATGAGGCAAGCTCCAGATATGAGACATTGGTAAGCAAAGAATCGAACAAAAGCAACATTTAAGTAGACATCATTCTCTTTAGAGGTTTTTGTTTTAGGGCATGTGCACTCGGCAGAGAGAGAGAGGAGAGAGAGAGAGAGAGAGAGAGACGATGAGAGGGAAAGTGAGAAATCATTCCCCCAGGGGGATGGGCATACTGCATTCCCATCTCCTCCACTCTCCTCCCAGGATTTTGGGCACCCAAACACACTTGAGTTTCAAGCCACTGGGTCCAGGATTTGAATCATGGTCAGCCATGTGGGAGTCCAGCAATATAACTGCTATTCCATCTGCTGGTCCTAATAGACATAATTTTAATAGCCTGATTGTGACAAAAAAGGCAATTTAGTAAAAATAAGTAAGATAAAAGCATCCCCATAAGGAATGGTTATGCCACAATCCCTTCTCCTCTTATTCTCTCTCCTGTCAGGATTTTGGGCATACATATGCACCTGGCCTGTTTTTTCAAATTGTTGGGGATGAGATTCAAATTGCAAGGTCTGCTGTGTGGGATCCAGCTCCCTTTACTGACAGGCCACTGGGCCAGCCTCAGTATATCTATTTTTTTCTTTTGAGGTTTTTTTTTTTTTTTTTTTTTTACTATAGGGTGTGTGCACTTGCCAGAGAGACAGAGAGAAAGTGAGAAATCACCACACCCCCATGGGCGATGCCATGCCACAGTCTCTTTTCCTTCATACTCCCCTTGGGATTTGGGGCATGCACGCACATATGCTCAGCATAAGTTTCAAGCCATCGAGTCTGGGACTCGAACTGCAGTTAACCACATGGGATTCCAGCGTCTTAACCACTACACCACTCACTGGCTCCACTAGTATTGTTTTTAATTTTGCTTTCTGCATGTCAGTTGCTGGTGTATAGAAATATGATGTATTTCTATGTGTTTTTCTTGCAACCTGCAACCTGGCTGAGCTCATTAATTCTACAAGCTTTTTTTTTTAAATAGAATCCCTTGGAATTTTCTATGTAGACCATCATGTTGCCTAAGATTAGGGATAGTGTTCTTTCTTTCTTTCTAATCTATATGCATTTTATATCCTTTCCTTGCTTTAGTGAAGCTCCCAGCATTATGCTGAGTAAGAATTCCAAGAGTGTGGGCATCTTTGCCTTGTTTCTGATCTTGGGAGGAAATCATGTCTTTCACAATTGAGTATAATATTAGCTATAAGGTTTTTTTGTCTGTTTGTTAGAGGGCCCATGCATTCACCAGAGAAAGACAGAAACAGAGAGAGGAAAAGGAGAAAGCACGGATGGTCAAGCTATAATCCCTTCTCCAAGCTATAATCCCTTCTCTTCCATCTCTTATTTTTCAGGATTTGGGGCACAGATGACACCAAGTCCAGGACTCGAACTGCACAGTCTGCCATGTGAGAACCAGCTGCCTTAACCACCAGGCCACAGAGCTGGCTCCGTTTTCTTCTTTTTCAATAGATTTTTTTTTTTAAATCAAACTGGCAAAGTTCTTCTGAACTCCTAATTTGCTGAAAGCGTTTATATGAGTGGTTGTTAAATTTTGTCAAATGCCTTTTCTATATCAGTTGTATTACCATGTGGTTAGGCTAGTTTAGCTTGATAATAGGGTGAATTACTCTGATTTTGGAATATCAAACATCCTAGAATAAATTCCAATTGATTGGGATGTACAATTCTTTTAATATATTGCTAAATTTAAAAACTATGATTTATTTGCCAGAGGGTGCATGCGCTCTCCAGAGAGAGACAAAGAGAGAGGGAGAGGGAGAAAGTACCCCTCAAGAGGGTGTGGTAATGCTGAAATGCCCTCTCCTCCATCCTGTCAGGATCTGGGGCATACATACACATGTTCCTGGTATGTTTCTCAAGCTACCAGGACCAAGATTTGAATTGCATGACTGGACATGTGGGATTCAGCTCCCTTAACCACTAGACTACTCGGCTAGCCCTATGTCACTGAATTTTATTTGTTAAATTTTTAAAATTTTTTTTTCTTTGATCTAAATTCATGGGTGGTGGGGCCTGACTGTGGCACAGCAGCAAAATGAGACACTCAGTGAGGATGACTCACATGGGAAGGTTCTTGGTTCTCATCGGGAGACCTCTTTGTGTACATGTGGCACGTATGTGCTCATGATCTGGGGCTGGCTGAAGATGGTGGTGGACTGTGGCATAAAGACCCCGTTGGGGACACCCCTCTTCCTGTCTTTCTCATTCGCCCATGGAATTAATAAATGAATAAACCTAAGGTCATAAGTGGTATTGCTCTGTAGTTCTTTTTGTACTGCCTTTGTCTGGTTTGGTTATTAGGATAACATTGCCTCATAAAATGAGTTGGGAAGTATTCTCTTCTTTTCAATTTTCTGTAGAATAGGTGCTAAAACTCATAGAATTTTACAGCTTAAGGACACCCTTCAAATCGCCAAGTACTGGCTGGAACCTTGATTTGACTATAGAGACCCCAGAGACTCCATTTTTTCCTCTCCAAAGTGGCCAAAAATCAATCGTAGATTTCTTGGAAGATTAGCAAAGGAATAAAACAACTATTCTTGATACAGAGTACAAAAAAGACAGTATGTTCAAAGCAGCTGAAAAGCCATTTCCTAACAAAGTTGACATTTGCTCTCTTCCTAACACCATAAAACCAGGAAATGATAAATAAATTCAAATGTTGAGGAAAGAATGAACCAAAGCAGTGAGGGATGGTGAGTGTTAGGCTGGTTTTCCACAAAAATTGCCCTAATGGCAAGGATTTCAGTGCAAGTAGTTTATTTATTGTATCATCAGAAAAGTTATGATGCATTTTTTGCTATGTAAAAATGTGTCATGACTTTTCTGATGACCCAATAAAAGGTACAAAACAAAAACAAATACAAAGGAAAAATACCTCTTTAGGAGAACGAGAAAGTTACTGGAGAAGTGAGACAAGGAAGGCAAGGCAGCCAATAAAGAGTCTACCACTTTTCAAGGTCGACCCACATGGGAAGATTTCAAGTTTGCATCTGGAAACCTCAGTGAGTACACCAGGCATGCATGCTCATGATCTGGGATTGGCTGAGGCCAATTGGCTGAGGTGGATCCCAGCCTGTTGTGGGCTCAGTCTCTCTCTTTCTCTCTCTGTCTCTTCCTGTTTTTCTCTGTCTCTCTCTCTCTTGCTTATGGAACAAATAAGTAAACATTTTTAGAAAAGTTAACCACCAATAGGTGCCTGGAACATAATCATGCTGGGGAAATACTGAGAACCTGCATAAAGCACGCATGCACGCACACACACACACACACACACACACACACCCCTCAGTTCCTTCTCTAAGGGTAGAAGGAGCTGAGGTATTTATACACCAGCTTCTCTGAGGCACTGAATGAGAGCTACTCTGCACTCTGGCCTGCTTGCATAAGCACCAGTGGCACATTGCACTACACGAAGACGTACGTTCAGGGGCTAGTGAATTAGCCATCAGGTAGCGTGCACTGAAGTGGTAAAGGTGAGAGGATATGGGTGGCCCACCTACAGCACCTGAAACAGCAGGGTAGGGGAATAACATTTCGATCACAGAGAAATTATCTTCCAGAGAAAGATTTGCATTATTTTAGAAGGAAAATATGAATATCATGGTTTAATTTATTAAAAAAAAACTTGAACTATAGGAATATATTCTGGGAATGACACTAAAATTTTTGTCAAAAATAATACTCCTTTGATGCTCTGCCTTCAGAAGTAATCTGTGAAGGCATAAAGAGACTGGCAAGGCATAGTCTTTGCATAGCATTTTTATTCACTTCAAATTAATGCGAACCTAAATACCGTCATCTGATCCTGTTTACATTAGCATGTTAAAAGAATTACAGTAACTTACTTGTGCTAAATGAAAAAGTACCGTGAATGAGAAAAAAGTAGTGGATTGCATGCCAAAAATAACTTATGGATTAATTTTTAAAGTTTCTCAAAAGATGATGTCATAAAAAAAAATTCCCTGGGACAGATAGTATAATGGCATTAGTCATAGATTTCCGGAAATGCTGATCCAACATCTTTTAACACTAGAGGCTTTTTATTTATAGAAATCTGTAACAATTATTGATCCAAAATATGCTTAGCTTGTATTTGATTCTTTCTTAATATTCCATAACGTAACAGTATAATTTTTGGTATTTCCTTCTTTACTCTGTTTCATAAGAATCATATCTTAATATTTTTTTCTTTCAGTTGTTTCTCATAGCTCTACAAATATTGGAGGATATAATTTGACAGGTTAATTTGAATGCCAAAGAGTATCATCATTTAATATTACCAAGGAGAAATGAATATTCACTTTTCCAAAAATACAGAAGGAGATGACTTAATCTTGGAGAACTTTAAAAAACGATACACATGAATATTTTAAACTTAATGTCATTTCTATGAATCATAGCAGAATATAATAGTGTAAATTTATAGATGAGAGCTCAAAATTTGTATTTTGGGCTAATCTTTATTCTTTCACATCTTCCTGGTCCACAAATCTGAGCATCTCACCTTACTTCCAAGCAAAGATTTAACAGTAGGGGTGAATTAAGTTTACAAAAATATCATTAATTTTATAAACATAGTATACATATTCACTAGTATGTTACGGAACAAATCATATAACGATTTTAAATTAAGCCACACTTAAAATAATTTAGCCAAGTACTGTTCATGAACAGGAAGCCTTGATGTTTGATTTTAAGCAAAACCCCATTTCTCCAAGTTGTCAATATTGTTTTTCAAATGACTAGTATTAGTTAAGGAGACTGTATTATTGGGTCACGAAGGAAAAACTGGTGGCTTGAATCTCATGCCGGGTGTGTGTGTGTGTGTGTGTGTGTGTGTGTGT